>NW_024081077.1:240905-570072 GCF_003009895.1 Hyaena hyaena | reverse complement strand
CTTCTCCAAAGAGGACATTCAGTAGGCCAACAGACACATGAAACGATCCTCAGTGTCCCTCATCATCAGGGAAATGCAGATGAAATCCACACTGAGATACCACCTCATGTCGGTCAGAATGGCTAAAATGAACAAATCAGGAGACTATAGATGCTGTTGAAGATGTGGAGAAACGGGCACCCTCCTACACTGTTGATGAGAATGTGAACTGGTGCAGCCCCTCTGGAAAACAGTGTGGAGGTTCCTCAAAAAATTAACAATAGAACTCCCCTATGACCCAGCAATAGCACTGCTAGGAATTTACCCAAGGGGTACAGGAGTGCTGATGCATAGGGGCACATGGACCCTAATGTTCATGGCAGCACTTTTAACAATAGCCAAATCATGGAAAGAGCCTAAGTGTCCATCAACGGACGAATTGATCAAGAAGATGTGTTTCATCTACACAATGGAATACTACATGGCAATGAGAAAGAATGAAATCTAGCCATTTGTAGCAATGTGGATGGAACTTGAGGGTGTTATGCTGAGTGAAATAAGTCAGGCAGAGAAAGGCAGATACCATATGTTTTCACTTATAGGTGGATTAGGAGGAAATTAACGGAGGACCATGGCAGAGGAGAAGGAGAAAAATACTTGGGGAGAGGGAGGCAAACCATGAGATACTCTTGAATACTGAGAACAAATTGACGACTGATGGGGGTAGGGGAGAGAGGAAGGGGGATGATGGGCATGGAGGAGGGCACTTGTGGGGATGAGCACTGGGTGTTATATGGAAACCAACTTGACAATAAACTATTTGTAAAAAAAAGAGCAAAAGAAGTATGTTTATTGAACAGAATGGATAAATGAATGGATGAATGATTTTAATGACTGAAACAGGTAATTTTAATTTTAATAATATATTTATTTGACCACTATCCATATTATTTCAAAATATAATCAATATAAAATATTGATATTTTACATTCTTTTCATTCTGTCTTAGAACCCTGTATGGATTTTTATACTTGTACTGCATCTCAGTTTGCACTAGGCACATTTCAAGTACTCTATAGCTACACATGGCTAGTAGCTACTCTATTTATAGGATGGCTCAATTCTAGGAAATGGTTCACAAACTTGGCTGAACCTCAAAATCACAGAATTTTTTTTAAAATATAGATTCCTAGGATTCACCCCTATAGATATGGATTTAGTTAGTATAGGAAGACCAGGGAGTCATTTTTAACAAGGCAGTCAATAAGCCATTGATCATCAGGCTGACAGTTGGGAATCACTGCTGTAGAACAACACAAAATAAACCTAAGTCCTCTTGTACATGACTATGAAAAAAAAAAAAGTCACATCCCCACTCTCTTTTATTCTACAGGCTACAATTCCAAATTCCAAGCTCTTTCAACCATTCCTCATCAGACATGGTTTCCAACACTTTCAACTCCCTGGTTGCTTTTCTCTGGATGTACTCCAGTTTGGTTTATTTGCAGTAGTGAGAAGTACTACAGCATAGATAATCCAAATTAATCCTTATTTGCCTTTGAAATGTTTCTCAGTACTTTCATATGAATATGAGCATCTCTGCTAAATGCTGAATTCACAATAATTCAGCCTCAGATTGTAAACTCTCGCTGTCAAGAAGCACAGGGATGTCCACGTTCCTCAACATGTCTACATTTCCTCTGCACCACACTGTATCTGGGAATGCCAAAGTCACCTCAGAATACTTCAGAGCACTAAGTTAAGCACAACTACCTTTTTTCCATGCCTTTCAACCTTCTTACCTTTTCCCATGACTAAAGAAGAAAGTAGTAGGTGTTTTGAGTCAGAAGAAGAGCTCTTTAGTCTTCTTTAAAGTTACATAAATGTAAAATATAATCATGTCACCCAAAAAAAATCAGATTTGCAATGAAAATTGGACTCAATTCAATACCACAAATATTCACTTACCTATGTTTGCCCGAGCACGTTACATGTGCTGCTGTGATAGTCAGGACACTACAAGAAGAAACAAGCCTTAAGGAGATAACAAACTAGTCAGCAAAATAAGTATATCCATGGGACAATTTTTATGGAGTTCTTACTGTATGTTAGGCACATGGGTTACATATCAGTGAATAAAGCATTCAAAAGTTCCTGTTCTTCTGGAGCTTATGGTCTAGCAGCAGAGACAGATAATAAACAAATGACAGCAAATTATATATAAGTGTATTATATAGCATGCTAGATGATAAATGCTACAGACACTAACAAATCAGAATAAGGAGTATCAAGAGTACTTGTGAGGAACAGGACTAACTGAATTTTTTTTTTATAATGCTATATTCATTTCTGAGAGAGAGAGAGACAGAGTGAGCAGGGAAGGGTCAGAGAAAGAGGGAGACACAGAATCTGAAACAGGCTCCAGGCTCTGAGCTGGCTATCAGCACAGAGCCCGACACAGGGCTCAAACCCACCAACTGCAAGATCATGACCTGAGCCGAAGTCGGATGCTTAACCGACTGAGCCACCCAGGCGCCCCCAGGACTAACTGAAATTTTACTTAGTGGTGAGAGTAGACCTTACTTAAAAAATTGATATTTGAGAAAACATATGAAGAGCAGGGGGAAACATGCAGATATAGGGGGTAGAAGAATGCCAGGCAAACAGCCAGTGCAAAGGCCCTGAGGCAGAAGAGTAACTGGCCTGTTTGAAAAGCAGCAAGGAAGCCAGTGGAGTTAAAGCAAAGTGAGCAAAGAAACGGATAAACTGACTAGGCAAGAAAAGTAATGGGGTGGTGAAATTGTTCATCAGGTCTTTGTAGGACATAATAAGAACTTTATCTTTTGAGTGAAATGAAGAACCAGTGAATGGGACAAACCAGTAACATAATATGCATTGCATTTTTAAAAGATTGCTCTGGGAGCACCTGGGTGGTTCAGTGAGTTAAGTGTCCAACTTGATTTTGGCTCAGGTCATGATCTCACAGTTCCTGAGATACAGTCCTGGGTCAGGCTCTCCACTGACAGTACAGAGCCTACTTGTGATTCTGTCTCCACTCTCTCTGTATACTTCCTTGCAAAATAAATAAATAAACATTTAAAAAAATAAAAATAATAAAGATCACTCTAGCAGCTCTGTTGGGAACAGCGTACAGAGGAGCAAGAGTATAAGCAGGAACACCACATAATAGGCTACTGCAATAATCCAGCTGATAGGGGTAGCTTGGATCAGGGAAGTAGTAGCAATGAAAAGAAAACTGGTCATATTTTTTTATGTTAAAAAAAAGCTTTAATAAAGTAATACAGGGGCACCTGGGCGGCTCAGTCGGTTAAACATCCGACTTCAACTCAGGTCATGATCTCATGGTTCTTGGGTTCGAGCCCCGTGTCAGGCTCTGTGCTGACAGCCAGCTCAGAGCCTGGAGCCTGCTTCAGATTCTGTATCTCCCTCTCTCTCTGACCCTCCCCTGCTCATGCTGCCTCTCTCTCTCTCTCTCTCTCTCTCTCTCTCTCTCTCTCTCTCTCAGAAATAAATAAAACATTTAAAAAATAATAAAGTAATACAGTGAGATGGTTGTTTTAATAGAAGATGGTAAGAAAACAAAGAGGAAGAAACAATAATTCCACCAAAGGAAGGATTTGTAGCCAAAGTGACAGCTTAGCTAAGTCCTGAGAAATATGTAAAAGGAAAAATAAATCAGGAAGAAGCAGAGAAGGAACTGGCATAGAATTGTTGGTGGCCAGAAGAGACGTAGGACATGACCATTTCCCCAGGGATCTTACAGTCTTAGTAGGGAAACAATACAGTAGGTCACCCAAGACCAGAGTCTCAGGGGGCCACTGGGATAAAAACTTGACACAGGGACTCTGGACTATAGACATAAACAGTAAATGCCAGCAAAATAGTTAAGAGAAGAAGCCGAAGAAGTACCAGGAAATGTAAGGAAAGTGACCCCAATTCACAGAGGATCCACAAGACCAGTTCTGTCAACATTAACACAGGCCCCTGCGCTACCATTCAAGCCTCCTAAAATATTATCTGTTCCCACCTTGCCAAGGAAACCAGAGCCAAGTAATGCCATCATGTCATTTGTTTCTCAGAACTACTAACACTTCTCCTCACAACTCAAACACTAAGCTAAACTTTCAATATGCCTTAAAAAGTAGTGTGTGTTTGGGTGCCTACAGAGGAGCTATGCTATGAATCTTCTTCTGTGGGTTTTCTCTGTGGTCCCCCCCACTTCTGAACAGTGGTGCAACAGGGCAGATTATACTTCTTCCTCTCCAAATCTCATTCCTCTCCACCCACATCTGCATATTCTCTTCCACCCGTAGAGCCAAGACAGCAAAAACAGAACTTAAGATGCTTCAGGGCCAGTTTCTCTCCCACTCCAATGTACCTCCATGTGTCTTTTCTCTCTCATGTGAAAATCACCTCACCTTAGCTCCCTCACAAAATCCACCAGTTCTACCTGGAAGTCCCTAAAATAATCCAAGGAGCATGGCTTGCCACTACTAATTCTAAAATCAAAAACATACTTAACATACATTAAATATTTGGTAAATGTCAGTTTCACCCACATAATCTACACATCAACTCTAAGAAAGAGTACTGTTTTTATCTCAGAGATTAGTTAAGAAAAAGATCAAGGTCACACAACTAGTAAGCAAAGGAATTAAACACCACATGTCTGGCTCAGGAGTCCATGGACCCAACTAATACTGTGTCTCGGTATGAATTTACAGTTCCTTCCACCATTTCTTCCCTATGTCCAGCCCATTAGAGTATGACCTTTCAGAGCAGGGGTCTGCTTTCCTCATTCTAAATCTTCCCTTTGTAGGGAAAGATATGCGGTTGCCTGGGTTCCCCATCCCTTCCCCAGAATGAAGAATGTCAGCAGAGGTGCCACGACGAACGACTCAGTAAACAATTGTCCGAGTGCCCAGTGGCTGGCAGCAGGCCAAACGGGAAAGAGAAGAGTCATACTCCACTTTTCTTCCCACCAGCTCTCTCCCTGGTTCTTTTTAATTACAGTGGCCCATATCTGAGTTTCAACAAATGAGTTTACATAGGGAAACAAAAGTCATCATAACAAAAATATCCACTAAAAGGGTTTGCTTATAAAATGAGTTTGCACATACATCTACCTCTTCAATGTTGATTCTGAAACCTCTAGCTAGCAAAAGATGAAAATTTTCAGAGTCGATAAAAAAACATGTAATAAAAATGTTCAAATGACACAGAAAGGCACTGAGTTCTGGTGGTCTAACACAGGTAGATAAATTTTTTAAAATAAAAGTAAAAATAACAGTGTGGAGGTTCCTCAGGAAACTAACAATAGAACTCCCTCATGACCCAGCAATAGCCCTGCTAGGAAGTTACCCAAGGGATACAGAAATGCTGAGGCATAGGAGCACATGTACCCCAATGTTCATAGCAGCACTCTCAACAATAGCTAAAACATGGAAAGAGCCTACGTGTCCATCAACAGATGAATGGATCAAGAAGATGTGGTTTATCTATACCATGGAATACTACATGGCAATGAGAAACAATGAAATCTGGCCATGTGTAGCTACATGGATGGACCTTGAGGGGGTTATGCTGAGCGAAATAAGTCAGGCAGAGAAGGACAAATATCATATGTTTGCACGTATAGGAGGATTAGGAGGAACTTGACGGAGGAACAAGGGGGAGAAGAAGGGCGGAAATGGTGGGGGAAAGGGAGAGAGGCAAACCATGAGAGACTCTTGAATGCTGACAAAAACTGAGGACTGATGGGTGTGGGGGGGTGGGGGGGATGGGCATGGAGGAGGGCACTTTGGGGATGAGCACTGAGTGTTATGTAGAAACTAATTTGACAATAAACTATTTGTAAAAAAAAAATAAATAAATAAAATAAAATAAAAGTAAAGTAAAAATAAATAAATAAATAAATAAATAAAAATAATAAAAAAATTAAAAAAATTAAAATAAAATAAAATAAAAGTAAAAATTTTACCATTATGACAAATATCAAAACATAATGGCTTTGCATTAAAAGGGTAAAGAGAGAGCTCTCACATGTTTTTGCAAAAACAAATACACACACACACAAAAACCACTTGATTTTGCTCAATTTGCTCTATTTTTTCTTATAATTATTAACTCGTAGTTAAATGATTACATACATTTTGTCATATAAACACTAAGACATAATTTTCATTGATTTTAGCTGCATTCTTTTTTTTTAATTTTTAATGTTTATTTATTCTTGAGAGACACAGAGCATGAGCAGGGGAGGGGCAGAGACAGAGAGACAGACACAGAATCCGAAGCAGGCTCCAGGTTCCATGCTGTCAACACAGAGCCCAACGCAGGGCTCGAACTCATGAACCGTGAGATCATGACCTGAGCTTAAGTCGGACACTTAACTGACTGAGCCACCCAGGTACCCCAGAAACGATTTTAAACCACAAATGCCTAACATAACTTTAACTGCCTAATTCATGTTTTCAACAACCCTACAAACACACTCTCATGCATAGCAGAAAGAAGGCTCAAAAGAAAGTTTAATTCAGTTACAAAACAAATGGATGCTAATATTAAACATAGATATTGGTTTCTTATGGTTGCTGTAACATATCATTTTAATGGCTGAATCAACGCAAATTTATTATCTCAGAGTTCTGGAGGTCAGAAGTCCCAAATGAATTTCACTAGGTTAAAATCAAGGTGTTTGTAGGGCCATGTTTCTCCTAGAGGCTCTAAAAGAAAAGTCCCTTTTTTTTTTTTCTGGTTGTTATAGCTTCTAGGAGCTTCCCACATTCCTTGGCTCACAACTACCTTCCAACTTCAAAGTCAGCAATGACCAATCAAGTCTTTCTCACAATGCATCACACTAACACTGATACTTCTACCTCCCTCTTCCATAGTTAAGGTGTCCTTATGATTACATGGGACCCACTCAGATAATCCAGGATAATCTCCATAATTGATGTCACTTGATTAGCAGCCTTAACTACTTCTTTTTTTAAAATGTTTATTTATTTTGAGAGAGAGAGCAAGTGTGCATGAGCTAAGGAGGGGCAGTGAGACAGAGAGAAAAACAGAGAGAGAATCCCAAGCGGACTCAGTACAGAGACGGACTTGGCTTGAACCCACGAACTGTGAGATCATGACCTGAGCCAAAATAAAGAGTCAGACGCTTAACCAGCTGACCCACCTGGGTGCCCTAGCAACCTTAATTGCTTCTGCAATCTTAATCCCCACCTTGCCAAGTAACATAATACATTTACAGGTTCTGAGAGTTTAGTATGTAAACGGTTGGGAGATGGTTATTCAGCTTACCCCAGCCTGTCTTTCACACCCAAAGATTCACATTCATCCCACATGCAAAATACAGTCACTCTATCCAAAAGTCCCCGAAGTCTCAACTCAGTAGAACATCAACTCACAGTTTAAATCTGGTCTAAATCTTACCAATTCAAAAGCCCCAAGAGTCAACACCTAAATTAGGTACAATTGAGACCTTGGGCACCATCCATCCCGAAACACAGTTCTTTCCATCTGTGAAATCTGTCAAACTCAAGAAACAAGATGACTGTTCCCAAAATACAATGGTGCAATAGACATGGGATAAAAATTACAGACATTCTCATTCAAAAAGGGAGAAAATAGATGTTTAAAAATTAGACATCAGCCTCATGCAACTTTGAGGTCCAACTAGGCAAAATTATATTGATTTCAAAGTCTGGGACTAATCCTCTGTGGTCCTTGGCTCCACCCTCTAGGATCTCAGCTGTGCCTTCTGGGCTCTCAGTTCTACCCTCTTAGTCAACCTTACTTTTTCACAAAAGGTGGTTTGTGTTTGCAGCTGAGTAGATTAATTAGCTTATTTGTTGTTTTACTGCATCCTCACTTCCCTTTTCTGACCCAGCCAGATGCATTTTTGCTGGTATAATATTCTCAAGAACCACATAGGTCCTCCATATGTGTCATGGTGATTTACTCCCTTAGACAAGAGGCTCCTCCACAGATATTTCTCAGCTAAATTTATCTCTATAACTGGCTTCTCAGAACTGAGATGTTTGAGGGAATCCATGAGTTACATGTTCAATTTCTTCAGAGCCCTCTCTCTGACTGAATACTCTGACCTTACTTCTGAGACCCTAGCAAAAGGTTTTCCAGCCACACCATCAGCTTTCTCTACAGAGCAGGCATTCCTGACAGTAAATCTCCTCACTTTAGCATCATTCGCAATCTGGGAGGCTGAGAATTTCTCAAATAGTAAGTTCTGGTAAAATTCTGCTTAATAGTTCTACCCTCAATCTGCCTCTTTCACTTTTTACTAGAAGAAGCAGTACAAAAAACCTAGGCTGCCTTCAACACTATGCACATAAATCACCTCGGCTAAATACCTAAGTCCATATTTACAAGCTTTGCTTGTGTCCACAAAACTGCAGGACACAATTTAGTTAAGCTTCCTGCCACTACATAACAAGGACCCCCTTTCCTCCAGTTTGCAATAGCATGTTCCTGATTTCTATATAAGCTCTCAGGGGCAGTGTCTTTAATGTCCACATAACCAACAGTTCATGGCAATTTAGGAATTCTCTAAGGTGACTTAGGTATTCTCTATCACACTCTTCATTTTCTTCTGAATCCTCCCTAGTAGAATTGTCATCGCCATATTGTTCCTAACAGTCTATTCAAGACAATCTAGGCTTTTTCTATAACGCTCTTCAAAATTCTTCCAGTCTATGCCCATTTCCCAATCGCAAAGCCACTTCCACATTTTTAGGTATTCCTTACAGCAGTCCCCACTTCCATATATCAAAATCTGTATTAGTTTCCTGTTGCTGCTATAAAAAATCACCGTAAGTTTAGTGGCTTAAGTCAACACAATTTATTATCTCACAATTCTGAAGGTCAGAAATGGGCTAAAATCAAGTGTCAGCAGTGCTGGACACTGCAAGAGAAAATCCATTTTCTTGCCTTTTTCACCTTCTCAGGACTGCCCACACTCCTTGGCTCATAGCCTACTTTTATTTTCAAGGCTAGCAATGGCAGGTCGAGTCATTCTCTCACTGCATCACTGACACTGACTCTTCTATCTCCCTCTTCCAGATCTAAAGGACCTTTGGGATTACATGGGGACTACTGATATAATCCAGAATAGTTTTTTTTAACTTAAAGTCAATTGATTAGCAACCTTAACTCTACATACAATCATAATTCCCCCTTAACATGTAACAAAACATAATCTCAGGTTCCTAGTATTAGGACGTGAACATCTTTGAGGGACCATTATTTTATCTACCACAATATATCTTTCTGTAATGATAAATTTTCAATTCTTTTATATTAATATGGCCTACCCTGTAATCCGGTCTCTGCTCTCTTCATTTGTGGTCATTTCATATTACAATCATATGCTTCCACTACTCTGAATTTCTTCTATTTTTTTCAAATACACAATGCTCATCCCAGGTTTGGGATCTTTATTCATGCTGTCTCCTTTGTCTCTGTGATTCTCCCTCTCTGAATCCTCAGGGACCCTCTTCTACAGACTAACAATCCTTCAGTTATCAGCTTAAACGACCTTTCTTCAAAGATAGTCTCCATGATCCTGTGACTCCCTAGAGTATAGATTCCCATTGCATTCTTAGTTTTTCTTCATAGCAATTACCTTAATAGTGATTAAATTATCGGTGTAATTGTTTGTTTAATGACTATCTTTAAGATACTCTGAAAGTAAAGTTCTAACTTATTCCTATGCTTTATGCCTAACACCTAGCAGAATACAATTACACAACAAAACTTTTTTGAAATGAATGAACATATCTCCTTTAATCCTCATAACATTAATTTTATAATTGAGGGTGCTGAAGTTCAGAGAAATTGAGTAACTTCACCATAGTAAAACAACTAACTAATGAGGTTCCACTTGGGTCTATCTTGATTTCTAAGCCCATCTCTTTGTCACTGTGGTATTCTATATTATTGGCACACCAATGACCCACTGTCCCCAGACCATGAATGTCCACTGACCATCATATTCACAAATACTTACTGCAACCTCACTTTTCTTAATGCAGTTACCTTTGCCTACTAAAGTCAATGGCCCATCCCCAAATGTCCAGTTTCAGTCCTGTTTTTAAATACTGACCTAAGGGTAGACTTGTGGACATTTTTTCCCTTTAAAATTTTAAGGTTCTTTAAAAATAACTACTAAACTTATTTTTAAATTACCAACTCAGTAAAAAAAATGTGCTTTGATTTTATCTTACTTCTCTTGTGGGGATTAATGACATCATAAAATCTGTGAACACCTTAGAAGAAATTTTATTAAACCAACAGATGAAACTATCAACTTTGGGAACATGGCCAGAGAAAGTGTTACGACCAAAGATCTAAAAATCATGCTAACGTTGCTAGAAAGTGCTAGAACTGTGTTTCTTATGCTCTCATTCTTGGCCTCCCATGCAAAGAGAAAAAAAAGAGCATTATTTTAACGTTATCTTTACAAATATTTCCTAGACCTTAAACAAGGTAAGTAGGTAGAATGCTACTTACAACTACACTAGTCCTTAAGATTTCAGAATTCTTTACAAGCTTTCAGAGGTCTTTTTCACTGTCAGCATTCAGTCCTCTATTTTTTAAAATGTAATGTATTTTTGTGGATATGAGTCAGACTGTAGCCAGAAATACTTAGATTTTGATGTAGATTCCAAATTGTTGCTTGGATACTTTTTTTCCTCTTGAAAATGATTATAACTGGCTCAGATAAAAAGCCACATTTATTAAAGGAAGATCTAATTTAGCATCTTACTTCAATTTCCAATTCAGCTACAAATAAAATTTCAACAACAACAAAACAATTTTACTGATACTACAATCGCTATTATGATAAAAGCAGGTATGACTTTGAAATATATTTCCACTTGCTTTTATTGTAATATATAAAATATAATTATTAATAACAGATTCATATTGCACAGTAATTTACAAAAGTTATTTATAGTTTCAAAAAGCACTGAATTATAAGCATCTTAAATAGCATCAAAAAGAATAATGAGGTAGCCAAAAGGAGAAGGAATATTAAATGAGCAAAAATCATTGGGAAATTATATGCTGAGATTTCTTATTTTAAAACTAAGAGACAAAAGAAGATGGTTTTATCACTGCAGGAGAAATTTAATGGTTCAAAATCTCTTCCATCTACATAGAACATATCTGATAGCACAAAGTAAATTATCTGATAGGTTCATATGAAATCTAAGAGCATCTTACAAGTTTTATAATTTGTTACTATCCCCCTATGATATTTTACACACTATACAAAAATATCTGTATCTCCCTCAATTCACCATAAATCAAATCCATCAAATCTTCAGAGTCTAAAAGCTTTTGTCTCTCTAAAAGCCATGGAATTCCTGTGAAGCAGTAGGAGTCAGAACTGACTTCTTTGCAACATTTTGTAATAGCAGAGAAAAGACATTTCCAAGGTAATGCAGAACTACCGAGCAAA
The DNA here is from genome assembly GCF_003009895.1 of Hyaena hyaena. NCBI lineage: Eukaryota > Metazoa > Chordata > Mammalia > Carnivora > Hyaenidae > Hyaena > Hyaena hyaena. The sequence goes on along the minus strand of NW_024081077.1, from coordinate 558,581 downwards.
GTCAAAGGTCCACCTGTGGTCAATTTCATAATCTAAATCTTAGAATAAGAGAAGTTACTAGACCATAATCAATAGATGAGTAATATACACCTACTGAAAACACAGCAGGCAACAAATACTTGCTGATTGATTGGTTATATGAAATAAGGCTCATAATTTGGCAGGAAATGAAATTTTACATCTTCAGTTCTCAAAAACTAGATTTGTTAGGCATTTACTCTACGTGTAAGGCTTGGTACCAACAAGGAAATAAAAACAATTCATTGATACGCATTGATAAGTAGTTACAATGGACAATTCATTTGCAACACAATGCCTACCTTGAAGAACTGGCAATTTTGCTAAATGTTGCTTTAAATTTTGCTAAAAATAGCTAACTATTTTGCTAAATATTGCTTTAAAAAATTAACCAGGAAAAGATATTTGTGCCTTGAAATGATTTCCTAGAAACTGTCTAATTGTCTAGCACGAGAACATAAAATCACAGTCCTGAAGGTTTCTAGTTGTGACAACTCAGATACTCTTCCCAGGAAAGTAAGAAGAACACTAGTATAATTGAAAGGAGCTTTGGAAATTTTAAGGGCACTTCAACATCATTTGTTTATTAGGAGCTTTAGCTTCTGTAAAGCTTTTCGGTTACTCAAATTAGCAGTCCTGAAATAACTTTGCTTCCAGTTCACAGGGATTGAAAATCAGCAGTTTTAAAAAGAAGAAGAAAAAAAGAAAGAAAAAAACAGAAGCTTATCCCTAATGACACTTCTCTTCCACTTTGTGAATTTTGCTGACAGTCTAGTCTTATTTCCTTTATTAGATTTAGTCATTCTTTTTAAAGGATTCAATACCTAAACTGCACCTCCCCCCAAAGACCTTTAAGTAAATAAAATATCATCACAAATATTTAACACAATAGAAATACTTAGTGGGCTCACCATAATTAAAACAGAAAAATTACATTTTCATTTTTTGTAAGAGTAAACTTGTAAATAAATGCAGCACATGTCAATTTCCTCCTTCTCCCATTGTGAGCTTTACTGTTACTGTCCATGGTGACACTTACTGGCTATATCAGGCAACAACACCGCTACAGAGACATGCAAGTTTTATTTTATTTCTATTTCTCGGTGGCAAATTTGCTGAAGTGGTTTTCTTTTTGCATATCCAACTCTTTAGTAATTATGAAGCCATGGCACCAAAATCACAAAAGAAAACTCTGGGTGGCTGGGGTGAAGATGCTTTAGTCAATTCATCAGATATGTTAAACCAAACTTCATTTCTCTTTTGCCTTCATGTGTACTTCACCATGTGTGAAACAAATCTTTCTGTATGTATTTAGCTGCCTTTTAAAATCTCATATTACATCTTTCCACAAACCAAGCAATATTCAAAAGATTTGGTAAGCCAAAGGTGACAGCTTGATGTATAGAATTTGCTTCAAACTTTACTTTTAAATATAAATTAAAATGTAGACATTTGTGCATAGCCAATGTCCACTGACTTAAAAGTTTTATAATATTAAGTATACAGTTAATGATGATACATGATATACCTGTGAATTAAAACTTATTTGAAAGACTTTCAAAATCATATTTAAGAGAATATTATTCTTTCTCTTGACACTGATAGAGTAGAATCATGACCTTTCAATGAGGAATTGTTTTAAATATAGTATGTTTGTGATATACAGTAGATAAAATTATTGAAAGGTATTCATTTTTCCAGAAAGCTACTCCACATAAAGAAATTCCTCCCGACCAGGCACCATTGTATCTGAAACTTTCAGAGAGCAGTGTCTTAACTAAGATTAAGCTATTCTATTTTCTACCTAAATCAATTTCACCCAAATGAGGCGTTTGTGCTGTAATTCATTGTTCCCCAGACTCTAAAATCAACCATCTGCCATCAGAGTTTCTGTACAGTAATTAAGGAACTATCCATTAGAACTGGCAAGAGTACAAAGTAAGGAGGTGGGGGCGGGAGGGGAGAAAAACCAAACCACTTAAAAAGAGATGGAAGCTGTGTGTCTGTCGCGTTAACCCCTCCATCTCTCAGCTCTAGATACTGTCATCATCCATGAGGCGACACAGAAGTTAGGAGTCGCCATGAGGCCAACTGCCTCCTGGGTTATCGGAACTGAAAGCGCACTGGGGACTCTGCACGCACTCCATACCTTGAAAGAGAAAGGCTTTCGTCCCATTATGCAGCCCGGGGACCTGGCGCACTCCAGTCGTGGACTCCCCAAGTTCTAACTCTGTCAAGACGTCAATCTGCAGAGAGGGGTCCACACCAAGCCCCCAAACTGGTGGGAGGGTGGGGGAGAAAGAAAAATCTCCATCAAAATACAAGCCTCTTCCTCCAGGGCAGCAAAGAACTGCGGCTAGAGATAATAATTGGGAATTGACGAAGGGAGGTGACTCCCTCCTCCACCATGCAAAGCCTTACCTGAGATCAGCAGCCAAGCTTTAAATAGCGGAGCACCCAGTCCCATTTCCCTGACCTACTTTAAACCCCTCTCAGTGCAAAGTTCCCCCTCAGCCCTCAGACCCCAGACTAAGGGTGTGACCGGCCCTAGCGCCTCCAAGGCAAGCACCGAAAAATCCAAGTGCAAACCCACCACCTACTCCAAGCTCTACACTCCAGACCTACTTCGGATTGAGGAAAAGCAAGGCATCCCCAACCAGCTCCCGGCTGCCTCGAGGCGGGGGCCACCCCATTCCCCGCCCCAGCTCTGGGCCACTCACCTGCTCCAAGACCGAGACCGACGATCAAACAGAATGTTCTCAGTAAGACCCGAGACTCCATGGTGTGGATCTGCTCAGTCCATCGTCTCCCTCTTTAAAAATAAAAATAAAAATCGAAGAGGTTCTCGGAATCAAGCGGGAAAAGAGCGTTTGTGTCTCCTGCCGCTGTCTCGCATCTACTGATTAGTAGGATGAATACGTTTGGTTCCCTAAGAAAAAAATGGGAGGACCCCCCAGGCACGTGAAGAACTTGGACCCTCCAGTGCGCGCATCATTCCCACACGCAGAGCCGAGGCGGCAGCGCCGGCAGAGCCGGGGCCCAGAGGCAGGGGTCGGGCTCGGCCGGGGCTGCTCCGCCAGGGAATTAGCTCGCGAGCTGAATAAAAGCAGCCGAAGTCACGACACCCCCAGAGGAAGGGAGGCGGTCCCAGGAAAGCCGGGGGTGGGGTGGCCTCGCACCGCCCGTCTTCCCAGCCACGCGAACCTGTTGTAAAGGCAGAGACAATGGAGAGAGCGCCGGAGACGCGCAGAGGAGAGACGGCACCCCCGGAACGGGCGGGGCAGGCCCGGGGAGGCGGGGAGACGAGAAGCGGGGAGGGAGTGCCGAGGGCAGGGCGAGGCCCGGCGCTCAGCGTCCCTCTGCTGCTCGGGGCTCCTCGGTCTCCAAGCCCCGTCTAGCGAGCCCCGGAGCTGCTGCAGCCCCGCCCTCCTACCCCCCGCCCTCACTCTCTGGCCCGGGCAACGCCAACCCCCTTTCGGGATCGAAAGATCTAAATTCAAGGTGCTAAGTTGAGGGGCGGTCTTTGCTCTCACCCCTTGATTTGGGGCGCGTGTCTTGAAAGACAGACGGAGAGAAAGGACCACCCAGTCGCAGAAGGCAAGGCTAGGAGACGCGCTCGCCCGCCCTTTAGGCAAAGGAGGGAAGCCCGCGTATTGTCCGCTGGGCTCGGAAGCAGCCCCGGGGACGGAAAAAGGAACTCCCTCTCCGGGGCACGCGGAGGAGGGCTGCCGGAGCAAGCTAGACTCTCCTGGTGGGGCCGGACGAAATAGAAAGAGACTGCGGGAGGCGGGAGGCGAGCCTGGAAATCCCTGCGAGCCCTAGCGGAGAGGTTCCCTGCCTGGGGCGGGGCGCTGGAGCACTTCCCTGGCACGGAAGGCGCAGGGGAGAACTTATTCTGGAACTGCTGGACAGCTCCGGGACCTTGCGCGCCCCCTGCCAGAGAGCGCAGAGAATCGGGCCCCGGTTCTCCAGGACCAGCACAAAGCAGGAGACAAGGGCAGCAGAGCGAGGGGCCTGCCCACGCTGAAAAGAAGAGATGATAGGTAGGTGGGTGGCTGGGTGGGTGGATGGATGGGTGGATGGGTGGGTGGATGGATGGGTGGATGGGTGGGTGGATGGATGGTTGAATAAGAGAAAGAGAGCAGAGAGAGAGGGGAGAGAAATAAGCAGAAGGCAGAGCCTGGGCAAGAGAAAAAGAGCGCCCCCCTACATTGTTGACCACACTCAAGCACTCAAGCCGGCTCTACCCACCCTTCCCACCTATAGGCTGGCACCAAAACAGCGAGGTCATTTGAGGCCTAATTCTCCACGGGCAAAAGTGTATTCAAGGTCAATTGCACATAATATTTTTTAACATAGACCTAAAATTCTGAGGTAAGTTTTGAATAACAATACGTAATGCCCATACTAAAAAGAATTTCAAAAGTGATTAAAATGTTAACTGCTCCAAAGATCAATTGAGTTTCTTCACTTTCCATCCAAATAGATTCTGAATTCTCTTAACAGGTTGCTACACAGCAAGCTATCAGAATAACTAAAGGGCAGAGTCTGAGTCTCCAGCAGAGAAATATGTGCTATATTATACTATAATAGGATGAGGGGGATGTTTTAGCTCTATTCTTGTAATTTTCAAGGGAAAAAAAAACAGAATCTGGACATTTTTCCAGTTTAATTTTTAAGTATCTCTATCAAATTTTCCACATAGATCTATTTGAAATTTTGTAAACCTTAAAAAAGAAATATTCCAGGGGCACGTGGGTGGCTCAGTCGGTTAAGTGTCCGACTTCGGCTCAGGTCATGATCTCACCGTTCGTGGGTTCGAGCCCCTCATCAGGCTCTGTGCTGACTGCCAGCTCAGAGCCTGGAGCCTGTTTCAGATTCTGTGTCTCCCTCCCTCTCTGACCCTCCCCTGCTCATGCTGTCTCTCTCTCAGAAATATTTTTAAAAAAACATTAAAAAATAAAAATTAAAAATATTCCAGTACTTACATGAAGTATTATTGTATGAAATTTCCTAAATTTGCAAAAAAAAAAACCTAATCTAATTGAATTGATTAATTCAAAGGAATTTATTCATCAGGAAAATAAAGATTTTTTCCATAGCAGTACATCAAAAATATGGGATTTTGATAAGTATCAACATTTACATAAAATAAATTTTAGATAATAGATTTAATATTCTAGTAAGAAAGAAAAGTAAATATACATATATATATACATATTTACATGTAGAAGTTCTCCTAACCTATATGTACTCAATCAAATCACAAAATCAGGAGTATTCTCCAATCTCTCTGATGCTCACCTATCATATACTGAAAGCTGATGGTCGGTAAGCTTATCTCTAGCCGCCCCCCCCATACACACTTATGCTTCTTCCAGAAAAGTGGTATTTTGTACCCAAAATTATTACAGCTGAACCTACTACTATAATTATGTGACCTAATTAAAGTTATGGAAACCATTAAAATACGACTACAGAGAGAGACAGAGAAGAGTGAGCTATTTCTATAAAACTAAAGTATAAAGCTTTGGAAACCTGTAAGAAAGGTGAGTCATTGTATTAGCCTGGTTTAGGTTCTCAACTTTAGAACTATGGACATTTTAAGGTTGGACACTTCTTCATTAGGACTGTGCCTTGTAGGATAATTAATAACATCCCTGATCTCTATCCACTTAATGCCAGTATTTTTAATATTCCATTATATATATATGTCCTGTAACTATATCTTTTTGTGTAGCTTCTTAAATTGAACCTCTAGGGAATACAATATGTACACTTAACTTTTCACTATCTCTTCTATGGTAGATGAAGTGGCAGTCTCTATGCTACCACTTCAATTGGAATGCAGAAACTTTACCAGGATACTGGTCTTTTTATCTTTATCCCTTTATGTTGTGGTTCCCTTAAATGTTAAATCCGCATACACTGAAACTTCCTTCAGACAATGTCAAAATGTTTGCTTGCAGTCACTGTGGGAGGCATAATAATGCCCATCTTCTGGAGGATGGCAAAAGAGTTCAGAGTAGCCTAAAATGGGAAGAATTGCTGTGCTGTTGCTGTCTATGAAGATGGAAGACTATAGAAGGCTGTGAGCCCAGGTATGTGGGTGGGCAGCCTCAAGAAGCTGGAAAATACACGAAAAAGGACTCTCCCCTACATCCTTCAGAAAGGATCAGAACAGAACCCTGCCAATACCTTGATTTTAGTCCAGTGAGATTCATTTTAGACTTTTGAGCTATAGAACTATAAAATAATAAATCTGTGCAGTTTTAATCCATGAACTTTGTGGCAATTTGTTTCAGCATTCACAGAAAATTTATGTAAATACTCACCATTTAATAAAAAGTTCAATCAAAATAGTAGGACCGTGACCCTGAGAGGATTCCCTTCTACCATATACAAACCTAAACAAAATGTTTAATACTTTTTTTATTCATAAGAAGAAAGAAAATTCTCAGATGTTATGAGGAAAAGGGGAGCTGGAGACTGGCAGAGAAAGAAGTAGCCAATGCAATAAGTGGAACAAGGTAGGACACAGGGCTTCAGACTCAATGGGGACCCTAAGACAGTGGCATAGGATTTTAATATCCACACAAGAACTGGAAACAATGAATTATGGCAAAAGCCAGAAGAGGTGAAGGTGCTACTGGTCCCTCTGATAAAAATAGGAAGCTCTGGGGGTGCTTACATGGCTCAGTTGCTTGAGCGTCCAACTTTGGCTCAGTTCATGATCTCGTGGTTGACGAGTTTGAGCCCCACTTCAGGCCCTGTGCTGACTGCTCAAAGCCTGGAGCCTGTATTGGGTTCTGTGTCTCCCTCTCTCTCTGCCCCTCCCCTGCTCATGCTGTCTCACTCTGTCTCAAAATTTAAAAAAAAAATTTTTTTTAATTTTAAACAGGAAGCTTTGAAGGATTATACTGCATATAAAAAGAAAATTAAAAATTTTTGTACATTTGTCTAAGATGTGACAAAAGTGCCTTCCAGCTGCACATGACCACAGGTGGAAAATAAAGTCATCTATAATAAATGTCAAATCTCAAGCCTTGCCACTTGCAGACACCCAGTCCAAAATTACACTCCCTATGGTATAGGAATTCTACAGACAGAAATTAGAACAAGAACCCCAGAGTCTCCTGAAGAAGAAAATGTAAAACTTCTATTAAGGGACCTTTCACCACCTCTAGAATATGAGTAAAATTTCTGATGAGGATAAGATCATAACATAATAATAATAATAAAAACAGTGAAATAAAGTACCATGAAAGACAGGAGGCACACACGCAAAAAAAAGATTATCAGTATTTCACAAACTCAGAATATAATAAAAATGTAAAAGTATAAAATAAGTATGTTAAATGATTAATTTTTTAATAAAGGAATACAAAAAATAATGAAAGAACGTAATTGTATGAGAAAAGATTAGACAAATTTCAAATGAAATCAAACAACTTCTGAAAATAAAAGTATATTTAAAAACAATATTTAAAAAACATTGGCTAGCAGTGCCTGGGTGGCTTCGTCAGTTCAGCATCCAACTCTTGGTTTCAGCTCAGGTCACGATCTCAAGGTATGTAAGTTGAGGCCTGTGTCGGACTCCAGGCTGACAGTGACGAGCCTGGTTGGGATTCTCCCTCTCCCTCTTTCTCTGCCCTTCTCCCACTTTCTTTCTCTCTCTCAAAATTTAATAAATAAACTTTAAAAAGAAAAAGCCATTGGCCATAAAAAGCAGCAGATAAAATAACTGGAGGAAAAAAATGAGATCTGAGAATATACTAAGAATGATAAGGTGAGATTCATCATACTAAAAAAAACTATAAATATTAGAATTAGAAGATCCAACACAAACTACTTAGAGATATGGAATAAGAGACCAGAGAGAATGGAAGCAGACAATGTTATAGGAAATATTTAAGCAACAATAAAAATCTTTCAAAAGTTAAAGGATATGAGATTCTAATTCTGGGTAAGATTGGAATAAGCACATTCCACCCTCCCTCTCCCATTGAACAGTATCGAATCTGGACAGAATGCATGTCGTATTTGAGGACTCAGAAAATTAAATAGCAGCAGGCAAAATGAGAAAGAAGACCATAGTTTGAAGTACTACCATACTGGCAATGAGTACTTCTAAGAATAAACCACCACCCAAGTCAGACTGCCTATAAAAGGCTAGTCAAAATTTGCAATCTAAATCCAATTGAGGCATTTGCCTGCTTTAAGAAAAAAAAAGACATTCTCTATAGTACTTAACAAAACTCAGAGTCTCATAACACAATATAAAAATATTCAGGGGGTGCCCAGGTGGCTCAGTTAAGCGTACAACTCTTGATCTCAGCTCAGGTCATGATCTCAGATTTCACAGTTTGTGAGGTTAAGCCCCACACCAAGCTGTCTGCTGACTTTGAAGAGCCTACTTGGAATTCTCTCTCTGTCTTTCTCATTCTCTCACTCTGTCTCTCGCAAAATAAATAAAGAAACTTAAAAGAATTTTTTTAATATTCAGGATATAACCTGAGATTATTTGGCATTTGAAAAAAACAGGGAAATTTCAACTTACATGAGAAAAATATAATCAATGAACACTAATGCCAAGATGACACAGACACTGGAATTATTTTTAAAAAAACACTAAAGAACTATTATAACAATGCTCCAAAAAAAAAAAAAGACAAATACTCTTGAAACAAACAAGACGACAAAAGTGGCAGCAAATAAATAAAAGTAGAGATTTTAGACCTGAAAAGCATAATAACCAAAAATTTAAAACTCATTAAAATGAGCTCAGTACTAGAGATGACAGAGGAAAAAGTGAGCTTGATAGGTCAATTGAAATTATCCAATCTGGACAACAGAGGGAAAACATTTTTTAATAATAAAGCAGCAAAAATTTGTGAGATGAAAACAAAAGGACCTTATTTCATCAGAATCCCAAGAGAGAAGAGTTCAGTACCAAAATAAGTATTTCAAGAAATAATGGTCTAAGGCTCCTTGAATTTGTCAAAAGATGTAAACTAGCAGATTCAAGAAGCTCAGTAAATCCCAAAGAGGATAAACTCAAAGGAATCCATGACCAACCATATCATAATTAAACTGCTTAAAACAGCAAGAAAGAAAGAAAGAAAGAAAGAAAGAAAGAAAGAAAGAAAGAAAGAAAGAAAGAACGAACGAACGAACAAGGGAGGTAGGGAGGGAGGAAGAAAGAAAACTCTTACAAAGAGAAAAATATTGAAAGCTATCAGAGAAAAATGACACATTATTTATAGGGAAGCAACAATTTAAATGAATACAGACTTCTCATAAGGAACTACAAAGGCTAGATGGAGGGGAACAACATTTTTTAAAGTGCTCAAAGAACACTGTCATTCCACAATTCTATATCTGGTGAAAATACCTTCAGGAGTAAAGATGAAGGAAAAAACATTCTCAGATGAAGAAAATGTAAAATAACTGGTTGTCAGCAGACCTGCTTTGAAAGAACTGCTATGGGAAGTTCTTCAAAACAGAAGGGAAATGATAACTGAAAGATAACTAGCATATCAGATATCAAGAAATAGCAACAGAAACGGTAAATATCTAGGTAAATAAAATAGACTATTCTTCTCTTGAGTTTTGTAAAATATGTTTGATGGTTATATCAGTTTTCTATTGATGGTATAACAAATTACCACAAAATTGGCAGCTTAAAATAACACAAATTTATAATCTTACAGTTCTGTAGGTCATAAACCTGACACTGGTCTCATCCGGCTAAGCTCAAAGTGTTTATAAGGTTGTATTCCTTTCTAAAGTCTCCAAGAAAACATTTTTCAACTTCTACAGAGAGTCTGCATTCCTTTGCTCATTACCCGCTTCCATCTTCAAAACCAGCAACAGCAGCCTACCTCCTCTGACAATGCATCTTCTGTTTCTCTGACTATAGTTTGGAAAGGTCCTCAGCTTTTAAGCACTAATATGATGGCATTGGGGTCATCTGGATAATCTAGAAATAATTCCTCCACCTGAAGGCCCTTACCCTTAATCATTTCTATAAAGTTCTTTTTCATGTCAGGGAACATACTCACAGGTTCTGAGGATTAGGGTGTGTACATCTTTAAAGAGACATTCTTGTGGTTATCATAATGACTGAAAGAATTATTTTAAAATTGTCTAAAGGGGGGGTGCAGCTGGGTAGCTCAGTCCATCAACTGTCTGACTTCGATTCAGATCATGATCTCATGTCTGTCTCTGTGCTGACAGCTCAGAGCCTGGAGCCTGCTTCAGATTCTGTGTCTCCCTATCTCTCTGCCCCTCCCCTGCTCATGCTCTATCTCTCTCTCAAAAAAAAAAAAAAAAAAAATTAAAAAATATAAATTAATTAATTTATTAAAGGAAAATAAAATTGTCTAAGGGGGTTTCAAAGTATATATATTTAATACATAAAACAATCACAACATAAAAAGACGAGGATAAAGGAACCAATACGGTGGTAAAGTTTCATATTCTAATTGTAGTGGTAACATATGAACTCTAAGTAGACAGTAAAAAGTTAAGTATGTATATTTTATTCTCTAGAATACTAATTTAAAAAGTTATACAAAGATATAGTTAAAAGATACAATAGATAAAATGGAATACTAAAAAATATTCAAATAACTTGAAAGAAGGCAGGAAAGGGTTAAGAAAGGTAGAAGGAATAAAGACAAAAGAAATAACAAAATTATAGATCAAAATCCATACACATCAATAATGGCATTAAATATAAGTGGTCTAAACACAATAATTAAAAGACCAAGCTTGTCAGAATGAACTTGAAAAATATAATCCAACTATATGCTGTTACAAAATTAATTTAAAATATAATGTGGTAAATTTAAGGCAAAAGGATTGAGAAAATACATACTATGCAATCATGAATCAAAAGAAAGTTCAAGTGGTTATATTAATGTCAAAAAAAAAATACATTTTAGAGCAAAGAAAATTACCAGGGAAAAAAAAGAAGTACATTACACAACAATAAAAGGATCAATTCACAAGGAAGTCCTAAATGGATGAAATGATTTACCATGCTCATTGATAAAAAGATTTCATGTTAAGGTATCAGTAATGTAGATCTACTCATATACATCTACAGATTTAAGACATTCCAGTTAAAATCCCAGCAGGCTACTTGGTAGCAATTGATAAGCTGATTCTAAAATTTATATGAAAAGGCAAAGAAAATAGAAAAGCCAAATATTGGGGCACCTGGGTGGGTCAGTCGGTTCAGTGTCCGACTTCGGCTCACGTCATGATCTCACGGTTCATGGGTTCGAGCCCCGCGTTGGGCTCTGTGCTGACAGCCAGCTCAGAGCCTGGAGCCTGTTTCAGATTCTGTATCTCCCTCTCTCTCTGACCCTCTCCTGCTCACGTTGTCTCTCTCTCTCTCTCAGAAATAAATTTAAAAAATAAAAGAGAAAAGCCAAAAATTATTGAAAGAAAGAAAAATTAGTGGCACCTGAGTGGCTCAGTCAGTTCAGCATCAGAGCTGACAGCTCAGAGCCTGGAGTCTGTTGAAACCTGTGTCTCCCTCTCTCTCTGCCCCTTCTCTGTTTACACTCTGTCTCTCTGTCTCTCTCTCTCTCTCTCAATAATAAATAAACATTAAAGAAAGAGAAAAATTGGAGGATTCACACCATCTGACTTCAAGCTTCTATAAAGCTATAAATCAACACTATGATATTAGGATGAGGACAGACATAAATTAATGGCATAAACTAAAGAGTATAGGAATAGACACACATACATGCTTACTTGATTTTTTATGAAAGCATAGATATTTCAACGGATAATTGATAAATTTTTTAAATTTTAATTCTAGTATAATTAACATACAGTGTTACATTAGTTTCAAGTGTACAATATAGTGATTCAGCAATTCTATGCATTATTCAGTACTCATCATGACAAGTGTACTCTTAATTCCCTTCACCTATTTCACTCATTACCTCACCCACCTCCCCTATGGTAACCATAAGGATTTTGGGTCAGTTTGCAGGGGGAAGGTGTTTTGTTTTTAGAGACAGAGACCACACACAAGTAGGGGAGTAGGGCAGAGGGAGAGAGAGACTCTTAAGCAGCTCCACAACCAGCACACAGCCCAAAGTGGGGCTCAATCCCACAACCCTGGGATAATGACTTGAGCCGAAATCAAGAGTCAGACACTCAACCAACTGAGCCACCCAGGAACCCCTCTGGTAACCATCAGCTTGTTCTCTGTATAAAAGAGTCTGTTTTTTGGTTTGTTTCTTTTACTGTTTGTTCATTTGTATTTGTTTCTTAAATTCCACATATGAATGAAATTACATGGTATTTATCTTTCTCTGACTGACCTATTTCACTTAACCTTATACTCCCTAGACCCATCCATGCTGTTACAAATGGCAAAATTTTATTACTTTTTATGGCTGAGTAATATCCCATTATAATGTACATCACATCTTCTTTATCTACTCATCTAGATATAAATGATAATTTTTAAAGTTTTATTTAAGTAATCTCTATACCTAACAGAGGCTCAAACTCACAACCCTGAGATCAAGAGTCGCATGATCAAGAGTCTCATGCTCTTTGGACTGAGCCAGCCAGGCGTCCAAGTAAATGAAAATTTTTTTTACAATGATACTTGAACATATATCTAATAAAGGACTTCTATTTAAATTATATAAAGAACTTTTATATTTCAGTAAGACAAAAAATTCAATTAAAAAAGAAAACAAGCAAATATTTAGAGACTTTACAAAAGAGATATATAGACAGCAAGTACATGAAAAGTTACCCACATCAGTACTCATTAAGAAAATCCAAATTAAAATCACAGTGAGATACAGAATTGTCAGAATGGCTAAAGTTAAAAGGGCTGTCATTCCAAATGCAAAAAAGATACAAACTGACATAAGCTCTGATTCCTTGCTGGAGGGAATAAAAATGGTACCGGCCCTTTGCAGACCTGTTTAGAAACTTCTTATAAAGTGAAATACTCACTCCTAGGTATTTATTCCAGAGAAATAAAATCATATTTCCTCTAAAAGACCTATCTCTGAATGTTTACAGTAGCTTTATTCATTTTAACCAAATGTAGAAATAGCGCATATGTCTACAGACTGATAAATGGATAAATTCATACAATGGAACACTACTTAGCAATGAAGCACAATGAACTACGAAAGCAGGCAGCAATATGCTTCTTCCACACAGTGACTGTCACTAAGCCCAGGATGATGATAGAGTGATCCTGGACTCTTTTCCTGTTCCCTTCATTTTACATTAACAACCATCAGAGAGAGCGCCTGGGTGGCTCAGTCAATTAAGCGTCTGACATGGGCTCAGATAATGATCTCGCAGTTCATGGGTTCGAGTCCCTCGTCAGGCTCTGTGCTGACAGCTCAGAGCCTGGAGCCTGCTTCAGATTCTGTGTCTCTCTTTCTCTCTGCCCCTCCCCTGCTTGCGCTCTGTCTCTCTCAAAAATAAATAAGCATTTAAAAAAATCATCAGATTTTTCTAAAGGCTTTCTATTCCAGGGCTCAAGGCAGAGTGGTTAGATTTGTTTAGCCAACCACACACGCATACATCTCCCTTACTCCACATGTAACCTGAAAGGGCCTAACACTTCAAGACTGTTTATGAGGTTTTGTTGAAACAATAGGACCACATAAAATAATAAAATGATTCTGGAAGTAGCACAGTACAAAGAGAAAACGGAGATTGATCACATTAAATAGCAAAAAGAAAAAGTGTAAAAGCAAAAAGATTAGAATAAAGAGGCAGTATCTCAAAGGGAGAATGAGATGAAAAAAGAATGGTAAGTGAGGAAAATAGAATTTTTATAACAAGGATGTCTTTTCTTACATAGCATGCTCTTCCTCACTTGTGACAGGGGAAGGTAAAAGAGATGCCCACTGGGGACATGAGAAGAGGTGAACTTTCAGTCAACATTCTTTATATCCTCTACACACTTTGTACTATTCACACACCTCAACTGAAACTTTCTAAGAAAAATAAGACAAATGTTGTTAACGGTTCTAGAGAACGTGGTGAAAGATACAAGCTTGGAACTTGCTCAGGAGCCCTGGGTCAAGGCCTTGCCCACCTCTTTACTGAGGTAAACACAACCTCCCTGCACCTGTTATCGGGATATCATAATAACTAGAGCTTATCTATCCCAGGGCTGAGGAGGGTCAAGTCCACTTAAAAAATCGCTACACGGCATATAAACGCGAGTTCTTCCTGTTGTCATATTAAACTATGCCGCATCAGGGTTGGCCTGTTTCTGTCATATCCTTAGTGATTCAGTTACCAAAATGTAAAATAATGCTAATTAAAAATAGTCCATAGGAGTAAGCAAGGAAGGGAGAAAAGGAAATGTGATTATGGTTAACGAACTATTGTGAGCCTTTTTGGTTAAAATATGTATATAGCGTTCTAAGTACAGTACTGACTTACTGCCTTATCAAATGTTATCAGTCTCCAAGAGCTATGAGTCACTGGTTTAAAAACTTATCCCACCATACAGCCCTTATTTTTAACTGCCAATGGACAAGCAGAGTGAGCACTGGCTGCTTTTGCCAAAACACTGCAATACTTACTGTTCATCTAAACAGAATGAAGCATCCATGTGGACCCATCCAGTCTGCTGGCTTCTGGCCTCACTTAAAGTTTTCTATTAAAAGACAGGGCTTTGTCCAGCATTAAGAGACAAAGTAACCCTCCTTAGAAGGGCTAAAGTCTAGCATATTCTTAGTGACACCCAGAAGCCAATTTTACTTCTATCAGATTCTTCCCTTCACTGTAAACCCACCTCCAGAAATGGTAAATATAGACATCCTTAAAAATTCCATTTTCGGGGCGCCTGGGTGGCTCAGTCGGTTAAGCATCCGACTTCAGCTCGGGTCATGATCTCACAGTTCGTGGGTTCAAGTCCCACATCAGGCTCTGCGCTGACAGCTAGCTCAGAGCCTGGAGCCTGTTTCAGATTATGTGTCTCCCTCTCTGACCCTCTCCTGCTCATGCTGTCTCTCTCTCTTTCAGAAATAAATAAAATCTTTTTTAAAAAATTCCATTTTCAAAGGAATATTTTTATTTGATTCTGCCACTTCTGTCATCAGAAATCATTCTCTTTTATCAAAGGCTATATATAGCCCACACCTTAAAGAAAATCTATTAAGTTCAGATCTCAAGACACAATAATTCAAAATCTTTCCTGACTCATCATATAATTCTTGCTAGTGCTTAGCTACTGACATTAGAATCTTCTTTTTGATGAACATGTAGTTGCTAGATGGAAAGTACAGACCACATTTCCCAAATACATGGCTTGAGAACAAAGATAAGTTTATGTTAGTATCTTAAGAGGCTGGCAGCGACCCAGAATCAGCGTGAGCTCAGCCAATGTGTCTGTGCACACATATCATCAAACCCTCTGACAGGAAGAAATGCCTCAAGAATTCTGTCACCATGCCAGGGCCAGCCTCTATTTCCAGCTTTACTATCTTGGCCAAAGGCTGGAGCTGAGAATGCAAACCGAACGCCAGAGCTGCTGAGTGAGCAGGAAAAAAAAAATGTGTGAGTGGTGAGGGGGTGCTGGAGCCATCATTCTTTTCCCATGCAGGCTGACTCTTAACATTTGCAGCGCTAAGTAAGGGACTTGCTGGGAAGACTGGTCACTTACAATCATGGCAGAAGAAAGCTGGGGTTCTCATTTTGCACACCAAGACAAAGACAAGTCATGTAATTTGTTCAAAAATCACACAACTAATTAATTTCAGAGCTAGCTCATAAGATTCATTCCCTTAATTTATTCTTTTACTCAACTGGTATTTGTAGAGGTACACCTCTGTGATGAGCACCAGGTTCTGTGCCTCAGATGAGCAAAACTCAACCAGAGTCCAGGCGCACTTGGGCAAGAGAGTCCTTATGAACAGCCACAGACTAATCTAAACATATAACCATTGCCGCTAGATCTTCTGAGAAAAGGATACGCCATTCCCTTGGACTTACATGAACAGCTACATGAAATCTTACCTAGGGCCAACCTATAACCCTCCGACCAAATCTCTCACTAGCTCCCCAGTCACTCTCTCCAGCACACTGTGGGTGTTTCTCGAACCAGCCCAGTATGTCCCTGCCTCAGGAACATCACATTCCCAGTTTTCTCTGTCTGGAATGCTCTTCTCCCACACAGCTGCTTTACTTCTTTCCAAAGTCACCTTCTCGGTACGATCTTCCCAAACAATCCTAGTTTCAATTGCAACACCCCCCCCCAACATACATACCCAGCACTTCCTAAATCCTTCCCTTAATTTATATTTATGCTATATATATACTTGTTAATTGTCAATGTTCATCCCCACTCCATGATCTAAGCTCTATTTTTACAGGTTTATTTACTGCTTTATTCTTAATACAACAGTGTTTGGCACTTTGTAGGTGTCAGGAAATATTTGCTGAAAACAATGGATAAAAACATACCTACTGTGTGTCTGGCATATTGTAAACATTCAATAAATGGTAGCCACTATTAGAATTTGCTATAGTGAAATTATGCAAGCTATTGATCAAGAGGACCAAACCCTCTAGGGCATGCAAAATCTCCTCGTTAACTTCTACAGAGCATTCTACCTAGTTGCTAAGATATGACAAAAGCCTGCTTCTTTTATCTCTAGATCACTACTATACATTCAAAATGGGTTCAACAAATGATTTTTTATGGCGATCTTAAGTTTCTGAGCAAAACCTCCTGTGTAAAATTTGCAGCAGTTTTGTAACATAATTTTTTTAGCAACCAAAAGAAATTGACAACTTATTTTCACTTGTTATTTATCCCAGCACTTCAGGTTGTTATGGATCATACACAAGAATATGCCTCAAAATGACTTCAAGTTGGGATAAAGCACAGACATTCTTTTTTCATTTCATATTTTTTCCCATTGTCTTTAGTTTCCTCCCTTACACACAGCAAACTGTGTCACTGTGACTGACAACTATTTGCCAACATTTCAGGTATATTTTTCAACTTTTTGCTTTTCTTTTTTTAATTTTATGTTTGCTTGTTTTTTATTTATTTTTGAGACAGAGAGAGACAGAGTATGAGCAGGGGAGGGGCAGAGGGAGAGGGAGACACAGAATCTGAAACAGGCTCCAGGCTCTGAGCTGTCAGCACAGAACCTGATGCAGGGCTCGAACCCATGAACCGTGAGATCATGACCTGAGCCAAAGTCGGATGCTTAACCAACTGAGCCACCCAGACGCCCCCAACTTTTTGCTTTTCTATTCTCTTTGTCCACACATCAAATTATTTTTTTTTCCTCTGGTTTGACTACTGTTGTATCCTGTTTCGTTCTAAAGATGATATGTTATTTTAATTGACAAAACCCAGGTGTTCAAAATAGTATATTTATTTTCTGTACCTCATATTGAATTTAAGTCCTCATTTTTCCCTGATGAAAATATATCTATGGTTATTGAGTGCTTCTTACGTGTCAGAGATTGTTGTAAAAGAATTCACTCACTAATTCTCATGTTAGTCCTATGAGGTACCCACATTACAGAGGAGGAAAGTGAGGCACAGAGAAGTTAAATATCTTCACTAGGGTCATATAGCTTGTAGTGGGAGACCTGGGATTCAAACACAGGTGGCGTGATGCCAGAGTTGATGGTCTCAGCCATGCTACTATCGTGATCTCTTTTTTTTTTTTTTAATTTTTTTTTTAATGTTTTATTTATTTCTAGGAGAGAGAGAGCGTGAGCAGGGGAGGGTCAGAGAGAGAGGGAGTCACAGATTGAAACAGGCTCCAGGCTCTGAGCTGGCAGTCAGCACAGAGCCCGACGCGGGGCTCGAACCCACGAACCGCGAGATCATGACCTAAGCGAAAGTCGGACGCTTAACCGACTAAGCCACCCAGGCGCCCCTATCGTGATCTCTTTCAAAAGTTGCTAGAAAAAGTGCTCCATAAGCAATATGCATTCTTTCTGCAGGACATCCTGGTAATGGGTCCTCTGTTTTCAACTCAGCCATTGTCACTGATGGAACTCAGGTTCATCAGGATCATGTCCCTTGAGAGCCAAAGTCTTTTATTTTATTATTATTGTTATTTTATTTTGTTAATCTTCTTAATTATTGAATTTTGTTAATTCTAATATTTTTTTAAGTAGGCTCCATGCCCAGCACAGAGCCCAACATGGACCTTGAACTCACAACCCTTAGATCAAGACCTGAGGTGAGATCAAGAGCTGGATGTATAACCAACTGAGCCACTAGGCTCCCCTTAATCCTAAATTTTTTAAGCGGTTATGTGTCATCATTTAAAAATTTTTTACTTTGTTTATAAATTTATTTACTTATAAAATTTCTTACTTCTAATTAAATAAATAAATAGTTCTTACTTCCATGATTTTTTTTTCTACCTTTCCCACTAGATTAAAAGCTCTGCAAGTCTGGGCGCCCGGGTGGCTTAGTCGGTTAAGCGTCTGACTTTCGCTCAGGTCATGATCTCACGGTTTGTGGGTTCGAGCCTCGCGTCGGGCTCTGTGCTGACTGCCAGGTCAGAGCCTGGAGCCTGTTTCAGATTCTGTGTCTCCCTCTCTCTCTGACCCTCCCCTGCTCATGCTGTCTCTCTCTCTCCTAGAAATAAATATTTTAAAAAAAAATAAAAAATAAAAAATAAAAGCTCTGCAAGAGCAAGGCTTATATCTATTTTATTTATAACTGTGCACTCAGAGCCCAGCATAATGCCAGGCAGTAAGTTTGGGGTTCAGTGCATATTTCTTCAAAAAAACTGAAATGGAATTTCCTCTCCCTCTTTTTATTCAATTTTTTATATTGTGATTCCATAATCCTGACTTGAGAGAACCGCAGAATAATATATTCAATAAATATATAGATATAGACATATAAATAGATATAAATAGATATATTTATTGAATATATTGGCAAAGTACACTATAAGTAAAGACTGAAGACTTGTTTTCAGATATCTTTCAGAAAGGGAGTGAGCTTATTCCAATAGCACATTCATGATGCTGCAGTTTTCTTTCTAACCTCCGGTAATTGTTCGACACAGGGTAAGGCATCTGGCAAACTGGTGAGGTTGTCACCCAGCTGAGAGAACATGGGCGTGCTTCAGAGTAGGATTTAATTTTTTTTTTGAAGACATGAGCACTTGAAGAAAGGAATCAGCATGTGAAGGTGCATGAGTGAACAGTTTAGCAGATAACCAGAGTGCAAAGTAAAACATCACCAGACTGACAGACCACACTCCAGGTTTCTACTGCCAATTCCACCATTTGTCAATTGGACAAGTCAATGGATCTCCATCATAGCCACCATGCCACCATCTTCATTATAGTCCTAAAAATATCTAACATACAAATTGCCTACTAACTTTTATGAATTATTTCATTCAATCATGACAAGAGACCTATAAGGTAAAGACCATTATTTATTATCATCAAACTAATGCAGATAAAGAAATCAAAGCATAGAGAAATTTCGTAACTTACCTAAGGTCAATATTAGGTAAGGGGCACAACTGGACTTTAAATCTTAATCTACTGGGGCCTAGGTGGCTCAGTTAAGCATCCGACTTTGGCTCAGGTTGTGATCTCACAGCTCATAGGTCTGAGCCCCATGGGGGCTCTGTGCTGACAGCTCAGAGCTGGAGCCTGCTTCAGATTCTGTCTCCCTCTCTCTCTGCCCCTCCCCAACTTGCATGCATGCAGGTTCACTCTGTCTCTCTCTCTCAAAAATGAATAAACATTTAAAAATTGAATCTTAACAATCTAGTTTGAGGGGTGCCTGGGTGGGTCAGTAGGTTAAGTGTCCAACTCTTAATCTCAGTTTACGGCATGATCTCACTGTTCATGGGATGGAGCCCCACGTTAGGTTCTGTGCTGATAGCATGGAACCTGCTTGGGATTTTCTCTCTCCCTCTCCCTCTCTCTCTCTCTGCCTCTACCCTGCTTGTCCACATGCTTTCTTTCATCAAAATAAATAAATCAACTTAAAAAATGTTTAATAAATAAATAAATAGATAAATAAAAATAATGTAATTTGAAGAAACCAATGCTAACTTAGCTAAGGTCAACATAGGTAAAGGGCACAACTGGGCTCTGAATCTTAACAATCCAATTCTAATTCTTAAATCTAACAATCTAATCTAATTCCCAAACTCTTCATCAGTCCTTTCTATCAAACTCCAGTGAGACTCAGTTTTCTCATGACTTTTCTCTATCAGAAATTAGGTAAATATACCAAGTCCTTCACATCTCCAGAAGCCTATTATTCTAAATAAAACATAGCAAAAATAACCCTTCACATATTCGGTAATATACGTACTCATATAATCATGATGTTGCTAATAACTGTGTTAACACAGTTAAATCAGGTGTTTCTGGGGTCTGACTGACACTTCTTTACTGCTCAGCGTGGGCAGTGGTTGCACACGAGGAGTGATTACAGAAGAGGCATCTATACTACCTTCAGGCTAGCTGGCTACAGGATCTAAGATGAGCTGTGCCCCTGTTCCCAGCATCTAAGCAAGTCTAACAGCTGGAGTCATCCGAGCACCGTAACTGTAAATGTCTACATAGCATCCTAAATGAGAGTAACAGCTATCATCGAACTTTCGAATGTTTTTCCTGCCTTTAGGACCACATCCATAATCCTAAACCTGCCTGCAGAAGTGTTTCTCAAACCATGGTAACAGGCTGGTTTTTCCAGTTTTACTGAAGTGACAGACTAATTTTTAATCTCTAATCCATTGTGAATCAACAAGTTAAAGATTTTAAATTTTATCTTTGTAAAGCATAATGAAATGAACTTCTAGAAAACTATGTTTTAAAAGATATACAAATTCAACAGACCTAAAATTGCATTTCAACAAATCAGAACAAATATAACAAAAAAAAATTACAAGAACCACATATACTGGTTATTGAAAGTATGTATGTAGGAGATTAAAATGGAGAATTGTTGATTGTACTCATAAGTTTTGTCATTCACAATCATAAAAAACAAAAAGTTATAAAGGAAATAGCATTTCCATGTATTAAATTGCTTTACTCACACTTTGAATGAACACTGTGTATATCAATAGTTGAGCCCCTTTTCTGCTTGTTAATTATCTAGGTTGGGTTGATGACAATGCTATTCTGAGGGGATAATATACATTGTGTTTTGTTTTATTAACATTGATAATAAAGAAATCAGTTTCACAAAGTAAATTGATAAGAATGGAAGAAAATGAATTACAGTAAGCTCAGGACATTTGTTTTAATTTTTATCAAAAGTGAGGGAAATAGCACTGCATTTCCAAAAATCCATCTTTAATCTTTTATCAGTAAACAGTGCAACACTTTATCGTGTAAAGTCATGGTTAAATTTATGTTATCTTTCAAAATTAAAAGTAATGTTGGATTCACTATTTTTTGATGCTCGTGTCTTCTTTTGATAGAAAATAAAATTCCAAATATTTTATCAAATTTGTAAGGCACTCACAGATGTACAATGCCAAGGTCATCAATTATCTCACTGATACTTTTTGTTAAATTATGTAATGTCATAAAAATTTATTGACATTATTCCTCTAAGCTTCTAACTCTCAATTTACATTTCAGTTTTCTCTACCATCAAAATATATTTTGCATTTCTTCCTTGCATGGATGTATTTAGGTCACTGAAAATACGAATGATGTCAGATATATAAACAAATTTATGCTGTCCAATTCACAACTTTAACATGTTGAGACTAAAGCAGGTGCCTGGATGGCTCAGTCAGTTAAGCTTCCAACTCTTGATTTCGGCTCAGGTCATGATCTCATGTTTCATGAGATAAAGCCCCACATTGGGCTCTATGCTGACAGCAGGGAAACTTCTTGGTATTCTCTCTCTCTCTCTCTCTCTCTCTCCAAATAAATAACTAAAAATTTTAAAAAATAAAATAAAGGGGTGCCTTGGTGGTTCAGTTCATTAAGTATATCTGACTTCAGCTCAGGTCATGATCTCATGGTCTGTGAGTTGGAGCCCCATGCCAGGCTCCAAGGTGACAGCTCAGAGCCTGGAGGCTGCTTCAGATTCTGTGTCTCCCTTTCTCTCTCTCTGCCCCTCCCCTGCTCGTGCTCTGTCTCTGTCTCTTTCTCAAAAAAAAATAAACATTTAAAAAATGTTTAATAAAATAAAATGTTGGGATTAAAATGCTTTCTTATCTTTCAAAAAGACTTAGAGATCCTTTCCTGATTCAAACATTCTCAACATAACTTTTTCCCTCTATAATCATCAGAAGTCAACATGCAAAAACAGTTTCTTATGATCGGTTTTTATACCATTTACATCATCACATAATAAAGAGAATAATGCAGTAGAATTAAACACCACCATCTTAATATAACTCAAAATGCTTACTGTGGCACTAAGTGCACTATCTAGTTCAGCTGACATTTTTCTCATAACAAGTCTTTCTCAATCAAGGAGAAACTACATAAAGGTATTAAATTACAAGCTTCTCACTCTGGGTATTAATTCCAGAACGCTTGTCTATTACTGAGGCTGCACCATTAGAGGATACTTCCATATAAAACAAGCTGTAAGCCACATTGGCTGACAGTGGTCACAAGCTTAGATACTGTGGTAATAATTAAAGTGCAATAAGTGTTGCTAGACATTTGCTTCCTGTAGACCCATTATAAACAGTTTAGAACAGGCACTACACTGCGAGTAACCTTGATCTGCAAAACTCCACAAATCCATCTCTCACTCAGCTCTCCAATCTTGTCTTATGCCACTTTCCCCTTCACTCTCTAAACTTTGGTCATATATAAGTACCCTGTGTTCTCTCCTCTTTTAAACTCTATACTTCTCTTATGATAACATGTCATCTCTATACCTATTTAGTGTCTATGTTCCCTTCTATAACGTAACCACCACAGGGACAGAGGCCATGTCTACCTTCTTTTATCATGAAATCCCAAATGCCAAGAACATTGCAGGTGTTCAACAAATATTCACTGAATGGAATTTTTCTACAGCAGTTTACAGAGTAGAGCCACAAAAATGTCTCATATCTTTAGGAAAAAATATAAAATAACATTTTCAGACTCATTAAGTAGCAAAGTGAAAAATGACCCCTCACTTTGGTAGTATAAATGCCTCCTTCGAGGAACTATTTAGCTCTGAGCTCTGGAAGCAGACAAAGAAAAGGAATAAAGGAGTAGGAGAGTGAGATAGGACGGGAGGGAGGGCAGAAAAAAATGAAGAAAGAAGGCAAATTGGGAAGACTGTATAAAAGCAATTAAAGTGCCTGTATTATGATCTTTTCTTTATCTGGAATAGCTTCTCATCTATCACTTTGCACTCTCACTCTCACCCCATACCCAGCCTGATGAACTTCCATTGGTCTTTCAAGACTCACGTGATTATCATCTCCCTTACACACACACACACACACACACACACACACACACACACACACAGCTAGGGTTGGATGCTCCCATGTCTCTATTGTAAATATTCTTCAAATTCCTAGCACTCAGGATTCACAGTTGTTGCAATACAGACCATATCATTATTACAAAGTTATTTATTTGTCTATCTTCTCTCTACCTAGAATGTACCTTCCTTGAGGACAGGAATTCCTGTTTACCTATGAAGTTCCAACACTTAGTTTACTACCTGACCTAGTGCAGATTTCAATATACTTGCTGACGTAATGAACGAATAAGGTTTATGTCTATTTTCCTGCCCATAAGAAGTCACAGAGTAGAGTGGAGGGATGGGAACAGAAGAGTGGAGAAGGAAAAAAAATAAGACTGAGTAAGGGATGGGGGATGGAACTGAGACCATATGACAGTAGAAGGAAATCAAAGGTGAAGTAAATGAGGGCAGATATGTGGGGAAAAGGATAGATAAGAAGACAGAGGCACAAAACACTGTTAAAATATCACAAAATACTTTAATAATAATCTATGAAATTTTATCTTTTTGTCTTTTTCTCTTTACTTGAGTATGTTTGTTCTTTTGTGTATTCATATATTTTTTTCAACAATTTATTGAGAATTTACTTTATAGAAAGTGTTGTGCTAGGTTTTGAGAATATAGTTAGAAAACTGAGCTAGTGTCCAAGTCGTTATAATACAGCATAAGAACAAGAATGGAGATTTATATACACTAGAATAAGAGCAGAGGAGAAGGATATCTAAACCACCAGACCCTGCATGTTCACAGTATGCTCCTTTTGGCCCCTAAATAAAGGAGAGGATTCATACTGTATCAATCTTTCTGGGTGGATATGCTATGCTTTGGATAAAACATTCTGTGACTTAGAGTTTCTTTTCATATTTCTCGGTGTTCCAACTTAGAGTTTCGTCTTTAATCAGTTTTAATAGCAACAAAAATACATCAGACTTTTCTATTTAAGCCATCTTCTAAAGCTAGGCAGACAAGTGATTTTTCACATTTTGTGGATCATTTTTTATTTGTACTTTTCTATAACAAAGAGACAAATTCTGTCCCTCCCCCCCAAAAGTAACGGGGAAAGTACTGATTTCTAAACTTGTTAATTTCACTTTGCTGACATTTTGCTTTGAGTTTATGACATAGATTCATGACAGAATATATTTACCTAACCTGTCTAATAGAATATATTTATTTACTAGCATCAATATTTGCATTACTGCCATTTCTGTAAAACTTCAAAATTTGAAGTAGGAGGTATTCAGCTGAGTGTGCGATTTTTTAATTGGAAATCTGATAATAATTAATATATCATAATTTATAAACCCTATTCATTTAAAATCATTTAGTGCATATAAATAAAATAAATGTTTATCTAAGGTCTTCTTTATACAAAAAATTTAGATTAAAAAAATTAAACCTCAATTACATTCTGGTTTCTAAGAGAGCATGGTAACATGATGTAGAAGTAGAAAATGAATTGCACACTGAATTTTCATTTAACTGGTGACACTGCTTGCTATGCTTTTATAATTCAAAGGAACTGTGAAGAGGGTTGGTGGAGTAGGATAAGTGACTTTTTATAAGAACTTCTAGCTAGATATTTTCTATAGTTTGTAGTATGAAATCATATATCACGCCCCCCACCTTTAATTTCATTCCAATACCAGCACTCACCCTTCCACGGTGAGAGCCACAGCCTTAAAGGAGTCATTTGATCTTTCTCTGGTGGTATTAAACCACCTACACAGATGGAGTAAACAACTGGGCTACATTATCGTGTAACATAACTACCCTGGCAAACACTGAATTTATCAAGTAATAAAACAGGCACATCTGTAAATAGAAAATATTTTCTTAAATTTGGTTTTTTTAAAGTGCTATAGTCTGATTATTGAAGCTAGAGGAAATAAAGCATTTAATGTGTTATAAAGAAAGAAAAAAGCAAAAGAGTCTGGGATTTCCATTTAGGTCAAAGTAGCTAAAAGAGTAATTACTATAATGTAGGATAGGGAGAGAGGCTATCAGGGAAGGCCTTAGTTTGTCTGAATCAGAAAGCAAAAAAAAAAAAAAAAAGTCATTTTTTAAAGGCTAAAAGTTGTGCCACTTCACAAAAATCATCCAACTAAGCAATTCTTGATGGTTGCTAAATATATATGCTAGTGTAAGCTAATATGAAATACACAGCAAAGTTTAAAAAAAGAAGAAAATGTATACTTTAGTTCAAAATATCCAGCTGAGGTTA
The DNA here is from genome assembly GCF_003009895.1 of Hyaena hyaena. NCBI lineage: Eukaryota > Metazoa > Chordata > Mammalia > Carnivora > Hyaenidae > Hyaena > Hyaena hyaena. Next base: position 532,857 of record NW_024081077.1, on the reverse strand, counting down.
GCTCTATAGGCTTCCTTAAATAAGCTGACAGGAGATTTTTAATATCTTCATTTCTTAGTTAAGTGCCCTTTGTTAATAAATGACAGAAATTAGTGTAATTTTAAATTTTAATTAAAATGAATTAACTTTTTTTTTTAATGTTTTATTTATTTCTAGGAGAGAGAGAGAGAGAGACAGCGTGAGCAGGGGAGGGTCAGAGAGAGAGGGAGTCACAGACTCTGAAACAGGCTCCAGGCTCTGAGTTGGCAGTCAGCACAGAGCCCGACGCGGGGCTCGAACCCACGAACCGCGAGATCATGACCTGAGCGAAAGTCGGACGCTTAACCGACTAAGCCACCCACGCGCCCCATGAATTAACTATCTTAAAAGCACTCCATGAGCAAGGTATACACAGGAGTGGTAAAAGCTACAATGATGCAGATTTGCAAAGTCATGTGCCCTAAAGGAAGATGTAGTCTAGTCAAAGAGACACGTGTGTATACACATGAAAATAACTGGGCGAAGCAAAATGTAATTGGTTCTACTAGAGAGAAATTATTCAAAGTACTAGAGGAACACAAAGGACAAAGGCAGTAACTGGAATACCAGCGGAATTTTCTTGGAGGACGAGTTTGTTCTGGACGTTAAGATAATTAAGTTAGTTTTTAAAGGGTAGAAAAGGGAACAAGGGATATTTCAGATAGATGACACATCAGAAGCATATGTTTCCTTCCTGTCTGATACATGAAAATCTAGTTTAGTTGGATAAGGTGGACAAATAAGGATGAACAGGTAAGTGAAGTCCATAGCTTTGAAAGCCACAGTGACTCTGGACTTTATTTTGAAGACAATCGGAAAGTGAAGGTTGTCAAGCATAGGAGTGACTGAATCAGAGAACTTTAAAATGTCCTTTGCTGTTTTGTGCCAGTAGATATTAAAAATATCATTGACATGCTTTCATAAAAAGGCCCATCTATACAGTGCTGGTGAAATACAAAATGTTAAAAATAAGCTGTGTATCCTCTTAAATTTGACAAGATGACTGTGAGTGATAATCACCTACTGAGGTTGATTGATTATCTGTCAGGGTTGCCAGATCCCAGAACACAATGCAAAAACTGATCATAACATTCTTGGATACAAACAAAAAAAAAATGAAGGTTCACATTTACAAAATAAGATGTGGAAAAGAGGAGTCTTTTCTAAGGTTCAAACTGAGCAGCTTCAAAATTGAGGCAAATGAATATGTACGGTCAGGAGTACTCAAAACAAATCTATCAAATGTCTAGGGCGCTTTTGAATCACTAGCTATAAAGACAGCAAATTAAAAGACAAAATGCCTTTTTTTTTTTTAATAATTGTACTTCATCTCATTGTGCTGAACATCTCAAATATAAGGGAAATGGGAAAAAGCTAAATCAGACACTGGAATAAAAATAATGCTATATGTTCAACAAATTGTATTTTATTCTAAAGATACAGCAAGACCACATTTCCCAAGCCCCTTGTTTAGGAAGAGCTCTTGACTGAGTTATGGCCAATATGGGTACAAATGACATTCAACACTCCCAGGTCTGGCTCCTGAAATCTCTAACCTCTCTCGGTCTTTGCATGCTGGCTAGATGCAAAAATTTCCAGTAGAATGTTCTGAGGCTCTTGAAAATTTAAAAAACAAACACAACAAAACCCACATGAATGAAGATTAGATCTCTGGATGACTATGTGGAAGGAGGGGGTCCTGCTCCAGCTTCCTGATGACCCTCATTGAATTATGACATGAGCTTGAAATAAAACCTACTGAGATTTGGGACTGATTGTTATATGAGTTCGCACATCCTTACTAATACAGACTCCCAAAACTTGTATTTAAAAATCAGAAGAGCTATACAATGTGTACTCTAATCCTCTGCAAAGCATGTCAGGGGGCTTTTGGAGCTATAAATACATGAAAATACTATGCTATAAGTATAATCAAATTTACAATATACTAAAAAGTGAAGTTGGAAAGAAATGAGTTAAGGGAATAGGATATAATCACTAGTCGTTACTTTTTGAAATACGGTAGTTATTTGACTAGGGATTTGGTTATTCCATGGTGATTCTCCAGGGGGCATTATCTAATAAGAGTAAGACACAGATTCAGGAGCTGACAAAAGAAGCATGAACACTAAATGACTGGATCAAATGTTCTCCATCTTTATGAGTTCAAAAAAAAATCTTATTTGTAAGAATTCTGATGATGTAGAATTTTTCTTGTACTTTCATATGTTAATTTTCATATTTTTCCTAGGATATTCTTTCTTACTTCTGATGTATTTGGATTTGTGAGCCTGAATTTTCTTATTATCCATTCTTGATGTACATCTCTTCTTTTGGACAATTTTCTATTTTATGTGGTATTTTTTATACTTTAAGTTTTCCTTTCTAATACTTCTTATTATTCCAAGCATATGTTCCGTTGACTGTATAAACTTTATCTGAGATGATTCTAATTTCCAAATATGTTCCTTCTGCGAGAAATGCTTTCTTTCAGTAGTAGAGGTTTTTTTAAATGAGGATTTAATAAGATCAAACTGACCAAGGAAAACAGGGATCAGAAAATGAATACGAAATCAATTAATATAAATTCTTTCTGTAATATCTGATCATCTGAGCACTGGCGGATCCTTAACATCTTTTCCCAAATTACTTTTTAAGATAAACTCTTTTAAAATGAATTATTGTATATCTTTTGGGGGCTCATATCATCATCATCATCAGGTTATCTTGCACTCTGCAAATGAATCATACATTATTTGACTTGCTTTCACAGTCCAGCTAGGGACCTTTGGTCTGAATCCCCACAAATAGCTATCCCTTTGGTGTGATCATCATAGACATATTCATTTAACAAAAGTTTAACGAAGATCTACTACATACCAGATATCGGTGATATGTCAATGGACAAAAGACAAAAATTGCTACCCTCACTGAGGCTAATTTTGGTGAGGAAAAGAAGGAGACAAATAACAAACTAAATTAACAACAATTAATTACCCAGTATGTAGATAGTAGTAATAAGCATTATAAAATATAAAATAAAATCTTTAAATATGGTGTTTAGTAAAGGCCTTTAAAAGATCGGCATTGGAGTCAAACCCTCAAGGAGGCAAGAAGGTGACTATGATGATACCTTAGAGAAGAGGGTCTCTAACAGAAAAACCAGCAAATGCATTGAGGTAGGAATGTTTTTGGTGTACTTGAACAGAAAGAGGACAGCGTGCCAGAGAAGCCATGTATGACTGGAGCTCAGGGGAGAGCAAGAGGAGACAAGGTCAAAGACGTGACAGGGCACCAAATCATGTAAGCTTTGTGAGTCACTGTAAGAACTTTGTCTTTTTCTTTAAATGAAATGGAAAGTCACTGAAGAATTTTAAACAGAGGTATGATATTACATGACTTAAAGCATTTAATTCTGCCAGCTGTGTGTTGACAATGACAGGAGAAATGGGTAAAGCAGTCACGAGATGATTGCAATAATCCAGGTGAGACATGATGGTTCAAACTAGGGTAATGGTGGGTAGATATTGTGAGAAGTGGCTCGATTCTGAATATACAGAGTAATCAGAGCAGATGGTGCCTTTACTGACAGATTGGATATGGAGTACAAAAGAAAAAGAGGAATCAAGGAGAACTTTAAGATTTTTTTTTACCTGGACAAGTAGAAGGATAAAATTGGCACTTACTAAAATGGAAAAACTAGAAGAATAACTGGTTTGGGAAAGAGAAGCAGGAATCAAAAGGTAAGTCTGGGATACATTAAACTTAAGATGAGTATAGGTCAGCCAAATGGAGACACTGAGCTGGTGTCTCCATTTATATCATGGGGTATGAGGAAAGGCACGCATGGGAAATATAAGTCTGGGAGTCATTGGCATGAAAATTAAATGATATCACAAAAACTATGAGAGTAGACAGGAAGAGAATAATAAGAGTTCCAGGGCACTCCGGCACTAAGAGTTATAAAAGAAGAGAAATACATAGCAAAGGACTGAGAACAAGAGGCCAGTGAATTCCGAGCAAAACCAACAGAGGGTAGGGTCATGGAGGGTCAAGTACTGCTGCTCCACAGGTCAGGTAAAATGAGAATCGATATTTGATCTTTGAAGTTAGCAACATGGAGGTCATTAATAACCTTGACCAGAGCTATTTCAGTTGAATGATGGAGGCAGAAGCCTGATTGGAATGTTTCAAGAGAAAATGAAGACAGTGAAATTTGAGACAGTGAAGCTAGACAACTTTTTGGAACAATTTCGCTATAAAGGGAAAGAGAGAAATGTAGTGGTAGCAGGAGGGGAGAGAGAGTAAGACAGAAGAGGCTGTCTTTGTTTTCATTTTAAAGGTGGTAAATATAACAGTATGTTTGTAAGACGGTGGGGAAGACCCATTAGGAAGGAAAAACTAGTGATAAGAAGAAATGAGGGAAAGATCACTGCAGGGATGTTCTTCGGCACATTTGAGAAATGCAATCTAATCCACAAGTAGGCAGTTGGCATTGCTGGGATGGTGGATACCTCTTCATCTATACTAGAGAAAACAGAGCTTAGGCAAAAAGGCAGAAGATGGTTAAATGTGGTGGTTCTCGTCTGGTTTCTTCTATTTTTTCAGTGGAATGGAAAGCAAGGTCATCATCTGCTTAAAGTTAGGATGGAGTAGACAGGTTGGAGCTTTGGGGAAGGAAGCAAAAGTATGAAAGAAGCAGCTAGAACTATGGAAGTGTGAGTTGCCTGGGGAAATATGATTGCCAGGCACCATTATAAGTCTACTGAAATACAGTGATCAGGAATTTGAATTGAGAACAATAAGCCTGGGAAGCTATGTAGACTAGATTAGGAACAGAAGAAGAGTTCTATTTAACCAGTCTTATGATGGCCCAGGAATAGAGTATTTAACAAGGGAATAATATGATGATGAATCATGAAATTTAATTCAAATGACAGCAAAAATGAAGGAAATGAGGAATAATAGGGAAGTAGAAGTCAAAGAATTGTGGAATCAAGGGTATTAGAAAGTAAGGTGGAAATAAGACTTTACAGCAAGAGAGGATGCTTGCAAGTGAGATTGCAGCAGCTGTTAGTTACTGGTCTGACTGAACATAGGTATGTGTCTGAGGGAGGATGGAGGACAAGCTCACTGAAAGAAAGAAAGGAACCAAGTGGCTCGAGTGGTAGAAAGATCATTTTCGTTAAAGAATCATGGCCGGAGCAGTATTTGAAGACGGGAAAGTGATCCAGGAGCTAAAACATTCAATGAAAGGTTACATTCAACAAAGAGTCTAAAGTAAATGAGTTGATGAACTTTGAGATACTAGAGACAGGTATTCATCATAAGAAATGGGAACCTGCTTTTTCATTTTATAGGAAAGAAAGATAATTGAAAGCTATCTCAACAATCAAGAATAAAAAATAATATATTAAATAGTGGGTAAATCATCCTGACATATTTAAGGTTGGATCATGCCTTTCCATTCTATAGGAGTCCTTCAAAAAAGAACCTGTACAATTAATATATTTCTATTTGCTCTGAAAGAAGAATCAGCTGACACATTCTATTTAGATTTACTCTTAAAGTATTTGATCATTAAAAAAACCTATACAAAGAGCACATAAAAGAAATTATTAAATCAATATAATGTTCTATTAAAGAAGTTTAAAAAGTAAATAAGCAGCTATCTTTAAAAATAAGGTACTATTTTTCAAATGTGGGGGCAGAAGGAATAAGGAAGGAAATGACTGAACCACTTAAGATGAGATTATTTCTTCCCTGAGTATTCTAACTAATCAACAGGGAAATCTGCACGTGTCAGAAAATTGTTTCAATCATTCTGAACATTAATTACATTCATTCAATCTTAAGGAGACTATTAAGAAACAACATATATTTCTAGGGGTGACCATGCAGCTATATGATGGCATTGTGATTCAGCAGCAGTTAAACACTAAATATTTCAGTAGATTTTAAATCACACTTACAAATTATAATCTCTCACAAAGCGAATTAGATGAAACACCATAAAAGAAAGCAAATGTATCTGTTTGTTGCCTCCCTCCACCCCAAAAAAGAAAACTACAAAGCTCTTGCAGGTACCCTGGTTTGGGTGAATGTATCAAATTAAAAGTAAACAAAAGCTAGAGAAGATGCCTATCTGTCAAGATGGGATATTAAACTATGTGATTAGTTGCTGGGGAAACATATATGACTAAAAGACATATCGTTGCCTTCAGGTCACCCATAAGCTAGAGGGAATGACATGCATGTAAGCAAAATATACATGTATAATATATATTTGTACATAAAATGCTAGGGGACCAGCAGGAGTGGGTGAGTAAATCTTTCTGAGCGAGTAAGAGCAGGGTCATGGGTGATATTTGAACTGGCCCCTAGGGACCGAGTTGGAGTTCAGATTGAAGGAGGTCTACGTGTGTGTGCTGGGAGACAGTGGTATTTGGAAGGAAGATGCTCATGTAGAGGGGAAAGCATCAGCAAAATCTAGAAGAATGAAAATGCACAGCACATTTTAGTTAACTGTGAAGAGAAAGGTGTGACTTATAAAGAGAAACAATGGATGACAAATTTGTAAAATGACAAATTTGTAAAATGTAGCCTTGTAAGTCATTTATTTGCTCTTAAGACTTCAGATTTCATCCTGTTAAGCAGTTACTTGCCAAAGTGTGTCTCACAGAATATTAGTTGTATGGGATGTCGATGGATATTACATGAAAAACATGGCACTTCTGATAAGGTTAAACAAAATTTAAAGGATTTCTTTACTCTAGGACTTCCTTGCATTTCTTTTTTTTTTTTTTTAATGTTTATTTATTTATTTTGAGAGAGAGAGAGACAAAGGAAGCATGCAAGTCCCTGTCAGAGGAGGAGAGGCAGAAAGAGAATAAGACAGAGAATCCCAGGCAGGCTCCCCACGGTCATAGCAGAGCCCCATGCGAGGCTCAGTCTCTCAAACTGTAAGATCAAGACCTGAGCCGAAATCAAGAGTCCGACGCTTAACTGACTGAGCCACCCAAGTGCCCCTCTACACTTCTTAATTTACCAGTACACAGTGTGAATATCAAAAGCAAAATAGCATATGCAATTTTACAAACTAATTTTATCACAGAACCCCCATTTTTAAGAAGCATATTAGAGAACTAATGTTCTGTGGGAACGTACTCTCAAAATTGCTGCCGAGGCAATGGGGAAATCACTGCAATATAAATTGGTTTCCCACAACATGACACCATACATCTATTCCTCCACCCAATAAACATTTATTTAGTACTTTCTGCATGCTAAGCTTAATAGTGCATAAAGGTACATGAGCCTCTTAAATTCAGATTATGGTCATATGAATAAAAATAATATTAGATGCATATTGGGTTAATCTGAAAAAAACAAAAATAACTTGGATTCTTACTGCAAAGGATCTACATTCATCATGGTGAAGTAGTAGTTAGGAGCAGGGACTCAGGAGCCAAACTGCCTGGGATTAAACCCTAGGTATTTCACTTACTAGCTGTGTGATCTGGGAAAATTACTTAACCAATCTGTGCTGCACTTTTCCACTCCGTAAACTGTGAATTGTAACAGTACCTAACTCAGAGGTTGTTCTGATGATTAGGTAAATTGAGTAAGTTAGTATTTATAAAGTGTTTAGCACAGTCCCTGACATAAAGAAAGCACAATGTGTTTTGTTAAATAAATAAAATATAGATACTTGGGTCAGAAGGGTATTTTTCTTTCCTTTCCTAGAGTATTTTGTTGCACATTTACTCTGGGAAATTTTTGTAATAAACCAGCAGCCTGTTTAGAGATTAGTGAAAATGAGGTAACCACAAGACCATTTGGGCTCGTCTTTTAAGTGGGAAACTTTACTGAAATATCCATCCTTACCCTAGGTAGTGCATCATGGTCTCCTAGCTCTCATTATTTTCTCCACATACTGGTTGGAAAAGTCAAGATAAGAAAATATAACAGCAGGATGAAGGAATAAAGTCTAATGTTAGTTTCTTCTTTATACTTTTTCTGATTTTTCAAGTTGTCCAAAATCAGTATGTATTATTTTTGCATTAAAAAATGTTACTTTAAAAGCTCAGCTTTAAAACTAGTGTTAGAAACAAAGATGATTATGATATAGTAACATATAGAAACCAGAGATAATTGGGAGTTCAAGGTAGGATTAAGCATTATGTTTCAAATTTTAAAAAGTTGTGAATTTACCAAAGAAGTTCCAAAAATCTTAATATGCTAAAAACTTCATAAACATTAACATATTATTATTAAAAAATGACCTGACCCACACTGAAATCATAGCTGCTTAAGAATTAAGTTCATTGTACCTTCTTTACAGAATTAAAAAAAAAAAAAAAAACAGCCTTCAAAATTACCTTAAAATTAAAATTGTAAGAAAGTTTAAGAACTCAAGTTTCAAGGATTAAAACTGGGAGGTCTTTTCACAGATATTTCATAATAATGAAACCTAAATGATTTTTTTCCTCTAGATTGAATAAAAGCCTGTTGCTTATGTCAGCGAATGTTGGTTGAATCATTAGAATGCTCAGGTCAAAAACCTTGCAGTCATTTCTCTCACGTCCCACATCCAATTGCCCAGTATATCCTCTCTGCTCCTCTTCAAAGTATATCCAGAATCTAACAACTTACCACTCACACCCACTCTGGTCCAAGCCATCATCTGAACTGGTCTCTCACAATGGTCCTTCCCTTCAGTCTATGCTCAAAACAGCAATCAAAGAGTGATCCCATTACAACATATGTGAGACGGATCATCTCACTGAGTTGTTTCCAAATCTCAGACATTTCCCACCATGCTTTCAGTAAAAGGTAAAGCGCTTGCCAATCCCTCTACAATCAGGTCCATGTTAGCCCTCTGATCTTACTCTTCCTTCCCCTGTTCCATTTCAGTCTCCCTGGTCTTCTTATGGTTTCTAGAACAAACCAATCAGGCCTTTACAAGTACTGTTCTTTCTGCTTCGAATGTTCTTCCTGCAGATGTCCACATAGCTTCCTCCCAACACTTTCTTCAGTACTATGCTCAAATGTCACCTTACCAATAAAGTTTTCCCTGACCACCTCTTTTAAAATTACAAGCCACCCCACACACATATTTTCCAGAAATTCCCAGAAGATCCTCAGAATCTTCTCTAAATAGCAAGTAATACCATCTTACATTCCATGTATTTTCCTTACTTATTTCATTGTCTCTCCTCAATAGATTGAAGAAAGCTTCCTGAGGACAGAATCTTTCTCTGTTTTGTTCCCTAATGTATTCCCAGAGGCTAGACTAATGCTTAGTGCACAGTGGCAGCTCAATAAATACTTGGTGGCTCTTAAATAAAGCAGAGGTATCAGGTAGGCTTTTGGAAACACACTCCTGGAATCTGGAGAGAGGCCTGAACTGGAGCTATAACTTTAGAAGTCATCAGTGAAGATGTCATTAAAAATAAACACAGGAGAGATATGATTTAAAAAAAAGAAAAAAGAAACTTACAAGAAAAGTCATTTCACAATCTTGGCTGGAAAAGAATAATGATAAAAATAATGTACTGTTTGCAAATTTCAAATTGGCAAAATTTACAAAATTGAAGGTGATTCAAAAGATATAAAACTGAAACTAATTGCAGGAGTCTGGGTCAATAATTGTTAATTGCTCTCTACCTGCCTTTGCTTTATTTCATATTCAAGGCTATCTTTTCAGTTAGTGAAGGACATGGATGCCTCCTCATCCTTCTGTTTACCATCTGATTAAAAAAAAAACTTTAATGTTTTTTATTTATTTCTGAGAGAGAAAGAGAAACAGAGTGAGCAGGGGAGTGTTAGAGAGAAAGGGAGACACAGAAACTGAAGCAGCCTCCAGGCTCTGAGCTGGCTGTCAGCACAGAGCCCGATGAGGGGCTCGAACCCACGAACCATGAGATCATGCCCTGAGCTGAAGTCAGAGGCTTAACTGACTGAGCCACCCAGGCGCCCCTACCATTTGATCTGAAACAACAACTACGGACCACTAATACGGGAATGGAACATGTATAGTGTGCTCCTCAAGAATTCCCATTCTAGCCTTCCGCTTCTGTGACCGTTTAATTGTACTGGTGACTGGCAGGACTCGGGGGGATTGAAAGTAATATATTTGGAAGTAATGGTGATTACAGTTCTCTCTCCAATAATTTGAAACTTAAGTCTGAAGCTTCTTCAAAATAGAAACGCAGAGCCCAAGGTCAGACAACACTTTACTGAGAATCAGCTATTAGAATGCAGAGCGGGAGCCTGAAAGAGTCTGCCGTCTGCATTTTGTGGAAATAAATGTGGAAAGTGGGGGAAGTATTATAAAATCTCCACCACCACTGCTTGGTAATTTGTATTAATTGTATGTATGAAGTTGTTGGTCCATTGTACCTCTTCAACAACATCCCTCACCAATCCCTGAAATTTGTTTCAACAAGATGCAAGACACCCTTGAGGCGGAGGATGCCTTGCCACAGAGCAATCGGAAAGATTTTTCAAACACCTTTAATGCATATTCACAACCACCACTTTCTAAAATGTAATATTTCATCACCTACTATATTTAAATTTCTAAAATCTGCACTATCTATTTCAAGTAAGTTTAAATCAAAGTTTAAGTATTGGAAAAGGCTACATAATTTAGAAAGTGATATGTATTGGAAGGTGCTGACTCAGCAGACGCTAGGCAATGAACAGGCCAACCTTAACCACATGGAAACTGCAAATAATGGCAGGTTTAACATTATGAAGATGAAGCTAAGAGGGAAATTAAAATTTCATAAAGGAAATAGACAAGGGAAATCAAATGAGGAAAAGCAAAAGATAAAGGCGAAAAAGTTGGAAATATAAAACAACCTGAATAGCAAGGAAAACAGAAAACCAAGTACATGAAATGGATTCAGGATCTGACTAACCTAAAAAGAAATTGGTATTAATCAACCATCATACTAGGCTCACATTTAAAAAAAAAAAAATTATTACAACAGAGGTAGGGGTAAATGAAGTAAGAGAATTCTAGAATATTGTGGAGAATGATGTCAATTGGGTGGTCATTGTGAGCTTTTCTTAGTCTCCTTCCCAATAAAGTCTCTAGAACATTCTTCTCCATTATATCTCTCTAGCACTCCTCACCGTATCTAGCATTATAACTACAAATCTGCCTTCCTCACCCCAACACACTGGTTTTCCTGGAAGAGATTTGTATGGAGTATGGAACTCAAGAAAAGGACAAAGTTTGAGACCTTTCAGAATGACCCATTATAAATCATATTTAACCCTTATTGAATACCAGCATCATAGAATCATAGACTCTCAAGGTCAGAAGAGATCTTACAGGTCTTCTAGTTCAACCAAACATCCATTCTCAAAGTCCCTTTGTAACAGTCCTGCCAAGCAGCTATACTATGCTTACTGAAACATGTTGACTGGCGGAGAATTCACCATCTTCCAGAATGTCCCATTTTACCTTCAAACATCACTTCAGCTGCTATTTATTCTCATTTCTATGTTCTTCAACCTAAACATTTTACCTGAGATATTTACTGACAAGAAAACAGAAGAACATGTAAGTGACTACAGGCTACCTTATAGAGACTCTCATTTTATTCATATGATTGGGAGATTCCTGATAGTATATTTTCAAAGTTACCCGAATGATTCTAACATGCAGGCCAGGATTGGAAATGCTGTGTGAAACTAAGTTCACTCCACACCATGATAAAGTTACTATTAGAAAATGTCAGATGACCATCTCCCTAAAACTTCTGTTTACTAATCTCAGATTGATTCCTTAAGGATTCTGCAGTAGACGGAGGTAACAGAACATGGAAAAGTACAAGAATTGAATTCAGGGCTGGCCCTAAATGATCAGTTTAGGGAGTGACCTCAGCTAAATGGTCTGTTGTGCATCTCAGTTTCCCCACCCATAAATACAGAATTATTAACGGGAGTTGAAGGAAATAATTTATTCCACGCAAGAATACAATGTTATCATGTCCATCTGAGCCTTCTCTAGGTGAATGTGGTAGATGCTCTAGGGTGGCCCCACAATTCACACTCCCTGGTATTCACACCCAGTTTGTTCTCCTCTTGAGTGTATGTGGGACCTGTGACTGACTTCTAAGGAACAGAATATGGCAAAGATTAAAGGATTTTGCAGGTATAATTAAGGCCCCAAATCAGTTGATTTGGAGTTAATCCCAGGGAAGATTATCCTCGGTGTGCCTGACCTAATCAAGTGAGAGCCTTTACAAGAGTGACAGGACCCTCCCTGAAGTCAGATACTTCAAGGAGTGGAGACTTTCCGGAAGGCTCTAAAGTCAGGGTCATGTTATAGAAGCTCACATGGTAAGGAACTGCAGGTGGCCTTTGGAGCCTCCGGGCAACAAGTAGTGAAAAATCAGAGCTGTACACCACTTAGCTTCAAGGCAATGAATTCTGCCAACAGCATACATGAACTCAGAAGCAGACCCTCTCACAGTCAAGCCTCTAGATGAAAATGCATCTGTGAGTGAAGCTGTGCCTAGACTTCGAAGCCATGGGAGCTTTGAGATAATTAACAGTGCCTTGTTTTGAGCCACCTCATTTGCGGTGATTTTGGCTTGCAGCAATAGAAACCGTAGCCATTTTCATTTGAATGCTTCAAGTCATTTCATGGTCTTGGTAACTCTACCTAAAACATCTCCACTTAAGCAAAATTTGCTACAATGTGTGGCTTCCCCTCTGATTCTTGATTGCGGCTCAGGTCATGATCTCGCGGTTTTTGAGATCTCTGCTTGCGATTCTCTCTCATGAGCGCCCTCTCTCTTTGCCCCTCCCCCTGCTCGCACATGCACACTCACTCTCTTTTGCTTTCTCAAATGAACAAACTTAAAACAAAGTTAAAAACATAAAGTGTGACTTGCAAAAGTGGATGCAACCGTCTTAGCAAAAATTTATTCAGGCAAAAAGCATCAAAGGATGCTAAATCTGGGATGGTGGTAGCCGTCAAAATTTAATGAGAAACACAATATTTACAATTAAATTTGATTATGCCCTGTTTTATATCTTAAGGCACAGATCTGTTGTGTTAGTCTCATGTTTAGAGTAAAGAGACAGGGGCGGTCCTATTATCAAATTGTTTTGCTAATGAGCCCCTACTTTTTCATCTGGAACATAACCTGTTAAATCAGAAGGTTTTGTAGAATTTCATAGTCACGAGCATTTCTACTGTACTTTATGTTAGTCTATTAGTTTGTATAATCACTTGTACTGCCTAAAGACCTCACCAGCCTCGTCTTAATTTGGCATGCCAACACACGCTCATGTGTGTGCACGCACATGGGTGTGTAGATTCTCCACAATCAGAAGGACCTCAGACCTCTTGTTTTCTTCCTTTCATATTTGCACAAAGTACATGTAAAAGCACCCTGAATCAATTCATATCTAAACATGTTATGAAGCCTCATTCTTTCACCCTTGATCACTAATGATTTTATGTCAGACTATATGAATGATCTATCTTTAATTTCTAAAAGGAGTCGTATTTTTAATTGTCTTTGTAAAGTGGCACGCAGAGGAGATTAACAGCACCTTCCTATGACACACTCCACCAAGCAGTCATTCACTGACTCCCAATGCCGAAGCTGTTAAAGACCATATATGTAGCTCTTCACCTTCCTTACTGAGGACATGACCATATGACCCTAAGAGGACCTGACAAAGATAAATGCTCCGAATGACAAAATGGAAACATAAAAAGGGCTTGTGTTCTTGATGACAGTGCTCAGCCAATGAATTAATCAGACCTCTATTACCTTACCGATCTCTTTGAACATAAAAAATAAAAGCTTTGTGAAGGTCACTTTTTTGGGTCTTTGGTTACGTGCAGTCATAAACACCTTAAATGATATACTTGCCTATCTCTAACAATTTTTAGCCTTTCTAAGCCTCAGTGTTTTCAGCAGTACAAAAAGGAAATATGGAAATGCAGTCTTTGTAGATGATCAAATTAAGATGATGTACATAGGTTCTGGTACCAATTTCAGTGTGTATGTGGTGGTGGGGTTCCCCACACCAGCAAAGCAATTCTCTGGACACCAGTTGGGTGTCCTACAATTCAACTCAATTTTGACACCATCTACCTAGAGGGAGCATCGGATTTCACAGGATAAGGACTCAGTCCTCTAAGACTGTCCCTTGTATCCTCCCTACTTCACTCACTTCAGACACCAGTTCCAAGTCCAGATTGTCACATGCACTTCTGACAGACTGGCTATAAATGGAGGTTGCTACCACCCACTCCTTGGACTCAATACAGAGACTCACAGAACTCAGAGTAACATTTTACTTACTAGATCACTGGTTTACTATAGAAGAATATAACTCAGGAACAGCCAGATCAAAGAGATGCATAGGAGATGGTGTGGGGGAAAGGTGTGGTGCTTCCATGCCCTCTCCAGGCGCACCACCGTCCGAGCACCTCCACACGTTCACCAGCCTGTAAGGTCTCTGAATTTCATACCTTTTTGGTTTTTATAGAGGCTTCGCTACATAGGCATGATTGATTAACCCATTGACCATTGGTGATTGATTCAACCTCTAGCGCCTCTCACATCTCCAGAAGTTGAGAAAGTCCCAATCCTTTAATCACATGTTGGCTCCACTGGTAACCTGCCTTGATCCTTAAGTGCTTTCCAGAAGTCACCCCTTTAATATAACAAAAACATCTTTCTTTACTGCTCCCATCACTTAGGAAATTCTGAACGTTTTAAGAGCTCTGCGCCAGAAACAGGGACAAAGACAAAATATACATTTCTAATTATAAATCACAGTATCACATGAGGTCATTAAGGTGGCCCTCAATTCAATACAACTATATCCTTAATAAAAAGGGGAAATCTGAACAGAGAGAGGCACACACACAGGATAAAACAACACACGAGCATAAAGGTAGATATCAGCATGATACATCTACAAGCCAGAGAACACCAAAGATGGTCAATATACCATGAGAAGGTTTGAAAGTGGCTTGAAAGAACCCTCAGAAGAAACAAATTCTGCCAACACCTTGATATTGGACTTCTAGGTTTCAGAATTGTAAGACAATGAATTTCTGTTGTTTAAGACATTCAGTTTGTGGTACTTGGTTACACAGCCCTAGCAAACGAATACACAATTCAATGTGAAAAGTAAACCCAAATTCCAAAGGAAACTAACAGCAATGACAACAAAAACAGAAAAGAGTGTTCATTTTTTTATAGTTATACAATGATAAGCTGATGTTTATTTTCATGGATAATTGATGGTAATACAAAAACATGATTCTCAAAATAAAGTGTTTACATATGGATTAACCTTAGGTCACAAATTAAAGAGCTTCTTGAAAGAGGAATATTTCACAGAGGGGGGAAAAAAGAAGTTGGAGAGCATTTATTTTAATAGAATCTAAGGGGAAATTTTCAAATATACAAATGGAACAGAACAATAAAGAGGGTTAAGAGACATGTGCACTTTCTTAATAAAATGAAATTACAAATGCCAGCATAGATTAAGAAGATATTCAAGAGATGTGAGAAGAGAATCCATTTGGACATATCTTTTAATTTTTAATTCTTTACAAAGAACTGTGAATTGTTATATTTGCATAGTTAATCATTACTTTTTAAGTCTTTCATTTCCTTGAAATTTCTTACTAAAGAATTGTCAGTGAAAAGATGTGGAAGAAGATGTTTTGTATTGAATTTGAATATATTATTCACTTAATTACAATCTTCGTGTAACAAAGGTTTCCTAATGTAGTCTCATCTAAAATTAATAGATATATATTCAGTGAGTCCAAATGTTTAATGAGCTACAAGGTTTATTAACATGCCCATTTTATTTATTTTTAGCTTTATTAAAGCTCATCTATTGCCCACAGGCTTGTGATGCACATAGCACATAATAAAAAGGCAAAATTAAATTTAAATTCTTATGTAGCAGAATTTCCTCCAAGCAAATGAATACCAACATGGCTACATTATTTCAGAACTCCCAGATTTAAATTTGAAGATTAAAGCTTTTATTTGCTTTTAATTAATCTTGTATTTGTACACAGAGAGCATGCAAACAAGTGCCAAAGTTACCAACAGACCTATAAAATGGCATTTTAAATAAAAATGGGTATAGTCTCTGCAGCTCTGGGGTAGCTCTACTGTGCAAATAAATACCTTCTTCATCTATTGACACACGGCAGAAATTATTAAAATGATTAATTCCTATAAAAACACAAATACTCTTTTTTCAATTCTTTTTAACGTTATTTATTTTTAAGAGAGAGAGAGAGAGAGACAGAACAAGTGGGGGAAGGGCAGAGAGAGAGGGAAACACAGAATATGAAGCAGATTCCAGGCTCTGAGCTGTCAGCACAGAGCCTGATGCTGGGTTCAAACTCATAAGCTGCAAGATCATGACCTGAGCCCAAGTCACACACTTAACTTACTGGGCCACCCAGACATCCTGAAACACAAATATCCTTGAAGAGACTAACACCTTAAGCTATTCTCGGTGAAAACATTTGAGATCTCACCCAAGTGCACATTTTTGTAGCTAGTGAGTGACATCTGGGGAGTAAAGAAGCACCTATGATGAAGGCTGGAACCACCATAACCAGCATTTGCCAGTTTTCTTCTTGTACTTATATCTATTCAGGAGTCTAGTTTTCCAAATGAACCTCTTCTCATGGGAACCATGATATGGAAGAGATCCAGACACTGAATAACTTGATCTAATTTAAATTACATGCAAACATTTCTTGAGTATCTGTTATGCACAAGATACTGAGCTAGGTTTTATGGGAGATACAAATATGATAAAACATAGTGGCCAACTTCTCAGCAGCTGGTAGTCTGGAAGGAGTACAAAATAAGTGTAAAATTCACTAACTCTGCACACAGTATATAGCATGGTGGGGAAGAACACAGACCCAAGGGTACACTGGGTTGAATTCTGGTTCCAACTTGCAAGTCATATAACCTCTCTGCTTCAGTTCCTCAACTGTGTAATGAGCAGGGCTTGTTATAAAGACTAACTGAGTTAATACACAGAAGGCACTATGAACAGTGTAAGCAGTAAGTATGAGATAAGGGGTCATTTAAGAAAACTATTTTAAAAAGTGAAAATGGGGGGTGGCTTGGGTGGCTCAGTCAGTTGAGCGTCCCACTCTTGGTTTCGGCTCAGGTCATGATCTCATGGTTTTGTGGGTGAGAGCCCCTTGTTGGGGTCTGTAATGGCAATGCAGAGCCTACTCCCAATTCTTTCTCTCCATCTTTCTGCCCCTCCCCCACTTGCGCTGTCTCTGTCTCCCTCAAAATAAACAAATAAACTTTTTAAAAAGTGAAAATGGACTTCAAGGGAGGGCAAGATGGCATTTGATGGAAAAACCAGGAATGACTTTTCTAAGATAGATGGAATAAAGCAGACAATATTAGTTCCCCCCTCTCTTGGATCATGAACAAAAGAACTTCTCCATCTTTTCAGAAAGTGCTTCTGCCATTCTGTGGCCTGACAGCTTCATATCACATGTGGGTGGTACAGCAACTTATTCTTTTCCTTTTGTGTGCTCTTTCTCCTTGGTCACAATGAGAACAACTTGCACTAAAACTGTCATTTTATAACAAAAATATGTCAACATTTCACACATAGTCTTTGCAAAAATGTCAGTATGAATTTTTATGATGCAAGTGTCATGAATATCCTTCCACATTCATTTATTTTTAATAAATGAAGAAGTAAGTTCTCATCTGCCAGGGGAATAGAGAACATGAGATGAATTTGGTTCATATCATGGTATTGATTTTTTAGAATGCCATGGATATTGGTGTGGTTAGGACTCAACCAAATAGTCTAGGATAAATCAAAAAATAATTTAGGGGCGCCTGGGTGGCTTAGTTGGTTAAGCGTCCAACTTTTGCTTAGGTCATGATCTCGTGGTTCGTGGGTTCGAGCCCTGCGTCGGGTTCTTTGCTGACTGCCAGCTCAGAGCCTGGAGCCTGTTTCAGTCTGTGACTCCCTCTCTCTCTGACCCTCCCCTGCTCACGCTGTCTCTCTCTCTCCTAGAAATAAAAAAAAATTTTTTTAAAAAAACAAAAATAATTTATCATGAGTACACAAAGTACAATATAATGCCTTTTCAAATGGTTGTACATGATTTACAACTTACTTAAAAATAAGTCTTGGGGCGCCTGAGTGGCTCAGTAGATTGAGCATCCAGCTTCAGCTCAGGTCATGATCTCATGGTTTGTGGGTTGGAGCCCTACATTGGGCTCTGTGCTGACAGCTAGTTCAGAGCCTGGAGCCTGTCTTCGGATTCTGTGTCTACCTCTCTTGCTGACCTTCCCCTACTCACGCTGTCTCTATCTCAAAAATAAATAAAACATTAAAAAAATTTTCTTAAATAAGTCTTAAAAACTGCACTACAGTAAATTAAACCACCATGCTGTACACCTTAAACTTATGCAAGGATCTAAGTCAATTCTTCTTAATAAAACCGGAAAAAAAAAAAGCTATACTACAAAAACTCTTAAAATATAAGCTTTCCCAATATTTTTTTAACTTAAAGAAACAGGCATTGTGGATTGAATTGTGTCTCCCAAAAAGACAGGTTGCAATCGTAACCCCCATACCCATCTCTGTAGATGTGATTTTATTTGGAAATAAGATCTTGCAGTTGTAATCAAGTGATGAGATCATACTGGATTAGAGTAAATATGATCATACTGATAAAATGACTGTTTTCATTATTTAAAAAAGAGTAAAATTGGGACAAAGAAACAGAACAGACAGACACAGAGCAGAAGACCATGTAATGATGGAAGCAGAGACTGGAGGGATACTGCTAACCGCAAGCCAACAAATGTAAAAGATTGAAGGCAAACACCAGAAACTAGGAGGAGTCAAAGAAGCATTGTTCCTCCAGAGACTTCAGAGGGAGCACGGCCCTACTAACACCTTCATTTCAGACTCATAGTCTCTAGAACTAATAAATAGAATAAATTTATTTGCCTTAAGACACCCAGTTTGTGGTACTTTGTAATAGCGGCCCTACAAACTAATACTATAAGTCGATTCATTCATTCAAGAATAATTATTGAATCTGCTATGTGCTGGGCACCACAATGAGTGCTAGAAACCAAGTGAGCAAGTGCAACAAAGTCCGAGTTCTTAGACACACAGGCTCTTGCAAAGAAGATGAACATGAAACAGACAAAACAATCACTTATGAAATTCAATTTCAAACCCAAAGTACCTCTCCCAAGTTATTCTCTAACATAATAGTTCATTTAATTTGCTTTATAATCTTCACCACTATGTGAAGCTATTGTGTTGGTTGGGATTGTTATCAGTCTCCCCTCATTCCATCCTCAGATTTTAGAAGAGTATGTGACATTGGAGCACCCATAATTGTTTAATTAATTAATTAATTAATTAATTTTAAAAGATACAGCATAAGAGAGTGTTTATTAATGAGATGTGACCTTTTCTAAAAGGTCAAAACAAGCTTCCCTGTGGAAATGATATTTGGGCGGAATAATAAATAGGAATTAACTGCTCATTGGGGACTAATGATTTGTTTCAAGCAAAAAAAAAAAAAAAAAAAAAAAGCTTGAAGGCCTGGAGGCAGGAAAGAATATAGCACATTCTAGAAACTCATGGTTCAAGGTGGCTAGGGCCCCAGTTGTGAAAGGAAGACTACATCNATTAATTAATTTTAAAAGATACAGCATAAGAGAGTGTTTATTAATGAGATGTGACCTTTTCTAAAAGGTCAAAACAAGCTTCCCTGTGGAAATGATATTTGGGCGGAATAATAAATAGGAATTAACTGCTCATTGGGGACTAATGATTTGTTAAAAAAAAAAAAAAAAAGCATGCTTGAAGGCCTGGAGGCAGGAAAGAATATAGCACATTCTAGAAACTCATGGTTCAAGGTGGCTAGGGCCCCAGTTGTGAAAGGAAGACTACATCAAGTTGAGTTTGATGAAGCAGGTGGTGACCAGATCACATAGGACATGGAAGCCAGGTCAAGCATTTTCATCTTAGCCTAGTAGACAATGGAGAACTTTTGCAGGCTTTTCAGAAGGAGAGTGAATGAGTATATTTGCCTTTTAAAATGTCCTGTCTGGCTCCTGGTTACATACTGGAAGCAGACAAGAACAGGCATGGAGGATAAGGAAGGGGCTATTGGAGCAGTCTGGATGAGAGATAGGGTAGCTCAGAGAAGGAAACTAGCCATGAAGAAATAGACAGATTCAAAGGTTGTACAGTGGTTAAAGAAACCCATAGAAGATTATGATGAATCAGATGTGAAGGAGTGAAGGATGATGCTAAGTTTTATGGTTCACAATCCTGGGTGAATGGTGTATCATTTTTTCTGATAAGGAATTAGAAGAGAATCAGGTGGTAGGGGGGTGAGTACAAAAGCTTAGTTGTGACCATGCTAAGTTGAGTTTCTAATGATGCACCGAAATGCAGATGCTGAGTAGGCAGGGTTACAGACAAGTTTGGATCTTGGCTGAGAGGCCTGGGCCAGTAACATCAGTAAAAGGAATAATAGGCCTAAAAATGGTACCTCGTGAAACTATTTAGAGAAAAAAGAAAAAGGTCTTGGATTATGTCTTGAAAAACTAGAGCACTTAGATATAGCCTTGATTTCTTTGCAGTCTAGAGTTGTTGTTTTTTTTTAATTTTCCTGAACATGATCTTTCCATTGTCTAATTTGTTTTAAAACAATTAAAAGCATACAGAAACCATCAGCTCTTCTGGATCTTATTGTAAACACGAGATACTTCATGGAGATTATAAAATTTAGTTTGCTTCAGATGCAACTACCAATGATAAATGTATAGCAATTAAACCATGTGGCATTTATTATGTACATTTGTCAACTCCAAGTCAGTTTTGGATAAATAGTCTTCATACAAGATATCAACTTGGCTTGCAACAGTCAAAGTTCTCATATAAATACCTACATACAACCCAAACCCAAGAAAATTTAATGTCACCAGATTGAATCCTCATTGCCTTCTCAACTTTGAACTACTCTTTCGTTTTCTGATGTGCCTTTGGATTATTGAGCACTTCAGGACTAGAATGGTAAGAAACACAGCAATGCTCAATACTATGACTAAGTCACAAAACCAGCTTTGGCTCACAAAAGTGTCAAAATACATGTAAAAAGCAATTGCACGTACAGTTTTCTTTCCAGAAAATGCTTTGAAAGGGGCAATAGTAGGGAATGTTTATGGAACCCAGTTTCCAATTAATTCACAGGAAAATTGCAAATTTTAAGATGATTTCTTATTATTTATAAAAGCTTATTACTAGCTAACTTTTTTGAAAAGTCTTGCATATTAAAGGTTATTTATTCTGTTCTCTTCGATCATTCTTGATTCATAGGTATAACATAAACACCCTTTCCTCTACTCTCCTTACTATTTACATAACTCATTTATCAGTGTTGATCACACAGAATCATAGGAATTTTGGAACTATAAGCCTCTTTAGATGTTATTTGGTTCAATTTTGCTTTCATAGTTGAGGAAACACAGGCTTCAAAAGCATTAACTAATTTCCCTAAAAACACACATGAACTATGGCAAAACATACAATTAGTTGTACTGTTTTTTGGTTCAAACCAGTACACTATCATCTATATGTGATAATTAATCTTTTCATATTTTGGCAGGAAAAACTGTACCAAGCTGGATGCCATCTATCATTATACACAACCTTTACCCCACTAAAGGTAAGCTTTAATAGTAGACATGAATCAACTTTCCAATTATCTTTCAAAAGTTACTGACACCCTCTATTGTATAACAAAACTCTCAGGAAAGAATATCAATGCACTTTAAGCTTTCTCTCTCTGTTGTAGTATGAAGTCATACTACAGTGTAGTAGGATGTCCCTTCATCCTATTATAAAATAAAATCTTCATTTCTATGATGAGGCTATCTGTACTCTTCCTCAGTGCATCATATGAAGGGGAGTCTTAAAGAGAAATCACATTATCTGTGTCCTCCCTATCATAAAGATAGGGATTTGACTCTCACTGTTCCAGAAATCTCACTGAATGAAAAGGGATTGTAAATGCTGAATTTTCAAAGGGAAATAGATTACAAATATATTTTTTACCTCCTCTTGGAGTTTATCCTATTTGCTTCTCGTTCCTCTAGGTAACCCCAGAAATATTACATTCCTCCATTCATGAGCAGGGGAAGGCATTCATTCTTGCTTTAATGAAGTAATTTTAGAAATGAGTTTCAGAGCTAGTAATAGGGTATCACTATGGACACAAAGGAGGGAAAAACATTCTTTGGCTAAGTATGACTCAACATGCACCATCTCAGGATATAACAGGAGAATTAGGCATACATTTAAGACTTTCTCATGTTCTCATTGCAAATTAAACTAAATCCAATTGTCTTTTTTTTAGAAAATCCACTACGATCTTGACACTGCCTAACTCCAGCCTCATCTCAGACCACTTCCTTGCTCACTACCTGTCCCTTGAAAATAACAACTTATATTTTTGACTTAAAGACCTTAACTTTAGATTTTTCTAATGCCTGAAATATTCTTCCCTTTGATCCTCAAAAAACAGAGTCTCCTACCCTGACCATCCTGTCTATACACACATTATGTATTACCTCAGGGCTCTCCCATTATTCTGCAGAGCATGTATACTATCCAAAACTATTGTTATTTTACAGGTTTGTTATCCATCTTTCTCCCCTAGATTGTAAACTACATGAGGAAAAGGACTTTAATCCTAATTTACTGCTTGGTCCCTAGGCACACAGATCAGTATCCAGCATGTACCTGTTACCCAATTAATAGGTATTAATTGAAGGTAATGTTGATGTTGCTCCAATATTTAATATACCTTTTATTCACTCAACTACATTTATTGGCTGCTCTGTGTAAGATAACTTGTTAGGCATTACCTCACAGAAAAAGTTAAAAATAGAATTCTTCAAATTTCTGAGATCAGGAGGAACATCATATCCTGAAGTTATAAAACTTTAGTATTAAACTTGAATGTGCAGATATCTAGTACAGGCTCTTTGTCCTACATAGGAAGGAAGGGACAGAGATAATAGTGTCTTACCCAAAATAACATGTTTTCACTGTGTTTCTAGAAAAGAAGCTGCTAAGTCAGATCCTCAATGGAATATTTATAGTACTCACATATGAAGTTTGCTTCCCAGCAATGAAGCAAAATTCACTACTATAAATATAAACATTATTACTATGATTACTACCACTTCCACTGGACCCCTCGGTGGATGTGACATAGTACTTTGTTTCCTAAATATGGGAAAGACCATCCCTAAAACACATACCAAATCCTTTAAATGCCAAACAGATCAATTCAGTCATTCAAATACACAAACTCTATCAACTATCAACTGACAGATTATCACCTGCTCAAACAAGCTGACAATAAAAAACAAGGACTACAGCCTCAAAGGGTTGAATCATCAGTACCATAAAAGATACAATCACATACTGAGACCAACACACAAAATTGATTCTTTAATTTGGTGTATAAGTTAAGGCTTGCATTAACTCACATAGTACCTGTAACAGAAAGGTCAGTAAATATTGAACTAAGTTTGTTACAAATACAAAGTAGCCATCAAATGGCAGCTGGACAGATGGACAAATGACTGACTGAAGGAAAGAATGATTCAAGTCAGGAAACCTTCTATCAGCAGATGCGTGATGCTTCGCTCTGGGTTTCTCAGTGTGCTTTGCACAGAGCTAGGTACAGCCCAGCTGAGAAATGGCATCATTCAGGGAATCAAAGAATCTTTAGGGTTAGGAGCAACTTAGAATGAGCCCTAAGAATTTTATTTCTCTCTGAAGACTTCACTTTACCACACTTTACCGAATGTGGAAAAGCTCTCCTCATAAATGACACAAAAAGTCCTTTAGTTGCAATTTTAGTTTATCGAGTATAATAAAAGACTCATTTCTTTTAAAATATAACAATATTTTAGTAGAGAAACATTTTATCTTTTGACTAAGTCTGTTGGGAAGCAATGAATTTGGTGGGTTTAAGTATGTCTAAAATTAATACAGTCAGAATCATCCCAGTGGAGCCTAGGTTAGCTTGTACTTTGCACACTGACAACGTGAAGCACCAGAGAGTTAAGGGTGAGAGGAAGGAGGAAAACAGGCTCCCCTATAGCTGGCTGTCCTCCTCTTAATCACTATCCCCTAAACGTCTGGAAGCCCCTTCATGTGTTCTGCTTGCTGGCTGTATCATGGTAACTCAATAAATCCCTTTTGCAAAAACCGTCATTGTGTGTGTCCTCAACAGCACAGTTAGAAATCCTGAACTACTCTTTACACATTAAGAACATAATATTTCATATTAAACTGGTAGACTTCGCCAAAGGCCCCATGACACAGCAGTTACACACACTATAAAATGTTAGTGGTTAAAAGTTACATACACAATGTAAGTTGTTGAAATGGTTAACAGGCTCTGGAGTCACAGAAACTTGCACTCAGATCCTAGCCACGCTCACCAGCCACCTGACCCGTGGAATATTATCTAATATCTCCCAAGCCTCAGTGTTTTCAGCTGTGAAAGCAAAATAATAGTACTTGTTCCACAACATTACTGTGTGAATCACATACATGCTTGATATGCCTTACACATAGTAGACCCTCAAGAAAAAAGTGATGAGTAATAGTGGTAGTAATGAGAGTATAAACGGCTTCCAATATTTCAAGCACCAACTAAAGCATGGATATATCTAACACGTATTCAGCAATTTTAAAGTTACGGTGGCTTTTCCATCTACTCACCACTACATGATCCAAATGGGAGTAATGGGATAAAAGTGAATCACAACCTGTCTTCTCTTCTAGAGAAGTTTCCTAATTAGCACATTAACTAATTTACTCCTTACAAATGTGCAAGTTGTAAACACAAACTGTTGTCTCAGACACTGATAACTTAAGTGATTTTATAAATGTAAATGCATCACCAATGCATTGTAATTAGACATAATTAAAGATTGCACATCATAATTTATTTCTCTTCATGTCGACTTTTTATTTAATGAATTTATGATTCTAACCAGGAGACTATGCTGGAGCATTAATTAAAATCTGTAGCATTTAGAGCCAGTATGTAAATGTCACTGAAGGGACCCAGTATGAACAAAAAGAATCTCAAAAACAATTCACTCCCCAAATATTTTAAATACAGTCTTCTGAACATATTAGTAGCAACAATCTTTTTGTTTCAGATTTAGTAGATCATTAGAAAGTACCAGTGAATTTTTTTTTCCTGTATAGATCTGATTGAGACTCTGTTTTGTACAAAACAGGGGCTCAGAATCATTATATACTGACTCTACTGCAAATTTATTTGCAAATATGGCTAAGTCTTTAAAACAAAACTAAAATATTTACAACAAACCTGAGGATGTGATTAAACCTCAAAATTATTTAGTTAAAAAAAAAATCAGTCCTAAATCTAAGATGTTTTTCCACATGAGGATAAACGGTAAGAAAATACCCAGTTAATTAAACAACTCACTCATTTCAAACATTCAAATTACATGTAGTACTAAAGAATATTAAAATGTTACTCATAATGCTTTAAAAATAGTTTGTAATTCATATTTGAGCTAGGCTGTGCTTAACAATTTTTCTTTTTCTTTTTTTTTATTTTTAATGTTTATTTATTTTAGAGACAGAGCGTGAACAGGGGAGGGGCAAACACAATCCAAAGTGGACTCCAGGCTCTGAGCTGTTAGCACAAAGCCCCATGTGGAACTTGAAACCCATGAACCATGAGATCATGACCTGAGCTGATGTCAGATGCTCAACCGGCTGAGTCACC
The DNA here is from genome assembly GCF_003009895.1 of Hyaena hyaena. Taxonomy (NCBI): domain Eukaryota; kingdom Metazoa; phylum Chordata; class Mammalia; order Carnivora; family Hyaenidae; genus Hyaena; species Hyaena hyaena. The sequence continues at coordinate 506,939 of NW_024081077.1, read as the reverse complement.
CAGATGCCCCTAATTTTCCTTTTTCTTGATAAATAATTGTTTAAAGAAAAACTAGTGCACCCCAAAATGTCTATTTTTCTCATTTATACTTACACTTATTTTTCTCATAAGTATAATTATTCATTGGATACTAATTCCTGTTCTTGGCCATTCTATGGCTATCCTATGGCTATTCCTGTGAACCTCTCTAAAATCAAATAGTAAATCTGGTTTATGAAGCGACAAGCCTACATTTTTTCTTATATGTCACTTTTATATGTAAAGAAATAAGGGGGCGTGGGAGATAATTTAAAAGATAAAACCATGAGCTGCTAAACTCCAAATAACTGGAAGAACTACAGCACCATCTTGTGGAAGAAAGTATCTGATTAGTTGAAATGCTTTGGTTCTATCAGAAAAGAAAAGGGATTGAATTCTTGGCCACCAATTCTAGTTTCTTTTAATGATATATTATTTTGAAACCTTTAATCTGGAATTTATTTCAAAAGGATGCTATTAGCTGGAGGCCTAACCCATATAATACAGAAACCAGATGAACCATATGTATGTTATGGATAAAGAAAAATACAAAGTTAATATCTTTACTAGAGGTTGTCCTAATAAAGAAGGACCCTGTAAAGAGGGTGAGGAGTGAAGAAAATTAAAGCTGGAGGTCTTGGTTTTTCTATCCTTCTTCCCAAACTGAAAGGAATAAGGAAACCTTTAACATGACTCCAGCTCGGTTTCTGAAAAACTTATTAAGGAAGGATGTCCTTTAATATCCATAATCATAAAGCAAAACTGCCAAGGAGCCAGGAAGGGAGATAAGGCTGGTTGGGTGAGGTCAGAGCACTACATATCCTTCTTCCTTCTTAGTTCAATTAACCAAAATGTACTGAGATCTTACAATGTGTCAAGCACTTGCTGGGCACAGGACAGTCCCTCCCAAATGACACTTAATGACTAGTGAAGTGTACAGGTCATTTCAAGGTGGAGGAGTCTGGGAGGTCATGTCATCTGCAGGACATTGAACAGGACTTTGAGGGGTAAGAGAGGAGAGAGAAGATTTTTCATTTGTTCTCTCAAATCAGTGACTAGTACCAAATGGTGAACGCTGGGTGAACCCTGCACTCCAACATACCTTTCCAAAGTACTTTACAGGCTACTGCGGATCCCATACAAGCCAAAGAAAAGCACAGAGTACAGAATTTACCTTCTGTAGAGTTAAACACTCTCTCCTTCCTCTGTGCTCCCGTAATACTTTGCTCATAATCTAATGTGGAACTTAACTCCTTATGAATAATTATTAATATTTACCTGCCTGCTTCTCCTACAATGGCAAACTTTTTGAAAATCAAGACTATCTCATTCATCCTTTTATACTTGACACCAACATATTGAGTACATATTGAGTACTCAACCATGTTTGTTGAATTGAATCAGTCACGTTTTACAAGAGTATTTGTTTGGCCACAGTAATAAACTCCTGAGTAAGAATAATGCAGGTATTCCTCAAGACATCCAGACCTGAGCTATAAGTAGTGATGCCATTTCTAAGGTTGTCAACTACCAAGTTCTTGTTTGGGGGCTTTCAACCCTGAATCAATATTTAAACTACCAGTGGATAAGAGAAAATTTGTCTCTATATCTATGCTTTTAATTTGGGGCTGGGGAAGACCTTAGGTAATACTTTTTTTTTCTAAAATTTTCTTTCTTCAAGCAAGTAAAAATCTAAAGTGGTACTTAACTGACATAGAAGTAAAAAGAATAAAACGAGAAAATGATCAGTATCCATAATGACTTAGATATCCCAGTGTGGTGTTTTTAGTCTTGCTTCTCTCCCTTCACCCCTGTCCACTCTCTATTCTCAGCGCCCACTTACCCCCCTGCGTAGACTTTATTTTTTATCTAACACCTGATTACAGAAGAGTTAGCAGCAGCCCAGAGGGAGAATTTGTTATAAATCATTAACACAGAACATTATGGAATCCAATTTCTGTGTTACTAGACTAACCTTTATTTATCTTTTATCTGGCCACATTTTAGGCACTCACCTCAAGATACTCACATCAGTGTGCTTGACTGCAAAAAAAACCAGACATCACTTCTAACCAACTAATGGACATAAGGATCTTTAAAGACACCACTGACAAACAAGAAGTTGAACATGTCCTACACTTGCTGTGTCTCTGGGTGCTAAAATGGGGAAGGTTATCAGTGTGGTTGCACCATATATATGCAGATCAAGTACCTAGTTCTCAGAAACTCTAGTTCTAAGTGAGGGCCAACAGTTTTACAAGCTACTTTGCAAAGAAGCAATGCTTCAGTAGGCATTAAATGAGAGGAAAAGTCTTGATGTGAAATAACAATTCTTTTAGCTCTCTACAGGGTCAAGGATTTAAGGACTGCATTTGATACGCGATATTGCAAATCTCCTTCATCTGAAATGCCTTTCAGACTTGTTTTTTTATAATACAAAGTGCTAAGCACAAAGCTCATGTTACAATGTATTTCTTTTTTTTTTTAATTTTTTTTTAATGTTTTATTTATTTTTAGGAGAGAGAGAGAGAGACAGCGTGAGCAGGGGAGGGTCAGAGAGAGAGGGAGTCACAGGCTGAAACAGGCTCCAGGCTCTGAGCTGGCAGTCAGCACAGAGCCCGACGCGGGGCTCGAACCCACGAACTGCGAGATCATGACCTAAGCGAAAGTCGGACGCTTAACCGACTAAGCCACCCAGGCGCCCCTACAATGTATTTCTTAACTCTTACTTTTGATTAAATAAGATAGCTACACAAAAGGTTAGGCATAGTATCTGGTACTTAATTGTTTCCTTCTCTTTTCCCTTTGGAGGTAAGAGGACTGGGAGCATGTCTAATTTCTTTACTTATTTTTGTTTATTTATGTATTTGGAGAGGGAGAGAGAGAGAGCAAGCATGCAAGCAGGGGAGGGGCAGAGAGAGAGAATCCCAAGTAGGTTCCACGCTGTCAATGCAGAGCCCAAGGCAGGGCTCAATCTTGTGAACTGTGAGATCATGACCCAAGCCAAAACCAAGAGTTGGAAGCTTAACAGACTGAGGCCACCCAGGAGCTCCCCCCTCATGTCTTTATTATTTCTTTTTTTGTTGAAGTTTATTTATTTTGAGAGACAGAGAGAGTGAACAGGTAGGGGCAGAGAGAGGGGGAGAGAGAGAGAATCCCAAGCAGGCTCTGCACTGTCAGCATGGAGCTCAATGCAGGGTTCAAACCCATGAACCGTGAGATCATGGCCTGAACTGAAACCAAGAGCCAGACACTTAACCAACTGAGACACTCATGTGCCCCTCCCCTTTCATTTCCTTACAAAAATTGTAAAACCTTCCTGAATCTCAGTTTCTGTCAGTGAATAATAATAACACCTCATCCAGCCATTAGAAGGAATTAAAAAAAATGTAACTTGTAAGTGGTTAATTGTAAGTAGTTGCCCAATAGAAAGGGGCTATTATTGTTAGTGTTTTTATTTTTTTAGAGTGGTTAGCATAAACAGCATATTCAAACTTTTTTTTTTTAATATTTTTATTTATTTCTAGGAGAGAGAGAGAGAGACAGCGTGAGCAGGGGAGGGTCAGAGAGAGAGGGAGATACAGACTCTGAAATAGGATCCAGGCTCTGAGCTGGCTGTCAGCACAGAGCCCGACGCGGGGCTCGAACCCACGAACCGCGAGATCATGACCTAAGCAAAAGTCGGACGCTTAACCGACTAAGCCACCCAGGCGCCCCTCAAACTTCTAATCTTTATAATACTCACCAAAACCCAAATCTAAATAGTCAAACTGTGCTTGAATCTTGTTGGTGTTATAGAGAAAAAAATTTTCATGTTATTTTTGATAGAGAGAGGGACAGAGCATGAGCAGAGACGGGGCAGAGAGAGAGAGACAGAGACACAGAATCCAGAGCAGGCTCAAGTCTCCAAGCTGTCAGCACAGAGCCCAACACGGGGCTCGAATCCACAAAACCTTGAGATCATGACCTGAGCCGAAGTAGACGCTCACCCAACTGAGGCCCCCAGCACTTACAAAACTTTTAAGTGTGAGTTTTTTCCAGTGTCAGCCTTGGGAATTTAATAATAAAATTGCATTATCCATCTATATTCCAGTTTGTTCTTCTTTAAAGAACAGTTTCCAAGGAGAAAATCCAATTGTACCAATACAAAAAGAGTGGCTTTTTGTAGGAGTGGCTGACTGAAAAATCTGAGATCTTGTTGAGAAAAGACAAAAATAGGTCTTTTAGTAGCTCTGAGGTAGTAAAGTTGAAAATGCCAAGGAAAGTTGTATTTTCGTGGTTGTTATTTTATTACCTTTTCCAGCAATTTTCCACTTCAATGCCCTTTAAACTTGTAATTTAGACACACTTTACTCTTTATTGTATTTCAATCTGGGAGGCAAATAACTTAATCAGCTTAATCGAAGACCAGGAACCACCAAGAATTCTGGTTAGAGTTCCAGTATTGATTTAGCTCTTAATTTTCCATTAATTAAATTAGGACAATAACCAGAATGCTTTCAGAACTTTGTTGGCAAGAACTGTTCTACTTCGATTTTGATACCCCCATCCCTTTCCACTGCCAGAGTTCAGAAAACATTTGTGGAACTGAATTTATTACAGTGAAATTGCTTCCATTTAACAATCGGATGTTAAGTAAAATTCAGTATAAAAATCATTATAAATGGCTTTCCTCTTTCATACAAACTATGCTTTTTCACTTCTCAACACAGTTCTCATTGCATGAGACCCAAGAAATCAATTTCTCCTGGTTTTGGTCACTCCAATCCCTTCCGTAAGCTCGAGAGAGCCTACGACTGAGCTCTAGAGCACTCCATCATTCTCAAAACCTTTAAAGGTACAAAGGGGAATCCAGTCAAGGAGACTGAGAAGAAAGACAGATGATAACTCAAAATAGTACAGTGTCCTGAAACCAAGTGAAAAAAAAAAAATGTCAAGAAGAGAGAAGTGAGCGAAAATGTTAAACACTGGTGCTGAGCAAAGGAAGATGAGGACGGAGAACTGATCATGAGACTTGACAGATGGAGCTGCTGTTGGCTCATACAGGTGTGGATTCAGAGAAATAGTGAAATAAAAAGCTTGGGTCGAATTGTCATGAAGAGGGGAGCCCCAACTCACTGTCCATGGAGACCCCAAGGTTTGTATCAATAGGTTGGTAGCTATCAGGGGCATAGAAGGAAGGGAGATTTCTTTTCTCCTTTTATTAAATGTATTTTTTAAGTTTATTTATTTATTCTGAGAGACACTGAGTGTACATGCACAGGGGAGAGGCACAGAAAGAGAGATAGAGAAAATTCCAAGCAGGCTCCGAGTTGTCAGTGCAGAGTCCAACATGGGGCTCAATCTCACAACCCGCGAGATCGTGACCTGAGCCAAAATCAAGAGTTGGACACTTAACTAACTGAGCTACCCAGGTGCTCCTCTTTTGTTTATGATTGTTGGTTAATATTATAGCACCAATGGCAGAAAACAAAGGAGACATGTAAAGTTGCAAGACAAGAGAGAGAAAACTATAGCAGTAAAGTTCTTGAGAAAGTAGAAAGAGATGGAGTCCAGTGTACAAGTAAACAGTTGTCCTAAAATAGAGAAAGAGATACTTTCATTGTAGCAGAAGGCTACAGATGTAGGTAGGCTGGTTGGTGGGAAAATAATGTTATTTTCTGATTGTTTTCTTAGTGAGATAAGAAGCAAAATCATCCACTGAGAGTGAGGAGCAGAGAAGAGGAGTTGGAAACTTGAGAAAAAAGAAGAGGGGTAAAATAGCAATCCCTGAGAGAGAGAAAATAAATCAGTAAGGAAATGGGAACTGTGGTCGACTGAATTGCAAAGGCTGCACTGAGGCCCACGAGAGACAAACAGTCATGAAATTTAAAAGAGATCAATCAGAATAGTTAAGTGCTTTTCTCCAGCGATCAACTTCAAGCTTGGGAAACATTTATTGAATGTTTATTATGTGCCAAGCACTGTTCTAAGCATTTCACTCTTACATAAGTTGGGGCACCTGGGTGGCTCAATCGGTTAAGCGTGTGACTCTTGGTTTTGCCTCAGGTCATGATCTCAGAGTTTCATGAGTTCAAGCCCCATGTCCGGCTCCTCCTCGCTGCCTGTGCAGAGTCTGCTTGGGATTCTGTCTCCTTCCCTCTCTGCCCCTTCTCCACTCACACTGTCTCTTTCTCAGAATAAATAAATAAACTTAAAAAAAAAATTTAATTCCAATGAGTCTACAACAACCCCATGAGACAGGTGCAGATCAGGAAACAGGCACAGAGCTGTTAGGAAACTTGTCCAAGATCACAGAGCTAGTCTTCTGAACACAGGATTCAAAAGAATTATACATCCAGAGGTCACACCATTAACCACTACACTAGACTACCCCTTGGCAAATAGTTGGGATTAACAAATTTTGGATTTCTGCCACTTGAGTAAGACAGAAGGTGCCAGAGACCAAAACTGCACAGGTCATCCCTGATGGCAAGGCCCAGGGTTGAGACTGCATTGCAGTCAGAAGAACCCCCGGAAGAATTCTTCTTCTCTACTTTGTCTGTACCTTTTACTCTCACTTCTGCTTTTAGTCTATTCTAGGGTTAATATGAAACCAGAATCGCCCAAAGATCCCCCCTTTCCTCCAAAATGGAATGTACCTAAATATCATGTCCGCCCCCTCAATCAGATGTTGTCTAATGAATATTGTAGCAATTAGCAAAATTGGAGACAGTCCGGTATGCATGGGGTCTATAAGAGACCTAGAATTCATTTTCCTTGTATGAGTCTAATTGCCAGTAAGAATACCTATTATGCCATAACCAGAGACAAAAACAAGACTTACTAGTTGTGGAGGACTTTCTCAAAAAAGTGTTAGAGAAATATTTGCCTGCTGACCTCAAGCCTGTAAGGCAACTTATGGATTGTTCTGGTCAAAGGATGAGATTGGTAAATGCAGAGACCAAATTCTAGTTGATCCACATAAAACATTTCCATACGTCATCTCTGATAAATGTTGACATTGTTCTTTCTTAGTAAGGGGTTGTGAGAGTCTGTTACCTACAACCGCGGGTACAAGTATATCCTGTTTTTGCATGCCCACTGAATTTAAACAATTAAAGGGCACCGTGATCTCATGTATTCTGGCAATATGCTTCACTTATCCTTAGATACCCTGTCATACGTAGTAAAGAATATGTAAAACTTTGTTATGACTACCTGGTTAAATTTTATTGGTTGAAGTGGAAATTACGTACCGTGAAATCACTGTTGCCAAGGAAACTTAGAAATGTTAAGTCCTATGACTGTACTCAGAAAATGTAAATTGTTTAAGCATGATTGTTTGAATTTGCTATATAAAAACCCTAAGCTGAAAAATAAATTTGAGCAGTCCACCTGAAGAGGCTGGCTCCGTGTCTTCTTTCGCCGACGCCAACCATCACTCTCCGGGCCAACCCTGGCTTGCAGAGGCTGGTCCCCTGCAAGAAGGGAGGCAAGGAAGCAGAGGGTGTATGCAAGTAATTGAACAATGGAATCTAAACAAGTAGGAAGTGAGGACAGGAACTAGAAAGTGGTAGACATTAAAAATGGTGTCATTAGGGGCACCTGGCTGGCTTCATCAGTAGAGAATGTGACTCTTGATCTCAGGGTCATGAGTTTGAGCCCCCGGTTAGGAGTAGAGCTTCCTTCCAAAAAATGAAAAATAATAAAAATGGTATCATGAATGGATTGGAAGCCCCGGTGTGACTGAAGAATTACCATGGAGGCAGTGAGCTGAAAAAGGAGTGGTGGCTGGTGAGTGGGGTGTCAGGAATTGAGATTTTAAAGGTAGTGTAGTTACTTATAAATACAAAATCTAAGGTTTGGCCATAAGAATTGAAAGCTAAAGTCAGAAGGAAAGATGAGGAAAAATTCAAAGAGAAAAGGTCAAGGAACTAAAAAAAAAAATCAGGGAGTAGATGGATTTTCTACATGACCCAGAGGTGGTGATGGAAAGAAGAATGTGAGCTGGGTGTCACAGTCTTCTCCAAATGAGAAGGACTGGCAAGGAGAGAGGGAGATTACGGCAAGATTGAAGGACACATACAGTCAGACAGCCTTGCTCCAAACAGGGGTTACAAACTCGTCCCTGTTTGCCCAGAACTCTCCCAGGTTTAGTACCGGGACCTACATCCTGGTCCTCCTTGAGCTGGGGATTCTGAGTGAGGAGGAAGGATGAGGTATTTCCTGGAAGAAGCAATAAAAACATATTACTTGCTCCATCCCCAGGCCCTGTGTGATGTGGATATTATGAATTTTAAATTATAAAACTGTCCTGTGGTGGTGACTACTACTATACTCAGCTCCTTGTCTCAGAATGTGAGATGTGAGCTTTGCTCACGTTATCTGATTTATTTGAGACAAAAGTTTCCAACACATTTTCCTCCCATTTTGTCTGACTTGTTCCCTCCCTTAAGGATGGCAATCATGTTTCAGATCTCATTAAACCTAATATGCTCTAAAAGCTATAGCTAATTCTCTATGATCAATAAGTGCTGTAAGTGCCTGAATGCGCTCGATGGAAAACATTGCTCAGTGAAGAAAGTCATATCCCACAAATGGGCTGGAGCACTCAGGGAAGGATTAGTATTGCAGTATTACCTTACTTTCACGTGTCTGCAGTGAGAAATATCTCTGCCAGAGAAGCATCTGTATCCCCCACTCCACTGTTTCAGAGGCTTCTGGGGCTCACATGCAAAGAATCATAATATTTCACAGAGAGGAGGAATCTTAAAGATACTTTAGAAGTTATTAAAGTCATGGCAACCAACTTCTTTGACAGAACTCGTATGTGAATTCTCCACTCAGACAGTGCCCTAAAGGTAGTTCCTGTGTACTTCCAGTTTTGTGTGACAGCAAATGCTGTATGCTATTTTCCCATTTGTTTTAGGACCGAGCATTTGTGATTTCAAAATAGCACTTGCATAGGAAAAGGATGAAAGGATACACCGAAGGCTACTTACAGATAATCCAAAAGCTCCAATGAGACCACCAGGCTGGTGGGAGCAGTGTTCCAGGTCTTACCCATCTTTTAACCATATATATTCTTCTCCTTGCACTTATCACTAAATTTCTTGAAAGCAGAATCAGTATTTCTTCAACTCTACCTCACTCCTTGGCTTGCAATCTGACTCTGGCCCCTACTCCCTTAAGGTCACCAATGAATAACTACCTTGGTAGTCATTTCTGAGAAAATCCCAGTTTCCCATATTTGTATTATTTTGAGCAAATACAGAACGAACTGTGGAAATATGAGCTGATGGCTACACATTTGTTAATCTCACAAATTTATATATCAGAGAAAAATCCTTGGATAGATCCTAATTTGGGGTTTAAACTTCCACCTCTCCCATTCATGACCCATCTCTCCTTGAAATTTCAGCAGCACTTAAATCATTTGCTGTCTCTCCTTCCCATCCTGGATGATTATTTCATCATCCCATCCTGTTTTTTTTAAATATCTCTTCTCTTATTTACCTATTATTTTCTTTCCTTCCTTCTACCTCCAAAATTTTCATTATATTCTATAATTCTTGAACGTTTAGCAACATTTTACATTCCTTTTAAATTCTTAGGAATTCTTTTAAAATTCTCTTTTCCTGAATTTTTTTCCCTGAATTTTCCTTCTTTGGTTTCCCTAATGGCTTCTTTCCTTCTTCTGCTCTCCAAAGACAGGTAAGCCCCCAAAACCCACACTTGGACCTCTCCCTGCTTTCTACAGGATTGATATTCATTAGCCATATTGTCTACTCCTGTGATTCCAACTGCTATTTCTAAACAGAACGTAGCCCAAGCCAAACATTTTAAGAATTCTTTCCTGCAATACCAGCCCATTACTGGACATCCCCACCAGGATCTCCCACAGTTCCGCATATTCCATCCAAAACGCCACTCATCTTCCTAACCAAAACCAGTTCTTTCGATTTCTCTTAACTCTGTTAAAGCAGCCACCAACCTCATGGTCACCCAAACTTAAAATCTCCATTTCTAATCCATCCTAGTCAATTAAAAAGTGTACCTTATACTACCTCCACCCTAGGTCTGACAATCATTACTTCTTATTCACCTCTACAATTATAAAAGCTTCTTAATTGCCTCTCTGCCTTGATTTTTACATCTTCCAGGCCATCTAGAATATTATTTTCAAATTGATCTCCTGAAACCCGGTGTTATAGCCTCCTTTATTCAGAAACCTTTAACAGACTCCAACTGCATGGCTAGACAAAAGCCAAACCCCCTAACCCGGCACCCAAGGCCTTCCCAGACTGTGTGTATTTCTCTGATGATGCTTGCCTTACAACAGATTCACACCTATTAGATTCTAAAATCAGAGACAAGAAAATGGTGAATAATCAAAATTACCCTGGACAAGTCCTTCAACGGACATGCCACCGGAGACCACAAGTTGGTGCAGCGCAGCCAGTCTTTCCTCCAGCATTGGAGCAGATTCCTGTTTCTTTGGTTGAGCACCAGAGGAAGTAGTTGGCTTGCTTTTAGGGTCCATTTTACATGAAAAATACAGATATGTATATCTTTAAACATTAGAATCCCACTCCACTCAGTGATATGCTCACACCTGAGAGGCACCCTGAACAGAGACAACCTGAGGGAGCCACAAAGTCACATGCTTCCTGTCATGCTCACTCCAGACAACTGCTGACACAGATGATGGGCAGTATTGTCAGCACTATTTAAATTGAAATTTTTTTCTCTCTTATGTCAGTTTGTTTTGTTAAGATGATGGAATTCCACTGTTACGTCTTTTAGAAAAGTTATTTAGATTCTTGCCTTGACTTTCCCTCTGAACTTTGAAGATAGGAATCATGTCATATTCCTATTTGCATCTTTACAGTGCTTAACACTGTACTGAGTCATTCTGTAAATATTTTCTCACCAAATCAAATTTGCTTTGATTTGTTTATAATAGTTAAGTGATTAACAGGGTAGTTTTTAACAGGATATCCCTAATGAAAATGTCATTTCCTATTTTATTAAGAATTTATATCTTTTGCCATGAATACATAGTGACAGTCTTTTCTATTGCAATTACTTAAAAGCAGCAGCTATATTTTTTCTAAATAAATTCGCCTACTTTATACACAGTAATAAAACAATATCAGCAAAATCCAGTCGAGGCAGTGAAATAGATATATGCTTGTTATCTATATCTGATAACCAAAATACACAAGTTAAACTATGTATATTTAAATACATACTCATATATTTGTATTCCAAAATAATAATAATCTAGAGTTATTTTAAGTTAATAACAAGGAAATAACTACTACATCATATTAAAATCTTGAAAAAAAAATTGATAGCATCCCTGCATTAACCTATGCAAAGTTTGCCAATGTTATTTAAATATAGTCTGTAACCAAACACTTTCCAGAAGATCATAATCATACTACTCCATGTAACCTAAAGCTATTTAAATATTTACCTTTGGGGGAGGGGGCACCTGGGTGGCTCAGTGGGTTAAGCCCCTGACTTCGCTCAGGTCATGATCTCAGGTCATCTCACAGTTCGTAAGTTCAAGCCCCGCATGGGGCTCTGTGCTGTCAGCACAGAGCCAGGAGCCTGCTTCGGATTCTGTGTCTCTCTTGCTCTCTGCCCCTCCCCCGTTCGCGCTCTATCTCTGCCTCTCTCAAAAATAAATAAGCATTAAAAAATATATATTTACCTTGGGGAAGTATAAGATATCCAGAGCTGCTTCTGGGAATCAATTTAAATAAACCACCCTGTGCATTTGGGGGGGACATACAAAAATAAATTTTGGACTCGCTGTCACATCATCTAGATACCCGTATTTGATTCTTCCTGAAATTTAGTGATAAAATCGACCCTGTAGCATCCGAGAGTGCACAGTTGGCAGGTTTGAGAAGTCATCTTGAGTTAGGGCAGAGCGAGTGAACATGTCCCAGAAACACTAAAGGGAAGCTAAGAGGGTGACTCTAGGTGTGTCACACGGCCTTGCTTCCCTGGGCAACATCTGCAGGGCTTTGAGAATGTTCCTGGGAACGTTGATCCCCGAGGGAGTGTCGGAGCCTCCTAGTGACCACTAGAGGGCTCAGGGGGATCGATATTGCAGGCTGCCCTCTAGGGGCAGTGGAAGGAACCGGCCCCGGCAGTGTGATGACGTTTACATTTCAAACACCAACCAGCACCGGAACCAGAGGCTAACAGAGACAACCAATGAATGTGGGGGTCGGGCCTCAGGTATTTGGAGCTAGATAAAGACGCTTCTGGGTCACTGATGCCTGGCGTGCTTAGTAGAGAAAGACCTTCCTACCTAGACATTCATGGTTTTTCACACATGTCCAAAGTTGTTGCCCTCAAGGAGAAAGATTGTATGTCAGAATTGGAAAGAACAGAATACATACAGGCTTTGGGACCAGACAACTATAGATTCACATACCGGCTTCACTTTTTACTAGCATGATATGATAAGTGAGTAATATATTTAGTCCCTCTAAACATCAGTTTTCTTACCTGGAAAATGTAACATGTTTAGTATACACAGTGCTTCAAAACTAGGATGAGGCCAATAAAAGGAAGGTGTACTTGTTGTTTTGCTATTTTTTACTTAACCTAATACAATTGGAATCTCTGAGACTCTGGGCGGAATCATTCAGTGCTGTCCCCAGCTACCTTTTATAAACTCTGGGATCTCTGTCGACATCTACTAAGACTCCAGACTAATAAGAACTATACCTGGTAAAATGTGAGATGCCCCAAGAAAGTCTACTACTCCTAAAACTGCTGTCTTTTGTACTTTGGATATAGATTTTTAATGGTTCTCATGAATATCAGATGGGAGCCTATCTATTTAATCTCCCATTGGTATGGCTGATAGGTCTAAATGGAACTTTCAGCTGCATGTCTGGTACTTGTGGTTCCCCAAGGGGCCAGAATCAGGAAATGTAGTGGGAGGGGCCAACCTACCTAACTAACCCTTGCCAGTCTCCTTGCCTGGTATTGATCCATGCACCTAGGCTCCACCTGTTAAACATCCCAATATCGGGCACAGATGCTTCCCTATTTAATGATTCTAATCCTTCCTCATCCTGCCACCCTGAAGTCTGCCCCATCTGATCTGTTTCTGCATTAGCCCCTTGGATACTTACTTCAGCCTGGATTTAAACTGTTCCACCCTTAGCTTAGATTTTAAGCTTAAGACCTCTTTAGAGTCAATTTTCCCCAGCCCTCATCCCCCAAATATCCCACCTGTCACAGACCATTCCTTCTCCCTAACAACTCTCAAAAGACAAGATAGTTAAGGCTGAATTATTTTTATAAGAAGACACAAGAGCTAGAGTTACTGCCGGAAGACAGTGAACCAGCACTAAGAATCTACATAGATGTGGCCATAGAAATAGGATCAATTGATTCTGTTAGTTTGTTAGTTAATATTCCCTATTAAGGAAAAATGAGAAACTCCACAGAAATGACTATTTGTCCTCTAGTGAAAGGTGTAGCTAATGCACAACAACTATGTATTACTTATTAACTATGGTGGCTTTTGTCTAATCTCCTTATCGCAGAGCCTGTGCTTGCAGTTTTGCATGTGGGTTTTTCCTTTCTTCTTCTTCTTTTTTTTTTTTTTAATTCCTGTAATAATGGTGGATTTCCATTGACCCTTCTGGTTTTTTTTTTTCTCCTCTGGGATCACTAATGACCAGGAGCATATATTTCCAGGATAGTAAGATGGGAGGTGAATGGTGCAGGAATTAATTAGTGGCCTAAGAATTGCAAGGGCTAATAAATAATAAATAGTCCGCCCAGATAGTACACTGGAGTTTAGACCTTGTTAGACCCAAATGTGACATAATAGATGGACACCGACATTCATCTTAAAGTATGGTAGAGAACCTCTCACTTCCCCTATGCCTTTTATGTTCTTATTGATTTGCAAATTAATGAATTTGTTGAGGAGGAAAAATTAATGTATTTGCATGTTGGTCAATATTGCTATGAAAAATGTTCAAACGCTGTACTGGTTCATTCTGTCCTATAAAAACAAGCTCTGTCTCTTTCCATATGTGAAAGAGAGAATTTGCCATGCCAGTCAACTACAAAAACTAATCTTTGAATACTTGGAATTAAACATCAAAGGTTTAGATGCCAGAAAAGGCAACAACAGATTTTTCCCCCATATCCACATTACAAAACTGCAACTCTGAGAAATCTTTTTTTTTAGGAGTTTACGGCTTTCTAGAGTCCCTGTCATCAAGTTTTGACATAAAGTATTTCAGGCACCCAATTTAGAAAACAAACAGCTATTAAATGTCCAAAATGTCTATAGCTATAGATGTTTTAATAACAGAATAATGTTAATGTGCTTCTCTCTGCCTCCTTCTCAAAAAATAGGCAGTTCAAGGTGTGTTTATTCACTCTTACAAATATATTTTCCCACTCTGTCAAAAAGAAAAGCATAATTCAGTTGAAGTGCATCAGAACCGTGTTCCCTTATACTGTATTACGTGACAAGTTGTAAATAAAATGAACTCTTTATGAATACATTATGCATCGGATATGTTCCCAGGGTGGCATATAAAGAGGATTTTAATGACATGCATTTTTCTAGGTAACCAAAAGCAAGTTGCTATTTCAACAACCCATGGGCTGAATATAAAGCAATTTTAAAGTGTCCTAACACAAATTTGGTAGTCCTGGCACCTGAAGTATGGCTATGTCACCACAGCAAGCTTCCTCTAGAAAATTATTCCTTTAGGAAATTATATTGACCACATGAACTTTTTAAAAATCCCTTAAGTATTTAATGCAACATGAACCGAATTTCGATTTTAATGTTAAATTTCTTTAAATGGTGTCTATCACTACATACCCATTAGATATAAACAAGCATGTATAATTATCATTTTATTAGGTTATATGAATAATTGAGAAACGTAACAGAACCCCAATTTTTATAATATATCAGGGAAAATAACAAACCAAAACCATGCATGATGTGAAAGTACAATAAATTTAATTAAAAAGATAGATATAAACTTTATATAAGGAATAATCCTGGTTGCACAAAAAGAAAAAATGTATATTTTTAGAAAAACCTGGAAGAAATACAATAAAATGCTAACAGTAGATATCTCTTTGGGAACGCATGTTCTGTCTTTGTACATTTTTCTTTTTTTCTATTTCCTATAATAAATATTAATTTACTTTCAGAAATAATAATATTCATTTATGAAGCAAATATTTGTTGAGCACCTAATAGTAGCCTTGAGCACTTAGGCCAGGCACTGCTCTAGGCACTGGGTGTACAGCAGGAAACAAAACTAAGTAAGCCGCTGCCCTTACAGAGATGTTCTTCAAGCAGTGGGGTGAGGGAGTGGGGGGGCGGGGGGCAGACAATTAACAAGTCATTGTGCAAATAAATAGAATATTAGGTGGTGATGTTTGCTATGGAGTGGGGAAAGGCGAGTTAAGGAGCTAGGGAAATATTGTATAGGAAATGGGGAAAGGTAGGGGCGCTTGGGTAGCTCAGTCAGTCAAGTATCTGACTTTGGCTCAGGTCATGATCTCAGGGTTTGTGAGTTCCAGCCCCACATCAGGCACTACTCTGACAGCTCAAAGCCTGGAGCCTGCTTTGGATTCTGTCTCATTCTCTCTCTCTCTCTCTCTCTCTCTCTCAAAAATAAATAAACATTTATGCTCTGGTTTCTCTTCAGATCGCATAAATCTTTCGCCTTTTACTAAAAATAAACAAACATTTAAAAAAATTTAAAGGAAATTGGGACATGTGATTTGATCGAGAACGGTCAAGGAAGGGTGGCCAGGGAAGGCATTACTGAGGAGACAACAGGTAGGAATGATGAGACATGCAGCAAGTGGAAGAGTGACTCTCACAGATATCTGGGGGAAGAGTGATCCAGGCAGAAGAAATGGCAAGTGGAGGTCCCTGGTGCAGAAGTGTGCTTGGCATGTTTGAGAAAGGGTGGGGGCTGAAGCTCTGGGTGAGGTGGAGAGTGGTAGATGATGACCTCAGAGAAGCGGTTCACAATCAGGGCTTAAGACTTTGTCACGAGGAGACCACAGGAGGGCTCGGAGGAGAGTGCCGGGGCCTGACTTGCATTTGAAAGGCCACACCCTGGCTGTGTGCGGAACAGGCTGTGGAGGGAAGAGACAAAGCTGGGAGGCAAGTCAGAATTGTTACAGGAATCCGGGGAGAGGAGAGGGTGGTTTAGAGAACAGCACTGCCAGGATGGTGAGAAGTGCTCAGATACCAGAGTGTTCTCCAAGGGGGAAATGAGTGAGGGACTTGGGCTTTGTTTATAATAAAGTTAAATTGTGTTCTGCATGTGTGATAGTTCATGTTGTGGGTCATTAGGCTAAGGGGTGCTCAGATAGCAGATAATTTCTGGGTGTTCGGAAGGGTGTGTCCTCAAGAGATTAGCATTTGAATCAGCAGAATTGAGTAAAGTAGATGGCTCTCACCAATGCCAGTGGGCATCATTCAATCCTTTGAGGGTCTGAATAGAACAAAAAGATGGAACAAAGGTGAATTAGCTCTCTGTGGGACCTGAAGTCCATCATCTCCAGTCCTTGGCCATCAGTGCTCCTGGATCTTGGGTCCCGGGACTCCACTGAATTACACCATTGGCTTTGCTGGTTCTCCAGCTTGCACACAGCAGATAATAAGATGTCTCAGCCCCTTAATGCATGAGCCAATTCCTATTCTAATTCACTTACACCTATCCATCTGTCATCTATCTATCTATCTATCTATCTATCTATCTACCTACCTACCTACCTACCTACCTACCTACCGTTGTATTCCATTGGTTCTCTTTCACTGGGGAACTCTAATACAGCACATTTCCTTTTATGAAGGGTCTAATGTTTAATAACTAAATGTCTCCATTTTACTATGTCTTAGTGGTCTTAGTTTTCACAACTTTCTGCAAAAATATATTGGGTTTTCATTTTAGCAGAGAAAAAATTAGTAAAATTTTACCTTAATCATGCAAAGGAAAACTGCCAGGTACAGTTAATTTTTCTATTATATATTTATATGTTTTTCTAATATATATTCTAATATATTACCTATATTCTTGCTAGGTCTTTTTTTTTTAATGTTTTTTCATTTATTTTTGAGAGAGAGAGAGAGACAGCGTGAGCAGGGGAGGGTCAGAGAGAGACACAGAATCCGAAACAGGCTCCAGGCTCTGAGCTGGCAGTCAGCACAGAGCCCGATGCGGGGCTTGAACCCACAAACCATGAGATCATGACCTGAGCTGAAGTCGGACACTTAACTGACTGAGCCACCCAGGCGCCCCTATTCTTGCTAGTTCTTGAGGAATTAGTATCATGCATCCAGTGAATTCAACAGGCAATTTTTTTCTATAATACAACAGAATTATCTTTTAAACATTCCAGGCTTCTAACATAACTTTTTAAATATTCTTATTGTTTGTTTATTTCTGTGAGAGAGACAAAGAGTGAGTGGGAGACACAGAATCCAAAGCAGTCTCCAGGCTCTGAGCTGTCAGCAGAGCCTGATGCAGGGCTGGAACTCACGAACCCGAAGATCATGACTTGAGCTGAAGTTGAACACTTAACCATTGAGCCACCCAGACACCCCAAACATTCTAGGCTTCTAAAGTGAGACAATGGACTTACTGCATCTTTAAATAAAGTACCATCCTTGTTTTCAGATGCCTGGTTTGAGAGGATTGCCACATGCTGACCCTGAGGAATAGGTTTTATAGAGTGACTAAAATCACTAGTTTTTCAAAAGATACTGATTCCAGAAATTATCAAGGGGAAAAAGCCTTGCGGGCTTTTTAAAAATTATTTTTAATGTTTATTTATTTTTAAGAGAGAGAGAGAGAGAGAGAGAGAGCGAGAGCAAGTAGGGGAGGGCAGAGAGAGAGGGAGACACAGAATGTGAGCTCCAGCTCAGAGCTATCAGCACAGAGCCCGAAATGGGTCTGAAACCCACGAACTGTGAACTGAGAGATCAGGACCCGAGCTGAAGTCAGATGTTTAATTGATTGAGTCACCCAGGCGCCTTGAGGCGCCAAAAGCCTTGAGTTTGAGTTCCTGCTCACCCTTTACCGACCTGGTGACCTTGATCCAGTTACTTAAGCTTTTTAATCCTCAGTTTTCTCTATTGTGAAATGTAACTGTGTATACTGGTATATAAATAATGAATTCCTTAAGTCTCCTGAATATCAGAGTCTGTGCTTCTCTTTAACTCCACTCTCAACTCCAGCCAAGTTTTCTCCTTATAGTCTCCCATGTATGATAGCTCCTGATTACCACACCCAGGTAACTTCTGCAGAAGAAAATATACATAGGAGGCAGCCTTTGATAGTAGATGTTACTTCATTTCTGGGTCTGCTTGGTGCTGCTAATCTTTGGCTACACCTTCACAGTTTACCCAGTTCAATTGTGGTCTTCATTATTGACTACATTTATTCAGTTTCTTCTTTGCCAGGTACATTTTATTAGGCACTTTCATAAACTTATATTATTTAGTTTTAACAGACACTTTGGGCGACAAATGTTACTTTCCAGAGGCAAACAGAACAGTGGCCCCTCAAAGATGGCCATGTTCTAATTCCCAGGTCCTTTGGTTATGTTATTTTACATGCCAAAGAGGATTTTGCAGATGTGATTAAGGTTAAGGACTCTGAGGTGTATTCTGAGGTGGATTATCCAGTGAGCCCAATCCAACCTTCTCTTAAAAGAGAAGACTGTCAGAAAACCAGAGGCACGGCAATTGTAAGAAGGGTGGGATCTGCCATTGCTGGCTTTGCAGATAGAAAAAGGGAGCTACAAGCACCGAAATGCAGGTGACCCCCAGAAGTTCGAAGAGGTAAAGAGATGGCTTCTATCCTGAGAACTCCAGAAAGAAACACAGCGCCCTGATGACTCTTGATATTAGCCCAGTGAGACTCCTGTCAGACTCCAATTCTCCAGAACAATTAGGTAACAAAGTTGGGTTGTTTTAAGCCACTGCTATCATGGCCATTTGTTACAACAGCAATAAGAAATTAACATCCCTTTTCATATTATTTTAAAACTATCTCTAATAAGTTCCTCTAACTTTTGTTTTAGCTTCATCTTCTGGGCCCCCTCTCCCTTCACTTCATTATCTGCCTTTGTTGTCCCAGGTCTGGCCAAGCACATTTCTTCTAATAGTCTGCTACACATGTTTAGAGCATAGACTATCACCTCTTTTATGTTGATAACAAAGTGCCAAATCTTTTCTCTCCCGCATTTGGTGAAATATGTGCAAATATTAAGTGTACAGGAAAAAACGTCATCATAGACTTTAGCCAAAAAGGTAAATACGTAGAACCTTAACTATGTGCCCATAATGAGTGGAAATCTGATTGATTTGTATAAGCCTTAATTAAGACTTAAATTAATAGATTAGTTCTATCAGATTTCATGCAATAAATAACATTTGATAGGTCTGGCTTTTCCACCTGGGTCTAGGAGTTTAGTCAGGTTGGCATTTCACTATAAGAAACCCATAATGGAAAGACCATTCTAGTCTCAGGCCTAATACCACATTCCCTCACTCCAGATTCACCAGAAAACTCTGAACTTAGGGAATTATTGGCTTGTAGTGATGCATTGATTCTCCCAATACATGAATAAAAGAAATTGGATATTCTATCTGGCCTGGAATACATCAGCCTGGATGATAATTATACCTATATATGTCTGTCTTTAAATAGAAGTGAGTCCCCAAAGTACCTGTTCAGTCCTGTGTCCTCAGCACCCAACACAAGCCATATCACTGTGAGTAGACTTTCAATAAATCTTGATGAGTTAATTAAATAAGAGGGCAAATGAGAGAGTAGGTCAAGTCTACTTGGCTGTCTTTGTACCTTCCCTAGCAATGCCTTTTTTCTAAGTGTGAGTACTCATTTCCTTTTTCTGCCTCCCAATACCACTCCCCCCCACCCCCCCCACACACACACCCTGGGCATTGGTACTCTTTTGCTATCCTCCTTAGAGTCCCACCTGCCTCCAGCTCTGCTCAATCCTATACTTTCTTACTCAAGGGGAAGAAGGGATATGATGCTTGATTTTGAACTGACTCTTACCAGATGGCTTCAATTCTCTGGACCAGTCAACTGTTTAACAGATAATTCTTTTACTTCAGGGTGTTTTCAAAGGTTTATCAGAAGCCCCTCTGATGGACCCCTTCTAGTTGTAACTTCAGCGAAGGACACAGTATCTCTCCTTCCCTAGACCCCTGTCCCCTCAGTCCCTGATTTTTGTTTTATCCTCCACATAGAGTCTCTTCCAGGAAATGTTCTTGGACAGAACTTGGACATGTTCTTGGACAGCCACTTCCAATGGCTCTAGACAGCGGTCTTTGCTATGTGGATCATATCTAAGCTACAAGGAACATTCACATCTCTTTTAGACAGGAATGCACTTGCTTTTCAGACATAGAAACTTACATTCACTCTCTCACAAAATGACTCACAGCTAGGTTTCTCCCATACTCAAGATCTCCTGGCTGGCAATTAGATCCCAGGCTCTGGGTCTCCCAAAACCCAGTACATAAATTTTAAGCTCTTGGAGTAGTCCCACTGAGGCCCTCTCTCGAGGCTTAAGAAAAAGGTGGTAAGGGGCACCTGGATGGCTCAGTCAGTTGGGCGTCCAACTTCGGCTCAGGTCATGATCTCACAGTTCGTGGGTTGAGCCCGCGTTGGGCTCTGTGCAGACAGCCAGCTCAGAGCCTGGAGCCTGTTTCAGATTCTGTGTCTCCCTCTCTCTCTGACCCTCCCCTGCTCACGCTGTCTCTCTCTCTCAGAAATAAATAAAACGTTAAAAGAAATTTTTAAAAAATAAAAAGGTGGTAAAAAAATCTCTATCCTACCTCCTGGAAGGTATTGAAAAAGAACTTGACAGGATTTCTCTTCTAGGAAATCTCTTCACAAACAGTCTTCTTTTTCACTCTCTATCTTTTATGTCAATATGGTGATCAACCTTCCTACTCTGCATGGGAATGTCCCAATGTTAGCTCTGAAAGTCCCACATCTCAGCAAATCCTCAGGCCTAGGCAACGTGTGACCTATCTCTAGAAGAAAGATCTAAGAGTCACATGGTTTCAATATCAGAATTTTTATGTGTCCCCTCCCTTTAATATATAATAACAGTATTATCTTATTGTCTCAGATTGTCAACTTAACATCCCATTACTTACATGCATATACATACATGCCAGATAAAACTATTGTGATTATCTCCACTTTACAGAAAAGTCAATGGATACTTACGGGATTCAAAAACTTGTTCAAAGTCTGCATGTGAGTGGTAATATGGAACAACTAGAATTCTTATAAATTGCTGGTGAGAATATAAACTGGCACATTTGAAAAACAAGTTGGCAGTTTATGAAAAAGTTAAATGTACACTTCCCATATGACCCAGCAAGTCCCTCTCTAGTATTTATCCAAGGGAAATCAAAATACTTGTCCACACAAAGGTTTGTACATAAATATTCATAGCAGCTTCATTCATAATAACCAAAGCTAGAAACAGGCTAAATATTCACTAATAGAAAAGATTTTTTAAAAAGAATTGTGATATACCTATGCAATGGCATACTGTTCAGCAATAAAAGGAAATAAACTATTGATATATTCAATAACATGGACGAATCTCATATATACCATTCAGCTGAGCAAAAGAAGCCAGGCACAGAAGACTGTGTAAGGTATCATGAAACTCTAGACAAATGTAACTTATACTGATGGAAAACAGAGAAGTGGTTGCCCAGAGCCAAAAGTGGGAGAAGAAAGTTAACTTGGAAAGTGCACAAAGGAATATTTTGTAGTGATGGATACCTTCTATATCTTGATTGTGGTGATGGCTCCCTGGGTGTATACATTTGTCAGAACTTATCAAACTGTACACTTGAAATCGTATCTCAGTAAAATTATGTTTTAAACTTCAGTAACTAGAAAAAGAACAAACTAAACCCAAGCTAGCAGAAAGAAAAAATAAAGATTAGAGCATAGATCAATAAAATAGAGAATAGAAAAACAGTAGGGAAAATTGATAAAACCAAAAGTTGGTTCCTTGAAAATATCAACAAAACTGATAGACCTTTAGTTAGATAGACTTAGAAAAAAAGAGAGAAGACTGAAATCACTAAAATTAGAAATGAAAGTGGGGACACTACAACTGATTCTACAGAAATAGAAGGGATTATAAGAGAGTAATATGAGCAAGTATAATCAAACAAATTGGATAAGCTAGATAAAATGGGAAAAAGCCACAACTACAAACTTACCAAGACTAACTCACCAAGAAATAGAAAATCTGACTAGACATATAGACAGCAAGGAGACTGAATCAGTTATCATCAAAGAAAAGCCTTGTCATGATGGCATCCCTGGTAAATTCTAACAAACGTTTATTAAAAAAGTAACACCAATCTCTCTCAAACTGTTTTAAAAAATTGAAAAGAAGGAAACACTTCCTAATTAATTCTTTGAGACTGGAATTACTCTTATACCAGAAAAAGACACCAAAAGAAAAGAAAACCACAGATCAATATCCCTTATGATCACTGCATGCAAAAATTCTTATCAAAATATTAACAAAATGCAGCAAATAGAATTTTTATTATAAAGACACTTACAAACCAGGAATAGAAAAAAAACTACTTCAACATAATGATATTCATATATGAAAAACCTACAACAAACATCAGACTTAATGATAAAAGACTAAAAGCTTTTCCTATAAGATTAGGAACAAGGCAAGGATATCCATTTTTGTAATTTCTACTCAACACAGTACTGGAAATTCTAACTAGCATAGTTAGGCAAGAAAATGAAATATAAGGCATCCAAATTGGAAAGATAGAAATAAAATGAACTCTGCATATGGTATGATCTTATATATAAAACCCCTAAAGTTTCCACAAAAAAAGTATATTTAGAACTTACAAACGAATTCGGTAGGATACAAAGTCAATATACAAAAACTACTGGCATTTCTATGCACTAACAATAAACAATCTGAAAAGGAAATAGCAGAAACAACTCCATTTACAATAGCAGCAAAAAGAATAAAATTCTTAGGAATTAACTTAACCAAGGAGGTGAAAGACTTGTAAAATGAAACATTGCTGAAATTAAGGCAAATAAATAGAAAACACTTTCCCTGTTCATGGATTAGATTTAACGTTGTTAAAATGTCACTACTACCCAATGTGATCTACAGGTTCAATGCAATCCCTATCAAAATCTCCATGACATTTTTTTGCAGAAATAGAAAAATCATCCTAAAATTCATATGGAATCTCAAAAAATGATGAATAGCCAAAACAACCTTGCAATCAAAATGAAGCCAGAGAAATCACACTTCCTAATGTCAAAGCTAAAGTAATAAAAACAATGTAATACCAGCATAAAGACAGATATTTAGAACAATTCAATAGAATAGAGAGCCCAGGACAAAGTCTTCACATGTGTAATCAAATGATTTTTACAAGGGGGTCAAAGCTATTCAATGGAGAGAGGATAGTCTGATTGACAAATAGTGCTGGGAAAATTGGATATACACATACAAAAGAATGGAGCTGCACCCCTACCTTAACACCATATACAAAAATGAACTCAAATGGGTCAGAGACATAAAACCTATACCACTCTTTGAAGAAAACATAAGGCAAAAACTTCATGACATTTTATTTGCCAATGAATTCCTGTATATAGCACCAAAGACACAGGCAACAGCAACAACAACAAAAAAAGACAAACTGGACTTCATAAAAATGTATTAAATTGTGTATCAAAAGTTGCTATCAAGAGAGTAAAAAGACAATCCACTGACATGAAGAAAATACTTGCAAATCATATATCTGATAAGGGAGTAATATCAAGAATGAATAGAGAACTCCCAAAACTCAATAGCAAAAGAAACCAAACAACTCAATTCAAAAATGAGCAGAGGACTAAGACTTGAACACAGATTTCTCCAAAGAAAAGAGTAAATGGCCAATAAGCACATGGAAAGATGCTCAACATCACTAATCATTAAAGAATCTTTTTAGTAGTCATTATAAACAAAACAAAACAAAAACAGTAAACAACAAGTGTTGGTGAGAATATTGAGAAATTGCAACACTCGTTCACTGTTTGTGGGAACATAAAATGGTTCAGCCGCTGTGGAAAGCAGTACGGTAGTTCCTCAAAAAATTAAAAAAAGAAATACCATATGATCTAGAAAACCTACTTCTAGATATGTACCCAAAATAATTGACAGCAGGATCTGGAAGAGATATTTGTACACCCATGTTTATAGCAGCATTATTCATAACAGCTAAAAAGTGGAGGCAACTCAAGTGTCCATAGATGATGAATGGATAAACAAAATGTGGTATACACATACAATCAATACGAATTCGCCTTAAAAAGGAAAACAATTTGGGGGCACCTAGTTTAAGCATCTAACTGGTTTCAGCTCACATCATGATCAGGTTTGTGAGTTCGAGTCCTACATGGGGCTCTACACTGTCATGTGGAGCTTGCTTGGGATTCTCTCTCTCTCTCTCTCTCTCTCTCTCTCTCTTTCAAAATAAATAAATAAACTTTAAAAAGTAAGCTTTAAAAGAAAAAGGAAGACAATTCTGATACATGATACAACATGGATGAACCTTGCAGACATTACATGAAGTAAAATAAGCCAGTCACAAAAAGACAATTACTACATAATTACACTTATATGAAGTACTTGGAGTAGTCAAAATCAGAGATGGAAAGCAGAATTGTGGTTTCCAGAGGTTGGACACAAGGGAGCAATAGTAGTTACTGTCTAATGGGTAGAGTTTCAGTTTTACAAGAGGAAAAGAGTTGTGGAGCTGGATGGTGGTGATGGCGGCACAACATTATGACTGCATTTAATACCCTAAGCTGTACACTTAAAAACAATTAAGACAGTAAATTTTATAGTTATTTTTACCACAATAAAATAAATGGAAAAACGATATCAATGGGCATGGGGAGAAAATGGCTAAAAAATGTTGAGTGGCTGCCTGTGAATGTGAGAACCTGAGAAAAACAAGAGACCTTTTAAAAAATAAGACTTTAGGGATGCTTGGGTGGCTCAGTTGGTTAGGCGTCTGACTTCGGCTCAGGCCACGATCTCACGGTTTGTGGGTTCGAGCCCCATGTCAGGCTCTGTGCTGACAGCTAGCTCAGAGCCTGGAGCCTGCTTCGGATTCTGTGTCTCCCTCTCTCTCTGACCCTTCCTTGCTCACGCTCTCTCTCTCTCTCTCTGAGATTAAAAAAAATTTTTTTTTAATTTAAAAATAAGACTTTAATACTATTGCCCTTCAAACTATATGCATGTTATACTTGAATAAAAACAAACTCAATTCCTATTTGAAACTATCCTTTCCTTGGGGTGTTGAAAAATTTATTTCAATGAATTTGATTTTTCAATAACCACCATCTTTCATTTTCCCTTCCCCAGGGTTCTTACTAAGAGAAATTACTGCCATGACACTGTCCCTTAGTCCTGCCTATGTGGTCCCTATCAGTCTAGGGATTCCACTAATTTCCCACCATGCATAAGGACAGAGAAACTATTTTTGCCCTTTTTGTACTATGCTACGGCATGCGCAGGCAAGCACCTCTGCCTAGGTGGATAGGCACGTTCTTTCTTTGAGGCCTTGATACCCCTTTGAAATGCCATGTTAAACAACACATAGGGCCATCTAGTCAGAAGACACTGAAAGTTCTGGTTTCCACCCTTTTTAACCCAGATAATAATTTCTAATGGTGAGGGATATGCCCCTCTCTCCATTCTGTATTTCTTCATTCTCTTTCCTGTTGTTGGAGGCATCTACAATAATCTCAATAAGGATGAACTTTTGGAACTCAAAACCCAGGAGCAATTTTTCTGCTTTTCTCCATGCCATGTCCTTTGCCTGAGGCAAAGAATATAAAACTAACCACCATTCAACCATACCAAGTTAAAGTGAAGAGAAAGGAAAAAATACTGAGGGGAAATTGGTTGATATATGAAAAGAACTAAACAAAGGGAGACATGATCAGATTGTCATTTAAAAATTTTTACATTTCTTTGGCTCCTATTAGGACTAGATATTGGAGATTCCCAGGAAAAAGTAAAAAGAAACCAGTTTGGAAATTATTGCAGTAATAAAAATGAGAATGGCCATAAAATGAAAAGAAACAAATGCCACTAAAAATATAAAGCCTGCTTCTCTTACCCACTGTGCTACATTGCCTCCCAGTGAATGGCTCTGATAAATTCATTGGCCTAAGGCTTAACGGTTAGTTAAATTACTTGATTCTGCAGACCAAGTATATTAGCATTTTAACAGAGGAATTTTCCCTAATAGAGTGGAGGAAATAATTAGGAGAGAACTGAGGATATATTTACCCCTTATACCTCCCTTAGAGGAAAACTAAGCCTAGGATGGTTACCATACTTTCCCAAGGTCCCAAGCTAGAAAATGATGGCTCTGGGATTTTAATGCCTAATAAAAATATCTTAATGATGCCCTTTTCATGTCAGCAACTGACAAGTTGGAGCTGATATTTTTTTGAATGGAGAACTTAACCTAGTGCCTTATTCATAGCATCCTTCCATTGATAAACTATACCATTTATTTATTTTGAGAGAAAACATAAGCAGGAGAGGGGCAGAGAAACAGAGGGAGAGAATCCCAAGCAGATTCCACACCATCAGCACAGAGTCAGAGGCGGGGCTTGATCCTACGAACCATGAGCTCATGACCTGAGCTGAAACCAAGAGTCAGATGCTTAACTACCTGAGCCATGCAGGTGCCCTTTCCATTGATAAACTAAAAATAAGGGTAATAAAATGTAGACATCATGACATCCGTGCGAGACATACTCCTGAGTCTGGCTGCTGTACAGAAGTCTCAAGTAGGGAATTAATCATCACCATCTCGTAGAGGACATCAAATGGAGTGAATATACTGTTTATTTATCAAATGGAGACCCAGAGTTAAGGTATCACATTTTAGCCTCCAGCTGTGTATCAACCAGATCAATGTCAAATTAAAAAAGCATTGACCAAAATGACGGATTTCCAGGCCTTTGGAGAGCATGGTGTTAGGAGATGAGTCATTGAGAGCCCTTGGAGTGTATGGCAGACTGTCCTGTGAAGGAGAAGCCTATAGCATCAATAGTGAAAGGGTCAGTAGTCTGTAAGGGCCTCCTAACTAGGTAGGTATGCTCCTCCTCATTATACAAATAAGCAAAATAAGCCATGGAGTGGTCCAGTGCCTTGTCCAGGATCAAGCAGCCGAAGAAATACAGAGAATGATGTGGATATAGATTATTCTGACTCCAAGATCCATGAGTGCTCTTCAGTGCCCCTGCTGGATCACTGTGTTTATCTCTAAACGAGGTCAGGCTCACCTCATCACTGTCAACTCCCCAGCAGAAGATTCTGAACAATTCACAAATCGCCACTGTAAAAACCCTGAATTTCACAAGATTGTTCCTAAGGCATGCTCCATCTCAGAAACAAAACAAAACAAAACAAAACAAAAACTCGGTGATGGCACAGTCCTTCTCCTTCCAGCAAGACACATGGCACTCACTCCCACCAGCAGAGGTGGCTGGAGGAGACAGAAGAGAAGGAAAAGAAGGGAGACTGAAAGGAAGAAGAAAGGACTTTGGGAACTAACGGTCCACATTATTTATCTACCTTGATGTTTTCACTCTCCCTGCCTCTTTTCTCAAGCCCAGCGTCTTAGCTCGGGCTGCTATGACTGCCATAGATTGGGTGGCTTAAAAAATAGGCATTTATTCTCATGCTTCCAGAGGCCAGAAATGCAAGATCAGAGTCCCCACATCGTCAGGTTCTTGGTGAGGTCCCTATTCACACAGACTGTCCTTGGTATGTGAACATAGAAAGAGATCTCACATCTCTTCCTCTTTTTATTAAAACGAAACAAGAAAACAAAGAAACTAATCCCATTATGGGGACTTTACTTACAGGATCTGACCTAAACCTAACCCCACCCCTAAAGGCCTACCTCCAAATTCCATCACTCTCCAGATGAGGGCTTCAATATAGGACTTTGGGGGAGGGGCTAACATAAATTTTCAGACCATAGCACCCAGTCAATATTACCATTACAAATTCAAAGAAGTAACAGTAAGTAAACTCCATGGCTGATATTCAGTGTTTACTTTTAAATTACCATGTGGCTTGAAATACCAACACCTGTAAAATTGCTTTACTTTTGAGTCAAGCAATGAACTAACACCTCTTGCCCAAAATAACTCAATTATATTAATTATACCAACAACTTTAGTGAGTACATGATTATAAATTCCAAGTGCCAAGTTTCATAAGATCTAAAAGTAAATAGTTCTAAATAGCTTTAATGCAGAGTTTAATCCATTTATTAGCAATGAAAAGAAGATTTTTTTTTTTAAAGACAAAATGTTAGCATTAACTAGATGGTGGGAAAATAGGTAATTATATCCTGCTTTCTCATTTCACCTCTTGGCATGGTCCAAAATTACTAACTTGCATATTTACCACTTTTATAGTTTAAAAAAAAAATTAGCAGACTTCTGAATTTTACTGCTACTTCTGGCAGCAGTGCATGAAATATTCTTTCCTCACCAAAATTATAAGTAATGAAAATACTGAAGAAAAGCGAAGGGAGAGCCCTAGAAATTGGGCTTGATATTCAAGCATGATGGAAGGCAGTTTCCTACCCATACCCTCCTGGCCCATCAGGGTGACTGTACAAGTATTCCAAACTCACACTCTCTGAACTTAGGTGTTTCCTGGAGTACTCTAAACTCCTAAGTGGGGTGCCTGGGTGGCTTAGTTGGTTAAGCGTCTGACTTCCACTCAGGTCACGATCTCACAGTTCATGAGTTTGACTCCCACCTTGGGCTCTGTGCTGACAGCACAGAACTTGGAGATGGCTTCAGATTCTGTGTCTCCCTCTCTTTCTGCCCCTCTCCCTTCCCCCCCCAAAAATAAATAAAACATTTTAAAAAAATTTTTAATAAAAGAAAATAATAAACTTCTAGGCAAAATCATGATGGAATTAAGTCAGTTAAACTCAACAGCAAGCCTTCAAAAGGAAAAAAACAACAATAAAAGCTTATTAGCATTGAAGTCAAAATAGAAATCATCTACCTTATTTAAGAAAAGGAAAAGTCATGGACACTGGTCACTTTTCACTCTAGTAAAAGAATAATCAGAGAAATATAACAATGTCACCACAACTTAAAACATTAATTCTAGAACATTATGAGCATGACAATGACCTGGAATACAATAATTCATTTAAAGAGAAAGAAAATGCAATACCTAAATGCTAATGGCATTTACATTAACTAGATATTGTCCCTGCCTATTTATTATTTCATAGAGAAACTTTTTTTAAAATTTATTTTAATGTTTTTTATTTATTTTTGAGGCAGAGAGAGACAGAGCATGAACAGGGACGAGGCAGAGAGAGAGGGGGACACAGAATCTGAAGCACGCTCCAGGCTCTGAGTGGTCAGCACAGACGCCAATGCAGGGCTCGAACCCACCAACTGTGAGATCATGACCTGAGCCAAAGTTGGACATTCAACTGACTGAGCCACCAAGGCGCCCCCCCCATTTTTATTTTTAATTTAAAGAAACTTTTTTATATATTATTTTTTCCCATAATTTTAATGCTTTTTATATAAAAATATGGCCAAAAAAGAGGGCCAATTTTTTATCTAGTAAAATAAATCTAATTTTCTTTATTTCTTATGAAAAAATTAATTGGTGTCCAAATTGTTTTGGGTTGTCTTCTCCTTCTCAAAAACATTACCTTCAGTTATATCAAGAGACAGGTAGCCCTCTCCTACAATGTTGGTGGGAATGTAAACTGGTGCAGCCCCTCTGGAAAACAGTGTGGAGGTTCCTCAGGAAACTAACAATAGAACTCCCCAATGACCCAGCAATAGCACTGCTAGGAAGTTACCCAAGGGATACAGAAATGCTGATGCATAGGAGCACATGTACCCCAATGTTCATAGCAGCACTCTCCACAATAGCTAAAACATGGAAAGAGCCTAAGTGTCCATCAACAGATGAATGGATCAAGAAGATGTGGTTTATCTATACCATGGAATACTACATGGCAATGAGAAACCATGAAATCTGGCCATGTGTAGCAACATGGATGGACCTTGAGGGTGTTATGCTGAGCGAAATAAATCAGGCAGAGAAGGACAAATATCACATGTCTGCACGTATAGGAGGATTAGGAGGAACTTGACGGAGGAACAAGGGGGAGAAGAAGGGGGGAAATGGTGGGGGAAAGGAAGAGAGGCAAACCATGAGAGACTCTTGAATGCTGACAAAAACTGAGGACTGATGGATGTGGGGGGGAGGGGGGATGGCATGGAGGAGGGCACTTGTGGGGATGAGCACTGAGTGTTATGTGGAAACTAATTTGACAATAAACTATTAGTAAAAAAAAAAAAAGAGAGACAGGTAGCCCTTTTACAAAGTTAAAAATGTATATATAACATAATTATCATATTTGACGTCAAGGAATATGAATGATTATTTTATGTATTCCTTAAAATCCAGATTAGAAAATCTGAGTATTTTAAATTAGGAAATATTAATACAAAATGTAAGAAAGATAATATCTTGATGTGCTTCAGTGGCTCAGTCAGTTAAGCATCTGTCTTAAGCTCAGTCAGTTAAGCCCTGTCATAATGTCAGGGTCTGTAAGTTCAAGCCCCACAATGGGCTCTGTGCTGTCAGTGCAGAGCTCACTTCAGATCTTCTGTTCCCCGCTCTGTCTTTGCACACCCCCCCCCTTTAAAAATAAATAAAATAGGAGCACCTGAGTGGCTCAGTCATTTAAGTGTCTGACTTTGGCTCAGGTCATGACCTCGAGGTTCTTGAGTTCGAGCCCCATGTTGGGCTCTGTGCTGACAACTCAGAACCTGGAGCCTGTTTCAGATTCTGTGTCTCCCTCTCTCTTGTCCCTCCCCTATTCATACTCTGTGTCTCTCTCGCACGCTCAAAAATAAATAAACATTAAAATTTTTTGAAAAAAATAATAAATGTTTTTTAAAAACTTAATTCTTAAAAAGAAAAAAAGAAAAGGTAATATCCCACCAAGCCCCTCTTCATATCATCTTTCATCTAAGACTCGAGAATATTCCTATGCTATTATGTTGTGTGTGCACACGCGCACGTGCGCACACAACGTTGGTGAACTATAAAAACAAATCCTTCTCTCAACCTAAAAATCTTCTAACAAAGGTATTAAAAAAATATTATTGAATAGCCATTAACTCAGAATGTGGTGCCCACCATAGGCAATGCATAAAATATTGCAGAGAAATCTCATCACCTTATGTATCTAAGCAGACACAACTCATTACATACATGTCTCAAGATAAACCATAACCAGTCTTTGAGTTAAGAGGCCTTTACAACACCATTTGTCACACATAGTGTGGTGTCTAAATGGAGTGTCTCTCCCAGTCAGATGAGGGTCCCCATATGTGGAGCCATGATCAGGTGGAAGCTAGCGGCTCAGCTGTGAAAGAATTCACCTGAGGCAGAATAAAGGAGATAGAAGCTTACTGAATACACTGCATGGAGTGGGGTGCAGACAGGACAGTGACAGAGAGGCTGTCTGCAAGGAGGCAGTGGGTTGGGGATGTTTTTAAAGGGGAAAGACGAAGAGGCGTGGTGATGTATGGAATTTTCCCTTTTTAGTAACTGTGCCTGGTTGTAAGTAGCCCAATGGTTATTTAGGGTCTGTGGATATTTTGAGGTGGGTCCCTGGTAGGCATGTCTGTATTCAGCCAGGTGTTTGCTGTGGGCCCTTTTTACATTCCATCGCTAAACCTTGTTTGCCTAAAAGTGGCCCCTACACATAGTAATCCTAAATGGATCCCTTGGTAATTGAGGGGGCTATCTGGGTTGGGTTAGATAATTGACTTTACCCAGAGGAGAAACAAACTTCTCATAGCTTTATGGCAGAAGGTAGTTTTGCACTGTGGAGCAAAGCACCCACCAAAGGTAGGCTCCTACCTTCCCACAAATACCGGAAGAGAAGAGGGAGGTTACCTCCCTTGAGATCTACATTCGAAGGGATGGTTTCCCAGTCCAAGAGAAAGATGTTCCTGAGTCCTAAAGCTGAGAAAAGGCTTGTCCAGTCTTCAGAAGAGTTTATATACATTTCAAAGAAATGAGGAAGTACTTACAGTTACAAGATTTTTAAAGTAAATGTTCTAAGTAAAAGAAGAATTCTCTTCCCTTATTTTCACAGAGAAAACTAGATTTTTCATTTTTTGGTCTTTATAATAACTATATAGAAAAACCAAATACATATATGTGTGTGCATGTACAACTATATAAAAACTGTTTTTTGCACATTTGTGTACATACACATACAGGATGCTGTTAACTATGTATAATAAAAATGTATGGCAAAAGACTATCTGGTAAATGATGGTAACAAAAAAGACTAGATGGTAAAACTACACTAAAAATTTAACATCAGTTATGTCTGCAAAATAATTTTTATTTCCTTCCTTCTGCTTTACTGTATGCTAAATGATTTTTATCACAAACGTATTTTCTTTTATTTTTAGTTGAAATTAAAATAGAAGAAAACGGGGAACCTGGGTGGCTCAGTTGGTTAAGTATCTAACTTCAGCTCAGGTCATGATCTCATGGTTTAGGGGTTTGAGACCCGTGTTGGATTCTGTGCTGACAAGCTCAGAGCCAGGAGGCTGCTTCAGACTCTGTGTCTCCCCCACTCTCTCTCTGCCTCTCTCCTGCTTGTGCTCTTTCTTTCCCTCAAAAATAAATACACATTTAAAAAATTAAATAAAAGAAAAAACATAGATCGTTTTTAAAATTTTTAGACCTATTTCCTGAGATTCCTCTGCAAAAACGTCCTCATCTGTGAGAAAACAAGATGCCAACTTTTTTTTAATTAAAAACAATGTGAGGGCTTCAGTGTGATTAGTTATCATGCTTTGTTTTATTGGTTTCAAAACAGTTTATTAGTCAGTAAGGCCAAAAGCAGTGGTGAGTTTCTCTGAACTCAGTTTCTATGCCTGGCAGTGTGCAGATATTGGCGGAGGAAAAACGTTGTTTGTTTTTTAGCATGATGAGTGCAGAGAGCCAGACACAGGTTCACTGACTGAGTCCATGAGCAGTAAAGGTAACTAGTGTTTCGTAGCAACAGTAATTGAAGTAACAGTAGGAAGGCTAATTTCAGAATGGTTCTCTTATCTGAGATAGAATACATTACTATTGCCCTTCCCCCTTCCAAATTCTTCTCTTCCCAGAGAAATGGACTTCTTTCTCTTGACATATCTTAACCCTCACAAGTGGACACCCAGCTCAAATATTTCCAAAAAGCTTCTCAGCCTCCGTGAAAATAAACTGCTATCTGGATTGTCTCACCAGATCACCAAACAGACGGCAAAACATCTGAAGTCAAGGGAGGGGCCAAGATGGCAAAACAGCATGGAAGTTTTTCTGCGTCTCTTGTCCCTGAAATGCAGCCAGACCAACACTAAGCCATCCTGCACGCCTAGAAAACTGATCTGAGGATTAACACAACAACCCGCACAACCTGAACCGCAGAACTCGGCAGGTACCCGGCGGAGAGGTAAACGGGGGGGGGGGGGGGGGGGGGGGGGGGGGGGGGGGGGGGGGGGGGGAGAGAAGCCGTGGAGGGCAGGGGGCTGTTTTTGATGGCGGAGAGAGGACGGAGATGGGGGAAGAGTTGGGGGAAAGCACTCCCCCAGAAACAGCTGGCGAGAAAGTGGAAAAGTGGAAACAGCTGCAGGGACTGGACAAACAAGGGGAAAAGGAGAAAAGAGAGGGTTTAAACTCCATTAAGACTCTATAAACAGGGGGGGATCGCAGACTCTGAAACTCCGCAGCTCGATACCTGGCAGTGTTCTGGTGAGAAGCGTGAATCCCCAGGAGCAGAGAGCAAGGTCCAAGGGTCCGCAGGCCACGTGCGGAGAGGCGGTTCCCCTGCTGGGAGGACACTTGGTAGAGGCTGTGTGGCTTCCCATGGGCAAAGGTCTCAGCAGATCCCATACAACAACCACATTTGTTGGTGCTGGAACAAAAACGTTAAGGGTGAAGCCTGGCGCCAAACGTGTGTTGTGATTTTCTATAAACCCTGAAACGCTGCTGCCACAAGATCTCAGGAAGCTTTTCTGTGGCGGGCTTGCACCCAGCCGCAGGCTCCGCGCATCCGCAGCAGCGAACATTTGCGAAGTTCCTGGGGGCGGGCCAGACCCGGCCATTGCTCGGTGAGACCCTCCCCCAGAAGATCCGAGCGGATCGGTGCCGCAGTCTCTCAGAAGGGGTTGGGAGAAACAGCCGCATCTGAGATAAAACTCTGGAGGGAGGTGCCGCCTGGCAGTCTGACGACTTGGTTACAGACGGTGTAGAAACGGGGAGTGGACCCACGCCAGAGACAAAGGAGGGGTGCGCGACTGCCAGTGGGGGAGAGCAAGAGTTCTGATACTAGAGACGGGGAGCTGGGTGACGTCATTTTCACCTCTTGCGCATGTGCATACGCGCCTACACGCTCCACGGCAATCTACCCCAGTAAGCTAAGCGGCGCCATCTAGTGGAGAACTGAACCATAACACTAAACCCGGCCCAACTCAACCAACAGCGTTCTGGACAAACACAAGTTTCACTACGTGCTTAGTTTATGGACTGTAGAGTGTTTCATAGCTTGACTTCTATAGGAAACCAGATATAATTACAGTCGTCTTTCATTTTGTTCGCTGGTCCTATTCATTTTTTTCTTTTTCTTTTGTTCTCCTATTGTTGAATACAAAAAGAGAAAAAATTTATTTTTATTTTCCATTTTTATTAAAAAGATTTTTCACTAATTTTTTCTACTATATGTTTTACTTTTTTGTAAATTTTTTAAATTCTATTTTACTTCCATCATTCCTTTTTGCTATATTTTATTGTATTCATTTTATTTTTACATTTTCCTTTTTTCTATTTTATTTTTTTTCTTTCTTATCTTTCCCTTTTTCTCTAATATAGCAAGCTTCTTTCAATAACGAGACCTAAACACACCTAGGATCTAGTATCCTTTATTTAATTTCTTTGTGTTTTTAATTTTTTTAATTTAGCTTGTTTTGTTTCGTTTTGTTTATTAATTCTGTTTCTTCCTTCAAAATGAAGAAATGAGGGAATTCACCCCAAAAGAAAGAACAGGAAGAAATGACAGCCAGACACTTAGTCAACACAGACACAAGCAAGATGTCTGAACCAGAATTTAGAATCATGATAATAAGAATACTAGCTGAGGGGCGCCTGGGTGGCTTAGTCGGTTAAGCATCCGACTTTCGCTTAGGTCATGATCTCGCGGTTCGTGGGTTCGAGCCCCGCGTCAGGCTCTGTGCTGACTGCCAGCTCAGAGCCTGGAGCCTGTTTCAGTCTGTGTCTCCCTCTCTCTCTGACCCTCCCCTGCTCACGCTGTCTCTCTCTTTCTCTCCTAGAAATAAATAAAACATTAAAAAAATTAATTAATTAAAAAAAAAAAGAATACTAGCTGAGATTGAAAATAGATTAGAATCCCTTTCTGCAGAGATAAAGGAAGTAAAAGCTAGTCAGGATGAAATAAAATGATATAACTGAGCTGAAATCTTGAATGGATGCCACGGTGGCAAAGATGGATGAGACAGAGCAGCAAATGAGTGATACAAGGACAAACATATGGAGAATAATGAAGCAGGAAAAAAAGAGGGAGACTAAGGCAAAAGAGCACGAAATAAAAATCAGAGAACTCAGTGACTCATTAAAAAGGAATAACATCAGAATCATAGGGATCCCAGAAGATGAAGAGAGGAAAAAAGGGGTAGAAAATTTACATGAGCTAATCATAGCAGAAAACTTTCCTAACCTGGGGAAAGACACAGATGTCAACATCCAGGAAGCACATAGGACTTCCATTAGAGTCAACAAAAACCGACCATCAACAAGGCATATCATAGTCTAATTCACAAAATTCTCCAGCGAGGAAAGAATCATGAAGGCAGCAAGGGAAAAAACAAGTCCTTAACCTACAAGGGAAGACAGTCAGGTACACAGCAGACCTAGCCACAGAAACTTGGCATGCCAGAAAGGAGTGGCAGGATATATTCAATGTGCTGAATCAGAAAAAATATGCAGCCAAGAATTCTTTATCCAGTAAGGCTGTCATTCAAAATTGAAGGAGAGACAAAAAGTTTCCCAGAAAAACAAAAACTAAAGGAGTTTGTGGCCACTAAACCAGCCCTGCAAGAAATTTTAAGGGAGACTCTCTGAGGGGAGAAAAGATGAAAAATAAATAAATAAACAAACAAACAAAAGCAACAAAGACTAGAAAGGATCAAGGAACACTACCAGAAATTCCAACTCTACAGGCAACATAATGGCAATAAATTCATATCTTTCAGTACTCACTCTAAATGCCAATGGTCTAAATGCTCCAATCAAAAGACATAGGGTTACAGAATGGATAAGAAAATAAGGTCCATCTATATGCTGTTTATAAGAGACCCATTTTAGATCTAAAGGCACCTTCAGATTGAAAATAAGGGAATGGAGTGCCATCTATCATGTTAATGGTCTCCAAAAGAGCTGGAGTAGCCATACTTATATCAGACAATCTAGATTTTAAAATAAAGACTAACAAAAGATGAAGAAGGGCATTATATCATAATTAAGGCATCTATCCACCAAGAAGACCTAACAA
Organism: Hyaena hyaena; assembly: GCF_003009895.1. NCBI lineage: Eukaryota > Metazoa > Chordata > Mammalia > Carnivora > Hyaenidae > Hyaena > Hyaena hyaena. The sequence goes on along the minus strand of NW_024081077.1, from coordinate 470,119 downwards.
TTGTAAACATTTATGCTCCAAATGTGAGAGCACCCAAATATATAAATCAATTAATCACAAACATAAAGAAACTTATTGATAATAATACCATAATAGTAGGGGACTTCAACACCCCACTTATAGCAATGGACAGATCATCTAAACAGAAAAACAACAAGGAAACAATGGCTTTGAATGACACACTGGACCAGATGGACTTAACAGATATATTCAGAACATTTCATCCTAAAGTAGCAGAATACACATTCTTCTCAAGTGCACATGGAACACTCTCCAGAATAGATCACATACTGGGACACAAATCAGCCCACAACAAGTATAGAAAGATTGAGATCATACTCTGCATATTTTCAGACCACAATGCTAAGAAAATCAAAATCAACCACAGGAAAAATTTGGAAAGATAACAAATACTTGGAGACTAAAGAATGAATAAGTTAACCAAGAAATTAAAGAGGAAATTTAAAAATACATGGAAGGCAATGAAAATGATAACACCACAGCCCCAAACCTCTGGGACACAGCAAATACAGTCATAAGAGAGAAGTATATAGTAATCCAGGTCTTCCTAATGAAGGAAGAAAGCTCTCAGATACACAACCTTACACCTCAACGAGCTGGAAAAAGAACAGCAAATAACACCCCAGACCAGTGGAAGACAGGAAATAACAAAGATTAGAGCAGAAATCAATGCTATCAATACCAAAAACAAACAAACAAACAAAAACAGTAGAGCAGATCAATGAAACCAGGAGCTGGTTCTTTGAGAGAATTAACAAAATTGATAAACCCCTAGCCAGTTTGATCAAAAAGAAAAAGGAAAGGACCCAAATAAATAAAATCAAGAATGAAAGAAGAGAGATCACAACCAATATAACAGAAATACCAACAATAAAAAGAGAATATTAGGAGCAATTATATGCCAATAAAATGGGCAATCTGGAAGAAATGGACAAATTCCTAGAAACATATAAACTACAAAACTGAAACAGGAAGAAATAGAAAATTTGAAAGGGCCCATAACCAGTAAAGAAATAGAATTAATAAAAAATCACTCGAAAAACTAGAGTCCAGGGCCGGATGGCTTTACAGGGGACTTCTACCAAACATTAAAGGAGAGTTAACACCTATTCTCTTGAAGCTTTCCAGAAAAATAGAAATGGAAGGAAAACTTACAAACTCTTCCCATGAAGCCAGCACTACCTTCATTCCAAAACCAGACAAAGACCCCACTGAAAAGGAGAACTAGAGACCAATTTCCCTGATCAACATGCATGCAAAAATCCTCAACAAGATACTAGCCAACCAGATCCAACAACATATTAAAAGAATTATTCACTACAACCAAGTGAGATTTATACCTGGGATGCAGGACTGGTTCAATATCCGCAAAACAATCAATGTGATACATCACACTAATAAATTTTTTAAAAAAGGACAAAAACCACATAATCCTCTCAATAGATGCAGAGAAAGCATTTGACAAAATACATCATCCTTTCTTGAAAAAACCCTCAAGAAAGTAGGGATAGAAGGATCACACCTCAAGATCATAAAAGTCATATATGAAAGACCCACTACTAATATCATCCTCAATGGGGAAAAACTGAGAGCTTTCCTCCTAAGGTCAGGAGCAAGACAGGGATGTCCACTCTTACCACCGTTATTCAACATAGTATTGGAATCAGACAACACAAAGGAATAAAAGGCATCCAAATCAGCCAGGAGGAAGTCAAACTTTCACTCTTCACAGATGACATGATACTCTATATGGGAAACCCCAAAGATTCCACCAAAAAACTTCTAGAAGTGATCCATGAATTCTGCAAAGTCACAGGATACAAAATCAATGCACAGAAATTGGTTGCATTCCTATACACCAAAAATGAAGTATCAGAAAGAGAAATCAAGGAATCGATCTCATTTACAATTGTACCAAAAATCATAAAATACCTAAGAATAAACATAACCAAAGACGTGAAAAATCTATACACTGAAACGTATAGAAAGTTTATGAAAGAAATTGAAGAAGACACAAAGAATGGAAAAATATTCTATGCCCCTGGATTGGAAGAACAAACATTTCTGAAATGTTGATACTACCCAAAGCAATCTATATAGTCAATGCAATACCTATCAAAATAACACCAGCATTCTTCACAGAGCTAGAACAAATAATCCTAAAATTTGTATGGAACCAGAAAAGATCCCAAACAGCCAAAGCAATCTTGAAAAAGAAAACTGAATCTGAAAGCATCACACTTCCATACTTCAAGATGTATTACCAAGCTGTAATCATCAAGACAGTATGGTACTAGCACAAAAACAGACACTTAGATCAATGAAACAGAATAGAGAACCCAGAAATGGACCCACAAACAATGGCCAACTAATCCTTGACAAAGCAGGAAAGAATATCCAATGGAATAAAGACAGTCTCTTCAGCAAATGGTGCTTGCAAACCTGGACAGGGACATGCAGAAAAATGAACTTGGGCCGCTTTCTTATGCCATACACAGAAATAAACTCAAAATGGATGAAAGACCTAAATGTAAGACAGGAAACCATCAAAATCCTAGAGGAGAAAGCAGGCGAAAACCTCTTTGACCTTGGCCACAGCAACTTCTTACTCAACACATCTCTAGAGGCGAGGGAAACAAAAGCAAAAATGAACTATTGGGACCTCGTCAAAATAAAAAACTTATGGACAGTGAAGGAAACAATCAGCAAAACTCACAGGCAACCGATGGAATGGGAGAAGATATTTGCAAATGACATATCAGATAAAGGGTGAGTATCTAAAATCTATAGAGAACTTATCAAACTCAACATCCAAAAAACAAATAATCCAGTGAAGAAATGGGCAAAAGACATGAATAGACACTTCTCCAAAGAAGACATCCAGATGGCCAACTGACACATGAATAAATGCTCAACATTACTCATCACCAGGGAAATACAAATCAAATCCACAATGACATATCACCTCACATCCGTCAGAATGACTAACATTAACAACTCAGGCAACAACAGATGTTGGCAAGGATGCAGAGAAAGAGGATCGCTTTTGGACTGCTGGTGGACATGCAAACTGGTGCAGCCACTCCAGAAAACAGTTTGGAGGTTCCTCAAAAACATTAAAAATAGAACTGCCCTCTGACCCAGCAATTACCCTACTAGGTATTTATCCAATGAATACAGGTGTGCTGTTTTGAAGAGGCACATGCACCCCAATGTTTATAGCAGTGCTATCAACAATAGCCAAACTATGAAAAGAGACCAAATGTCCATTAATGGGTTAATGGATAAATTAATGTGTGTGAGTATACCTCAGCAATCAAAAAGAAAGAAATCTTGCCATTTGCAACTATGTGGCTGGAACTAGAGGGTAAGTGAAATTAGTCAGAGAAAGACAAATATCATCTGACTTCACTCGTATGAGGAATTTAAGATACAAAACAGATGAACATAAGGGAAGGGAAGCAAAAATAAGATAAAAACAGGGAGGGGGACAAAACATAAAAGATTCTTAAATATAAAGAACAAACAAACAAACAAAGGGTTGTGGGGGGGAGTCTAAATGGGTAAGGAGCACTAAGGAATCTACTCCTGAAATCACTGTTGCACCATATGCGAACTAACTTGCATGTAAATTAAACAATAACGTTAAAAAAAATTTTAAGCCAAAAATAAAAATATTCTGGGCTCAGGTTGACAATTCCACCCCAAAAGGAAGCATGGAAACTGGAATGTAGAAGAGGAGTATTGGGCTAAAATCTTTGCCATCCAGAGTGCCTGGAATGGCAGAAGCTTCAAGGTGGGAAGCTTGTGTCTAGCGCTACTCTAAAGCATCGTGCAATGTGCAGAAATAAATGTAGGCCTGGGAGTCAGGCCAAGCTGACTTCAAATCTCTGCTTAGTTACTTATGTGTCATAGGACTTTGGGCAAATTGCTCCTATTGACCTTTGCTTCCTCATCTGAAAAATGGCGACATTGATTGTTTCATTGATTGTTGCTGTAAAGGGGCCCCTGAGGAGCACAATGGTTAAGTGTCCAACATTGGCTCAGGTCACGATCTCCCAGCTCACGAGTTCGAACCCGCATTGGGCTCTGTGCTGACTGCTTGGAGCCTGGAGCCTGCTTTGGATTCTGTGTCTCCTTCTCTCTCTGCCCCATCCCCATTCATGCTATGTCTGTCTATCTCTCAATAATAATAAATTTAAAAAAAAAAAAAAAGAGTTGCTGTAGAGATTAAAAATATGTATAAAATTACTGGCACAATGTAGGCACTCAGTAATTGGTAGCTATATAATATCCCTACAGTACCTCTGTGACATGACTGGACATTGAGAAGATTTGATTGGGTTGAGAATTAGCCTACATATGCAATTTTTAGCCTTAGGCCAAAGTGATCTCTCTTTTGTGTATTTCTTCAACATTTTTATCCTTATTATGCCTTGAAGCTATGGTATTCACCTTGTATTCTTAAATTTATTATTTCCCACACTAGAGTTGAGCTCTTTGAAAACAGCAGCCATTGAATTTATGACAGATTAATGTTTCGTGCTTCAGGCAAATTTATCTACCTTATGATAAGAACAGATATCAAAGAGTAAAGTTGTATTTTCTAAAAGAGGCAGGAAATAAAAAAACCTCAAAGAAAAAACACCCATGTATACTGCCTCTGTATCTATGTTTACAACTAACCATTCTATGAAAAATGCAAAGTAAAAATAATAATAATAATAATAATAATTCCATGATTTGTGAATCTTTTGCTTATATTTGTCACATTAAGCATGTGAAGTGCTTTAAAGAGCTACAATGTAAACATAGTAAATGGGTTAGAAGAATGAACGCAAACATCATTACACAGATCTGGTTTGAAAGAAAGTGCAAAGATATTCACTTAGTTCAATTAAAGAATGAATTAGTTCCCCCTTCTTCTTTTCTTCCCTCCTTCTCCCCTTCTCTGGGTAGTTCAATACTAAAGCCACTAGGTAGGGCCAAGCAAGGCAGTCTTCAGTAGTTCGTCTCTCCACCTGCATGTTCCACTGTTCCCTGTCACGAACTCCTCCAGCTACATAAAACCACTTGCTCTCTCCACCTCTGTGCTTTTATTCACCCTGATGACTTCTGCCTGGCGCTTTCAAGATGCACTCACTCCCAGCCTCCATCCTTACAACCCCTGCCCAATGTCTGAACCTGTCCCACCTGCCATTTGAGGCATAAAATCTGAAGAGCGACCACCACCACCAGATAATAGTTTTCCTCTTTGTAACTTTTTCCAAACTTTCTCTGGATCTCTCTCATGGCCTGTCACTCTCTGTTGCATTATTTTGACTTGAGAATATATCCTATCTCAACCAGATTGTAAACTCCTTCAGAACACAAAGGGAGGGACTCTTGGGTGGGTCAGTCAGTTAAGCATTTGACTTTGGCTCAGGTCATGATCTCTTGGCTCTTGGGTTGAGGCCTGTAAGAGCCTGCTGCTGTCAGCAGGGGCCTGTTTTAGATCTTCTCCCCCATCCCCACCCCCCGCCCCTTCCCCACTTGCACTCTCTTCTCAAAAATAAATAAATCTTTATATATTAAAAAAAAAAGAACACAAAAGGAAAATTTTCCATCTGATGAATCTTGTCATTCCCTAAAGGATATAGTGCACTACCTATAATATACTACCAGATATTGATTCAGAATCAGTTGATGATTAGGAAACAAAGAGGAGAAAGGCCATATTAGATCATAAGAATGAAAAAATGAGTATGAAAATCAGTAACATTCACTCATTCATTCAACATGTGCTGAGTTCCTGCTATGTGAGGGGGTACAGTGAAGGAAAAAAGACTATGAGAGAAGGAAACAGTAGAAGACAAAGATATACCATGATGGCAGAAGCCATATGGCTATATGGAGACTGTCACAGGTTGGCCTAAGAGTAGGGATTTCAGACTGGAGTTGATAAAAAGCCAACATAATGATTTATAATTATTTATGATTGTGGTGAATTAGTATTTATAATTATTCATTAATTATTTTCAATCTCTTTTTATCTACAATATTTTATTTAATAATCACAATCATTCTGTGGTATTTGCAGATGAGAGACAAGTTTAGAGATTAAGAAACCTGCCCAAGGTTAATACCAAGCTTATTAAGCTTAATACTTGCTTCAGTTAGTACAGGCAAGGCTAGGATACAAACCTAAGGCAGTGTGGCTCAGAGAACTGACACACCATGTTATACACCAGGAAAGCCTGGATAAAAGGGTACAATTGTCAGAAAATTCCTATGACAGCAGCCTATTGGATTAAGAAGTTTGGAAGGAGCCAAGGAGGACATACTGAGGTTATGTTCAGTGATTCCCTACCTTCATTCACAAAGCTAGGTTCTCAAAAGTCTCCAGATAATAATTCTAATCAAATTCTAATCCCAACCTGTTGTGGAAGACATGCAACATCAGAAATGCACAGGTGGTATAAAGCCTTAATATAAAGGCTTGTATTTGTTTTTCCAGAGAAAGTACCTAGTTAACTGACATTGTTTGGGGTGAAAAGATCATCATCTTACCAGAATACGGAACGTCTCCCCAGACAGGTGAGTGATCCTGACTCTTCAAAAATGTCAGTAATATAAAATAAAACAGAGGACTGGAAACTACTTTAGATTTAAAATATTCAAGGACAAGGGCACTTGATCTGACTCTTAATTTGGGCTCAGGTCAAGATCTCACCATCATGAGATGGAGCCCCCATGTCGGGGTCCATGAGTGTGGAGACTGCTTAGGCTTCTCTCTTTCTCTCTCTCTCTCAAAATAAATAAATAAACTTTAAAAAAATTCAAAAGGCAAGACAACTAAATGAAGTATGTGGCCCTGATTGGATTGGATCTTGGAATTTTTTTAAAAAGGGGCTGTAAGGAACATTATTGGTATAATTAAGGAAATTTGAGTACTGACTATATATTAGCTAATATTATTGTATCAATATTTAAACTGTGGGTGTAATAATAGCATTGCAGCATGTAGGAAAATGACTTTGTTCTTAAGGGATAATGCTGAAATAGGAATGCAGTGGCATGGTGCTTACAACTTATTTGTAAATGATCCTGCAAAACAATCACATATATATGTATATGATGTGAAAGAGAAAAATTTTACAGTAGCAATACTAACAATTGATTCAGCTAGGTTATGTTCTGTGGGTGTTCATTTTTTTAACTTTGAAACATTTCAAAGCAAAGTTAAAGAAAAACGTGTCCTCATCCTACAAGAGTGGGGACCATTTCCAGATCTGTATCAATCACTTTTAAAATACAGGCAGACTAAAACTAACAGCAATCTCTATTTGCTAAATTATCACTAACTGGAAAGTTCCTGTAAATAGTATGGAAATATCCAATGCCATCACTGGCTCTCATAAATCTCAAGGGAAATTGTGTCCTTTAACATTTGTGTGAACTTTCAAAGCAGAAGCAAACCTTGGCTAAATTTTCAAACTGAAATAATTAGGAAACTAAACAGTGAATGTTCAAAGGCCTCTAACAGTTTCCTGTAATAATGGAAGAGCTTTGAAAAGCTTAACCATAATATTCCTGTGGCTTTTTACAAGGATTAAAGTTTAAAAAAAATTTTTTTAGTAAACTCTGCAACAGTGGAGCGAGAGGGGGTAATATGTATAAAAATCATTAGGCAGAAAATCTTCAAGAATTACAGTCTTCAGAAATTCATTTCTGTTATTTTCTCCCTACAGCTCTTCTGCACGAGAAAGGACTGAGGTGGTGCCAAGAATTTTTTACTATAAAACATTATGATGCTAGTGTGGCTTCAACATCCAGGCAACATCTGGCACACCCAGTAAAGAGAACTACAATTAGTGAAGGGCCTGTTAAAGATACAAGACACATTTAATAGTTAAATCATGATTTTTTTTAAAAGAATGATGAACTCAGTTTGGAGATGGGAAAACAATTTCAGATCTTTATCCCTTAAACACTATGAACAATGGAAAGAACACAAAACCTATTTATTCCTCACACTTGAATTCTCAAAATCCTTATTGAATTTCTATTGTATTATGCGCCTTCAAAATATGTCTGAAAGCTAGCTTTTCTCTATTACTTGATTATTTGATCTTATAATACTTTCTGTAGATTGTCACATGATAGAAACATTTTCCAAGATGTTTAAACATATGACATTTCTCTGAAGTATCTGCTAAAATCTAGAGTGACTTGACAATTCTTCAAAATGTGATTTATAAAGTGCTAAATGAATGCTAGATCTTTTTAGGAAGGAAACAAGGTTATTTAATTGCATCCCCCTTTCAATCTGTTTCTTTTTGACTGTATCTCGTAACTACAAGCACTATGCTGAGGTTTGAAAACCTAAACACTGTCAACCATTAATTTAAAATCTATCATGCACAGCTCCTTGAACTAAGAAAATGGACCGTGACCATATGGTCAAGTTTTCTTAATTTATCACAGCAAAGTTTCCCTGGTCCCTTACAAACTCTTAATCAAAATTTTCTTATAAAATACTATCCTAATATAAGTGCTATTTCAAGAAAAATGATGATATCTCTATGATAAAAAGATCACTAAGCTATAGGATGAATTGTCCATTTTATGGAATGACTTTTCAAGATGGTACTATCCCATTCTTCAAAATCACAGAAATTCGGTTTCAACTAGTCCTCTTCCTTCTCTGGTCACCACTGGCGCTTTTCACAAAATATTTAGGCACCCAATAGGATGCCCTTCTGGGCCCATTTGAAGTTACATACCATGTGACTTGCTTTGGCCAATGAAATATTAACAAGAGTGCCAGGCGGATATTTCAAGAGCCACTGCTTAATAATAAAGCATGCATGGCTCTCTTTCCCTTTGCCACAGTGACCAGCAACCTCCAGTTACAGAAGCTTCATCAGACCGAGTTCTGAAAAGAGGACACTGCAGAGCAGAACCCTCAATTTACCCATGATGGGCATGCCATAAGAAATAAACCCTATGGTAATTTTAAGTCACTAAGTTTTAGGAGCTGTTTATTAGGCACCACAGCATAACCAGGCCCATCACCTCCTGTATGTTATTAAAGATGACTATGTTTAGGTTCTTCAGGTTTCAAAGAATAGAGATATAAGCTCTGGTTACTTGGCTGATGGATATTTATTATAATAGTGTGTACAGAATGAAGTAAGGAGTTAGAAAAAAAACAGCCCTAGTAGCCACAGACCAAGCCTTATGGATACAGGATACAAGGCGGCACCTGGTTTCCTATAGTCTTCTTAGTAGTGATCCCCTTCTGATTGATAGTGAAGTGTTCTCATATCACGGGGACTCAGTTGCCCTCCATCCTTCTGCTATTGTCCCTACAAAAACAATAGACTTATAAGGCTTCTGTAACAATGACAGTGGGTCTACTGTTGCCCCAGCAATTAGGGAAATTTCAAACTGCTTGGTTCAGGTCTATCACAGTGTGCCCCCATCCACACATCAGAAGGACAAGCTCCCAAGTTCTGAAGGCCTAACAAGTGGCCAAGATCCTTGAACTTCAATTTGACCTCAAGCCATAGGCCAGGGAGGGACCTACATGCAGCGACAGCTTGCCTGGAGTCTCTTCCACTTTATTGTCCAATCCTCCTTGGCCCTCCTTCTTCTTCTCAGCTGGAGAAATCCACTTCCCTGCATTTTTTCCTCCCGTTCCAGTGACCCTCCTACACCCTCTCTTCTCCACTTCTCAAGACTTAGTAATATTTTTCAGAGCAGTAAAAAATGATTCTTTGTGCAAGCGTGGGAAATTTGGTTTCAAACTTGGTGAGCAGTTTCTTAAATCTTTGTTTCTTCTTCTGATGTGGAGTAAGGTGCCTTCAAGTTACCAGGAAAGAAGGGCTAGAAAGAAAACAATGAATATGTTGGGATATAAGGCTTCATACTTCCATTCCAATTCCCCGAGAATGAAAATCTGATTAAGCACTGACTGACTGACCAGTCAACAGACATATGGGCACTCTACACTACATTTTAAGCCTATAGAGTTTGACTCCAGGTCAGACTTTATCCTTGGGCTTATCACTTGAAGTCAGGGTGTCAGTATCACCTAAAACAAATAAGACATTCTATCTAGAAAGGGTTGGCTCTAGCCACTATTTTCAAAAAAAAGCAGCTTTCCTCAGAAGAGGCTTGTAGATAAGCTAGCCATCCTACATTGGGTTTAGTTTACCGCTGTCATCTAAAACCTTACTTTAAAATGTAGTTATTTAATCTCTATATGTAATTCAGATTCTCATCTCATTGAATTGAAAATCCACTGCCCCTTGCTCAGTAGGTATTCCCCATCCAATTCATAATGGGTGCTGAAGTGGTAAGACAGAACTCTTTATACTGGACCAAGGAATAGAAAGAAGGGTGACAAAATATCCAAGCAAATGGAAGCAGAAAGAAATTTATACTGATACAATGTATGAACATATTTACATGCCCTTTATAGCTTACAAAGTAATTTTGCATATTTTACAAAAAATACTGATCCTATGATTAGAGATTTTCCTTTCTTAGTCTATTGCTAATTTTATGAGTCTTCTTTTTCCTCTATCTATAAACTGGAAATAATAACAGGATCTAAATTTCATATTTGGTGTGGAGCTAAAATAAGTAATTTGAAAATTTTTCATGAACTTCATGCTATTATACAGTAACATATTTTATAAAATTACCCATTTCAATCATTATTCAGACCAATAATCATTGATTAAGGACATTTTTATGTGCCAGACAATATACTGTGTGCTGGTAATATAAGGATAAATAACATATAACTCTTATGCTCAAAAGTTTATAGCTTCATGGATAGGAGAAACATGGGAAAAATAATTATAATAAAACATGGCACATGTGTGATAAAGCTATGCATAGGGTCTGAGGGTACATAGATGAGGCCATTAATCTAATCTTGAGGTACTAGAAAACATATTTAAGAAGTGAGGCTTAAGGGCACCTGGGTGGCTCAGTCAGTTGAGCATCCAACTTTGGCTCAGGTTGTGATCACACAGTTCGTAGGTTTGAGCCCCGCACAGGGCTCTGTGCTGAGAGCTCAGAGCCTGGAGCCTGCTTCAGATTCTATGTCTTCCCCCTCTCTGCTCCTCCCCCACTCATACTCTCTCTCCCTCTCTCTCTCTCACTCTCAAAAATAAATAAACATTAAAATTTTTTTAAAAAAATAACAAGTGAGGCTTAGCCTACCTATCCCACCCAGCCCATCTGAGTTGCTCAGATTCTCTTATCTTCCTCATGAGAGACAACCAGTCAGAGGTTTCAGAAGTTAACCAAAGAAAAAAGGCTAGCCCAAGAAAGGGGCAGATCCTCAAGCTTACACCAACTCTTCAGCACTATGGAAGAAGGAACATGCCAAGAATGTGGTCTGGGTCCTCTTACTATAATCTCAAAGCAGCAAGAAAGTTAGAAAGGCCACGTTCATTTGTTCTTTTAACTTAGCACAAGGAAGCTTCTGTCCATTAACACAAGAAGTATGAAATTATCTCAAAAATTTCCGGCACTTTTCTCCAAAAAGGATTGACCAGTTTTAGGATGGGGCATCTATGAGGTTTTCTTGACCTATACTACCAACATTTCTTAAGGGGTCGAACAGAAAAATTCCAAACAACCAACTTTGAAATGTTGGAACTTTTGTATACAGACAAAATAATCATGTACATATATTAAAACAGTTAAACAGAGATTCCAAATGGATAAATGAAGCAATTTATCTTTTCTCAACAATGAATCATAGCCAGAATATCCATGCCTATACCCTTTCTCTGAGAATATTCAATCTTTCTACCCTTGAAATATAAGCCTTTGTTTCTTGTGGCTCTTCATATACTTTTTTATATACATTACTCGCCTTCTTAATTTGCCAGATGTACTGTTGAATCATTAAAACATCTTCAATGGCATAATTTTTATAACTTAATATTATGATGTTACAGAGATCCATGAATATAGAGTATCTTCTATTTATTTGTGTCTTCAATTTTTAAAATCTGTGTCATACAGTTACTGTGCAGTGCTGGAAGTTTGCTCCTTTTCCCAGGCAGGGCCATCGCCAGTACTATTTCTATCAAGGCTCTAATATATCTGAATTGTTGTATTCCCCTTTGAAAACTGTAATACAGTGCCCTCAAAAATCCAAATGCCAGCATTTTATTTAAAAGCAAAACTCTACTACCATGTATTACATCACTTGGGAATTTTGAGATGTACTATCTTCCCTTGAAATACGAAGTCCAAGCTACAAGTAGTTTGCATTTTTGTCTACGTATTCTTAGTTGCTTGAATTCAGTAAGTATGGAGCCCACCAGGTTAGTGTTTGGTAGTGAATAACAGAAGAGAAATCAATGTTATGCCATTCTAATAGTCAGAACTCATTCAATTGCTAGTGACAAAATCCAATCTCAAACTAAGTTAGCAAAACAGATTTCATTAGCTTACCTAAGTGAAAGTTCATACTTATCTATAGCAGAGCCCAGGTGCTTATATATGGCTCTCACTCTTCCTATCTTGGACAGCTCTTCGAGGTGTGATGACTATCTGTAGCCCAAAAGGCCTGGGGCAGGTATCCTCTCCTGCACCTGGAAGACAGTCATACACACCCAAATAATATGGAATGGGTTCTCCTCAGGAATGGATGGGATTTGTAAACAGGTATGATAAGATGCTGCACAGATGAATCACAGATATTTTTTTACAATTTTCAAGAAGATGACAATGTTCTCAAAGACATATCTACAAGATACCATAAACTATGAAATTAAAATATACTCAAGTGCCAACGTGTAGAAGGCAAACTGTACTTGTGCCATAAAAAAATGAGACTACTTTCTTGCAGAGAGTTATGAAAAACATTTGGGGACAGTGGGGTTACAATAGTCTTGCACCCCTCCTTGCTTTTCATACTGTACATACTGCCAAATTGAGATTTCTAAGGTGCTGCTAAAGAACCTTTGATGGCTCCTCAATACTTATGTAATAAGGCACAGGCATCTTATTCTGAAGATAATCAGACATAGTTCTATTCAGATTCAGTCAATACATATAGCTTATGACTTTGAATGAACTATATAATTTCATTAAGCCTCAGTTTACTTGTTTGTAAAACCAAAATATAATGCCTATTTCTGTGGATGTTGAAGAACTAAATGATCCTATCACAGCATCTGGCACATAATTGATGCTCAACAAGTAGAGGAGATATTTATTATTTCTCATATTTCCCTACAGGAATATCCTTCTTCCTATTCTCTTGTCAGATCTTCCCAACACTTTCCTTACCCAGTGAAAGCTTGATAAAGGCAGTGATTCTGACTTTTATTTGCTGAGGGCTCCCTGAGACTTAGAACTGTTCCCACAACACAATAAGTGCTCAATAAGCATTTGTTGAATCAATAAAAGAAGGGTCTACCTTTTCTCCCAGCTCAAATAGTTAACTCCTTCAGATGATCCTGTTTAATTTAGTTTTATATTACCCCAAATTCCTAGTTCAGAGCCTGTAACAAACACGTATTTGTTGAATGAATGACCCAATTGATGAAACCTGCATAATTGCTTCAACACTCCATTTTCATTTCTCAAACCCTAAAATAGTCATTTTTAACTGCAATACTAACTATCATTCCTAGCATTTTAAGGTCCACATTCAGTGGGGAAAAAAGTGCTGCACATAATATGCCTTCATGTTCAATCAAACACACATACTAACTAAGGTTAAAAGCACAAGGAGTGGCATTTATGTTGTTCAATGGCATTAAAAATGTAAAAACTTCTCAGTGATTTGGAGTGTTTTTTTCTTAAACCTGTCTGTTTTTTTTATTTCATACAATGAATAGTAAATAGTATGTATCTAATAAAATATTTCTGAAGTCAGAGCATATCATTAAATGATCAATGAATTGTGACTTTTAACATATATGCAGGGCTGATATAATCAGTTTTTTAATGAATCCCAAGACTGTAGCAGAAAGTTTTATAAATTCCAAATAGGGAGATTTTTTAAATGCAAGTTATTAGCACACTTGTTCACCAAAGAACTTTATACCATTTTCTGGGATTTTTAACTGTTTTAATGAGCCAACAGTTACAAAGAGTCTTGAAGCTTAAACTTTATTGGCGGTATAATAGAACAAAGATCCATTTGGCCATTACTTAAGTCATTCCCAAGCACTTGCATATTGGAGAAACATGATAAAATAAGGAGGAGATGCCTTGCTTTCTCCAAATCCTAATGGTAGTGTGTACTTGAACATGATTTGAACCCATGTAACTGGATTTCCTAATGGAAAAATATGACCTTCTACCTTTAAAAATTAAACACCACTCTGGAGACCTACAAAAAAGAAAGTTTACTCCAACTTTGCTAACACTAAAGGTGCATACAAAACATCTTGATGTATTAGTATATGAATCAGAAACATCTGCATCAAGTTTGGCTTAAAATATACATTGATTGGAAAATAAAGTGAAAACTTTTTATAAAAGTGTGTATTTTATTTCCAAGGTTATAAACCATTAAACACATTTTTTCTACTATTCTAAAATTTAAGTCAATTATTTGAAATAAAGTTCAGAGAAATCTGTCCTTCTTATCTGTAAATGTGGTGTTTCTGGCAATGTTCTTTGTTCCTTTCTAGTCTTCATAGCTCTTGGTCTTTTTCCCCCCCTCAGAATCCACATTAATATTTCTAGCAAGGCTGGTTTAGTGGTCATGAATTCCTTTGGTTTTTGTCTGGGAAACTCTTTATCTTCTATTCTGAATGACAGCTTTGCTGGGTAGAGTATTCTTGGCTGCATATTTTTCCCTTTAAGCATGTTGAGTATATCCTGCCACTCCCTTCTGGTCTGCCAAGTTTCTGTGCACGGATCTCATGTGAACCTGATCTGTCTTCCCTTGTAGGTTAAGGACTTTTTTTCCCTTCTTGCTTTCATGATTCTTTCCTTGTCTGTGTACTTTGTGAATTTGACTATGATAGTCTTGGAGATGGCTGGCTTTTATTGGAATTTAATGGAAGTTCTCTGTGATTCTTGGATTCCAATGTCTGTGTCCTCCAGATTAGGGAAGTTTTCAGCTATAGTTTGCTCAAATAAACCTTCTGCCCCCTTTTCTCTCTCTTAATCTTCTGGGAATCCTATGATATGAATGTTTTTTTGTTTTAAGAAGTCACTGAATTCCCTAAGTCTATCTTCAAGATCTAATACCTTTCTTTCCCTCTTATTTTCAGATGCACTGTTTTCCATAATTTTATCCTCTATATTATTGATTTTTTTTTCCATTTTGTGGATCTTTGTTGTCATGACATCCGGTCAGGTTTGTATCTTGGTTATAGCATTTTTTCATTTCAGCCTGACTAGATTTTAGTTCTTTTATCTCTGCAGTAAGAGATTATCTAGGGTCTTCAATGATTTTTTCCAAATTCAGCTAGCATTCTTATAGTTGTTGTTTTAAATTCTAGTTCAGACATCTTACTTATGTCTGTATTGATTAAATCCCTGTCCATTACTTCTACTTCCTGTTCTTTCTTTTAAGGTGAATTATTCTGTCTTGTCATTTTGTCTGGGGGAAAAAAAACCCAGCTAGATCCTAGGTGTGTTTTGTTAAAAGAACCGAGATCCAAAGAAATAAAAGTAAATATTTTAAAAATTGGTGTGCCTAGGTGGTTCAGTTGGTTGAGCATCCATTGGACTGTTGATTTCCATTCAGGTCATGATCCCAGGGTCATGGGATTGAGCTCCAAGTCAGGCTCCACACTGAGCATGGAACCTGCTTGGGTTTCTCTCACTCTCTCTGCCCTTCTCCCCCACTCACATTTTCTCTAATAAAAAATAAATTAAAAAATAAAATAATAATAAAGATTTGTAAAAATTTTTAAAATGTAAATAAGAAGCAAGGTAGATCCTATTTTCCTTAGAGCTGAAGCTTTGCAGCACTCTCTGATCAGCACACTTGGTGTACGTGAGAGGTTTATGCTGGTCTTTAGGCAGAAGGGCTTGTTTCACTGATTCTTAGGTCAACTTGCCCTCATAGAGATGCACCTGCAAGGTGCAGAGGGACAGGGCTTGGTATAAGTGACTCCAGTCTCCACTGGTGGCTCTGTTTAGTTCACTGAGGTCAGTCAGTGCTGAAGGAAGGAACAAAATGGATTCACCTTGCTCTCTTGTCCCCTGTGCAGAGAGCTAGTGCCCACCACTCCTCAGGAAGCCCACACAGAAGAGCAAACAATCACCCCTCTGTGTCCTTGGCTTCTGTCAGATCTCTGCCTTCACCCTGTCTGCATCTGAGCTGTCCGCATGCCAAGTTGCACACTACTCCTATGTTTTATCTTAGGTACTGGCCTCTGGGTTTCCAAACTCCAAATATTAGGGACTTGCCCTGCTCCACCTGTCACTGATTCTCTGAGGGGAGAGTCTCACCAGGTTTTTGCCCTTTGCAGGCCAGTCCCAGAAAAGCAGTCCAACATCTGCATAGTGGTTTGGAGTTTATGGCAAAGTGGGGCAGAAAGCCAGCCCCAGGGCTTGCTGCACTCAGCTAGTGTCCCTGTTCCCATGCCTGGGAACAGTATAGCACGTTGGCCCCTCCTGTTCCTCTGTCCCTGGAGAGGCCTTGCCACCACTACCAAATGGACTCCAAGCAGAACCATTTCTCCCCATGCTACCCAGGGGATCCTTAGATCATGCTGTCCTCTCCCAGTCTCCACCCTCCTTCCCCATAGGAGCACTGTTAATCCCGACTAAACCCATGGCAGACTTCTAAAACTTCAGATTTTGCATTCTGCTGCTTATAATACCTTGCATTAGTCTCTGTAAGCAGGGCTCCCTCCCCACCTCAGCACTCACAGTTTTTCTCTCTCCCAAACCAACTCTCCACAGCTCCTATCTTCCACGAGGTAGTCGTTTTTCTACTCATAGACTTGCAGTTTTGTTCTCTCAGTCCTCAGATTGATTCCTTAGGTGTTCAGAATGATTTGAAACTTTGAAATTTTTAAACTGAAATTTGAAAATTTGAAATTTTTAAAAATTTAAATGCTGTCTATATGCTAATGACTCCCAAAGGTATATCTCCAGCCTGGGCTTCTCTCCTGAAACCTAAGTTTGTGTATCTTATTACCTATTGAACATATCCACCTGAAGAGTTCATGGACACCACAAACTGAAGATGTTTAAAACTTAACTTCTGGTGTACCTGGGTGGCTCAGTCATTTAAGCATCTGATTCCATAGATTTTTGGCTCAAGTCATGATCTCAGGGGTGTGAGATTGAGCCCTGTGTTGGTCTCTGCACTGGGCATGGAGTCTGCTTAACATTCTCTCTTTCCCTCTACCTTTCTCCACAGCTCATGCACTCTCTCTTAAAAACAAAACAAAACAAAAACAAACACACTTAACTTTTAATCACCCCCCCCCAAAAAAAAACTAGCTCACCCAGAGACTTCCCTATCTCAATAAATGAAGATTCCATCTCCCTATAAGCCCAGGGAAAAACCTTATCCCCTTTGTCTCATATCACCTTTACTCTATCAGGAAATCCATTTGGCTCTATCTTTAAAATCTATCCAGAATTCAACCACTTCTCTCTACTACTGTGCTACTAGCATGGTCCAAGCCAACATTATTTCCTCCAAGAATTATTACACTATCCTCCTGACTTTCCCGCTTCCATCTTTCTTCTTGTAGTCTATTCTCAACCCAGTAGCCACAGTATCCTTTTTAAAATATAAATCACATCATGTTACTTCCCTGATCCCCCTCACTCAGAGTAGAAGGCAAAGACCTTATAAAGAAGGTCTTATTTTCTGACCTCATCCCTCCCTATTCTCTGTTGTTTGCTCCCCTCCAGTCACACTGCCTCCTTGCTGTCCTTTGGACATACCACATAAGCTCCCATTGACCAGGATCTCCATCCATATACTCTGTCTTCCCACTTAGATCTTTTGCACTCTCTATTCCTTCTGCCTGAAATGTTCTTTCCCCAGATACCCAGATGACTAATTTCCCCATCTTCTCCAGGTCTTTATGCAAATGTCATCTTTGATGAAGCCTTCTCTGATTCCTTTATTTATACCTACAAATCCCATCCTTGGCCCTTATGTATTACTTTTTCTTCCTTTATCAGATTCTTACATACTTCTAATTTACTTATATACTACATTCATTATTTATTATCTGTCTTCTTCTACTAGAAGGTAAGCTGTTAAGTGCAAAGATTTCTGTTTGTTTTATTCACTGATATATCCCAGGCATCCCCTGGTACATTGTGCATGCTTAATAGGTATTTGTTAAATGAAAAAATGAGTAACTGAACACATGAACAAATGAATGAATATAGAGAACTTTGCATCCAATACTTTCTTGTCAAAAAAGTGGAATAATTATGAAATTTGAGCAAGTTAAATAATTACAAATTTTGAGCAAGTACCATGCTATAAATAAGTCTAAACAAATATTTAAAATCACTACCATACAGACTAACATGGAAGCACACTTAAAACAATTATGAAAGAGGAAGTACAGGTCCCTCTGAAAGCAAAAAGGGGAAAGCCTCCCTCAGAATTCTATGCTCAGGCCCATATTAATGGAAGAAATAATACCTTGGAAATTGTAAAGATGGGTATAGCTTAGGTTGGGAAGTGGAGTGCAGTGGGGTTAGAGTGTTCTAGGCAGAATAAAAGAACATGAACAAAGATCTGAAGGTAACTGAGAATATAAAGAGTGAGATGCACTGAAAAAAAGCCTGGAGTGAGGAGATGGTGATGAATGATGAGGTTGGATTGAAAATTAAGTACATTTCTGGGGCGCCTGGGTGGCTCAGTCAGTTAAGTGTCCAACTTCGGCTCAGGTCATGATCTCACGGTTCATGGGTTCAAGCCCCGTGTCGGGCTCTGTGCTGACAGCTAGCTCAGAGCCTGGAGCATACTTCACATTCTGTATCTCCCTCTCTCTCTGACCCTCCCATGCTCACGCTGTCTCTCTCTCTCAAAAATAAATAAAAACATTAAAAAAAATTTTTTTTTAATTAAGGACATTTCACAAAGATCCATGTGTACTCTATTAAAGAATGTAAAGTTTACCCTAAAAGCAATGGGACTTCTTCCAATTCCTTCACCTCTTTATCACCAGCCTTTATTTCCATCCTATCAGTGACCAATCACCATGCTCCCATTCTTGATCTCTTCAGAACTACAAACTACATTGCTTCTAAAATCTGATAGCAGCATATCAACAATAGCCAAACTATGAAAAGAGCCCAAGTGTCCACTGACTGATGAATGGCTGAAGAAGATGAGGCATATATATGCAATGGAATATTAGTCACAAAAAGAATGAAATCTTGCCATTTGCAATGACATGGATGGAGGGTGAATTAAGTCCATCACAGATAGACAAATACCATATGATTTTACTCATATGTGGAATTTAAATTAATTTTTTAATGTTTTTCTTTATTTCTTTTTTTAAATTTTTTAATGTTTTTATTTATTTCTGAGAGACAGCGTAAGCAGGGGAGGGTCAGAGAGAGAGGGAGACACAGAATCTGAAACAGGCTCCAGGCTCTGAGCTGGCTGTCAGCACACAGCCCGACGCAGGGCTCGAACCCTTGAACCATGAGATCATGACCTGAGCCGAAGTCAGACACTTAACCGACTGAGTCACCCAGGCGCCCCTCATGTGTGGAATTTAAGAAACAAAACAGATGAACAAAGGGGAGGGGAGCAGGAAAGACAAGAGAAGGAAACAAGCCACAAGAGACTCATAAAGTTAGAGAACCAGCTGAGGACTGATGGAGGGACATGGGTGAGAGATGGGCTAGATGGGTGATGTGTATTAAGGAAGGCATTTGTGATGAGCACTAGGTGTTATATGTAAGTGATGAATCACTGAATTATACCCCTGAAACCAATATTGGACTGCATGTTAACTAAAATTTAAATTTAAAAAAATTAATAAAAATAAAGTAAATCTTAATTTCACATAGTACTCTTTCCAGCCACTTAGTTATGTATTCCCAAAGCTAAAAACCTTCACCTTTCACCAAGATCCTCACTCTATTGATTCCACAACTTTTTTGCTGAAGCAGCCTCTACTACTTCTTTTCTTCCCCCATTTAGCCTAGATTCCATGGTCCACTATCATAATCACTCTTTCCAAAGACCCTGCACTCTTCAGGGTCAATATCCTTTCATACTACTTACTCTCCTGGCAAAACCCTGATTGTTAATCTGCCTTCTTCATATATGCACTGGCATCTAAAAACTGGTAGAAAAAAACTGTATCTGTAAACTAACCTGTTTCACTTGAAATTCATATCACAGACCACAAAGAGGTTTTCAAAAAGACCCAGCAATCTTACTCTGTTTCTCTGACAGATTATCTTCCTTACTTCCTCTCTCATTTGATCTCCTTTTTTCCCTCTAAGCTCCCATTACCTTTCCTCAGCTTTCACCTTCACCCTCAGTAGATGACCTCCTCGTGGTTCATTAAGAAGCCCAAAATGGGAAGATTCTTCTTTCTCTCCACCTATAAGCAGACCTGCCACTGCACTGCTCTCTTCTGAGTCCAATGGAGAAAATGCTCTCTCCCCCTAAAGGAAGTCCCCTCTTAAACCTCTTGCTGTTATCAAAATTGGCTCCTCCCCTCCCTTTCTGACATAGTCATCATCCCCTCTCAACTTAATCATTCCATGGTTATCCTAATATTCTCTAGTGGTTCCAACTTAAAAGAAAAATATCCCACTTCATTGCATAAACCCTTCCAACTTCCATACATTATCTGTCCACTCCCCTTCACAGCAAAACTGCTTCAAATTTTTGTATACTCAGGTGTTCTCTGCTTTCTTACTTTTCATTCTCTCCTCAACCCCCTCCAGCCTGGCTTTCACTTCCTAACATTCCAGTTACTGTTAGTTTTGCCAACACCATTATCATCTTCTCTGTTGTCAAATTCAAAGAACATTTCTTATCTTACCTTTGGCAGCATTCTAGGTAATTCTAGCATTCTTCTGCTCTTACTCTACATTGTTTATACGGTCCCATACAATAGTTTTAAGTAGCAGCTATATTTTGATGACCCGCAAATTGATATCTCCAGGATGGCTGTCCTCTCTGAAACCCAGATACTTACAACCAGTTTTAACCAATGTCCAGTCTGAATGACTCACCAGGTTAATGAGTCCAAAATCAAATTTCCAGTCCAAATTTATTCCTCATACCTTCACTATCTTGCAAATGCCTTCATTGCTCATTTCACTGTTCAACCCACAAGCCTAAGAATCTTTGTGATTCCTTAAGCCCCTCATCCATCACATTTAACCCATCAGAAAGCCCCGCTGATTGTAGGTTTACAACTTGTCTCAACGTGTTCATTTCTTTCCGTTTAAAATACCATCAGCTTTGTCTGCTGCCATTTCCTTATTTCCCAGCTAGTTTACTGAATAGCCTTTTTCTTCCCTTCTTTCTTTATCATTTATGTTTTTTTTTATTGACTTAGATTGTTTACTGAATTTGACTATAAGCTGTGTGGGCAATGACCACATCTAACTTGTTCATGATCACATTCCTATACTCTGGCCCAGAGCCTCATACAACACATATTTGTTAAGTGAATTAAATAAGGAATCAATAAAATAGGAAGAGGGGAGCAAAATGATCAAATCCATGTTTTAGGGCAATGGTTCTTAATTGGGGGCAATCCCCTTCTGCCCACCCAGGGATATTTGGCAATGTCTGGAGATGTTTTCTATTGCTATGAAAGAGGTGAAAGAGGATTTGCTAATGGGTGGAGGCTAGGGTTGCTGAGAAGCATCCCACAAGCCATGGGATAGCCTTGCACAACAAAGAATCATTTGGCCCAAAATGTCCATAGTCCCAAGGTTAATAAACCCTGGTTAGAGAGATCAAGATAAACTTGAAAGAATAGACTAGTGCTAGTTAGTCCCTTCCTCCATTGGCAATGGGAAGACCAGTTAGGAGGTCATTCCAAGTAACAGAATATATCCTGGAATGGAATAAAGCAAGTGCTATAAAGAGAAGTAAGTATATGTTTAAGACGTATGGCTATAAAATAAATGTTTAGCACTGACTGTATTTTGTGATTAACTATATGGGGGGATGAGAAAATCAGACAAAGATAGCCAGGATTACTTTCAGGTTTCTGGCTTAGATGTCTAGATACAAGCAGTGCATTCACTGAGTCGAAAGATATTGGAAGTTTAGCTCACTTGGAGAGGAAGATGCAATCAGGCTTGAATAAAACATCAAGTTAATAAATGGTTGTGGAACTCACAAGATGAGCCTAACAAGTCCTATTGCTAAAGTAAACAGCCCAAGATATAAATTCTCAGAGATAAATCAAGGTAAATCTTATAAAGGTAAAAACAATATGGCATAAATAAATAGCATACACTATAGTTACTATAGATATTTCACAAAAGGGAAGAAAAGAGAATAACATCATATAAGGTAAAAAGGAAAAAAAAAAAGCTTCAAAAGTTCAGTGATTAAAAATACCCAGAGAAAATAATAGATCACACAATAAAGCAAGAACTGAACTTAAAATAACTTAAAATGATAAAAAGAATAGAAAATCTTTAAATTGAATGTATTCTTTCTTTTAGCACAAATGATCAATGAGAGGGCCAATTTGTATTATTTACATGAAAGGAAAATAAAACTTTTATGATCTATAGAGAGAAGATAATAATATCCCATTTAAAACAATGGTATTAGGGTTTCTGATTTTATTTCTGCCTTAACGACTTGAAGTTCTTCACTGTAAAGAAGATTAATATATGTTTACAAGACCACGATACAAGAACATACTTTTGACCAAGAAAAACTGCACTTTAATATCAAGGCTTAACTGTAAACAACTAGGATATTTTAAAATAAGGGTTGTGGTAGGCTAAAAAGTATCACACCCCTTAGATAGCAGGCCCTAATCCCTGGCATCTGCAAATTTTACCTTATCTGGAAAAAGGGTTTTGCAGATGTGACTAAATTAAAGGTCTTGAGATAGGGAGACCATCTTGGATTGCCTGCATGATCGCTAAATGTAATCACATGTAATCTTATAAAAGAGAGACAGAGGGAGATCTGATACAGACAGGAATAGAGTGGACAAGCAAGAGAGGAAGCCATGTGACTACTGAGACAGATAGGAGCCATACAGCCACAAGCTAAGGAATGTCAGCAGCCAGCAAAAGCTGGAGAGGCAAGGACTATGCTCCTCTAGAATCTCTAGAAGTCAGTCCTGCCAAAACCTTGATTTCCACCCAGTAATATCGATTTTGGACTTCCTGCCCCTAGAACTGTGAGAGAATACATTTCTGTTATTTTAAGCCACCAAGTTTGCAGTAATTTGTTATTACAACAGCCACAGGAATTAATACAGAAGTTTATCTTCAGTACTGGGGTGCTTGGGTGGCTCAGTCAGTTAGGCTACTGACTCTTGATTTCTGCTCAGGTCATGATCTCACAATTCATGAGATCAAGTCCAGCTGGGCTCTGTGCTAGTAGTGTGCAACCTGTTTGGGATTCTCTCCCTCTCATTCTGCCACTCCCCTACTTGAGCTCTTGCTCTCTCTCTCTCTCTCATAATAAACTTTGAAAAGAAAAGTATAACTTAAATATTTATAATGTTAAAAATAAAGTTTCAATAGTATCAATATACAATAGAATGATACATAGATAATATTGTTATAAACTGGATTGTGTCATTCCAAAATTCATGTTTAAGGCTTCAGCCCCCACCGTGCTATGTTTGGACATACAGCCTTTAAAAAGTACTTAAGGTTAAATGAGGTCATCATGTAGGGCCCTAATTAGATAGAATGGTGTCCTTATAAGAAGGGACAGCAAAGGCATCTCTCTCTCTCTCTCATGAGCAGAAGGAAGGCCATTTGAACATATAGAGAGGTGGTCATCTGCATGCCAGGAAGTAAAGTCTCAAAACCAACCTTGCTGGTGCCTTGATCTTGATCTTACAGCCTCCAGAATTTCAAGAAAATAAATTTCTGCTATTTAAGCCACTGAGTTTGTGGTATTCTGTTATGACAATATAAACTAAGTAACACAAATATGCTTTTTACTTCGCCATTACCAAAAAGCTATTTTGCGTCATATGTTACCAATTGCTCACATTTTCTTCCACGATTTGATTTTATGCTGAATGTTATACCACATAGGAAGGAAAAGACTGGACTGTAGAAAACTAGAGCATTTCATGTTGGGTCTGACAAACTTTGGAAGTTACCACGCCCACTCTTAGGCTGAGGCAGGCTCTGTGTGCCACTGCCGCTTTCAAGTCCTCCCTCTCTCCCTCACACTTTCATATAACGAGAGAGCTGTAGAAAAGACAAATGTGAGGGGGAAATTAGAGCGAAACTCTTGCATTAAATCTAACATTTAATATCAAATCAAGCAAACACATATTTATTGTGGAATTATTGAATTCCAGGCTCCCTGCTATTTCTTAATGACAGAGAGGGGAAAACAGAGATAGGTTTTCCTGACCCTACAGAGCTTAAGTCTATCTAGATTCATAAGGTTGAGAAGACAAAAGATGAACAAGTACAAGGGTGGTGAGGGTGTTGGGAAGAGGAAACATACAGTAGGATTCCACGTGGGAGTCCAGGGAAGACCTGAAGGCTGATTAAAAGTAGGTGAGAAGAAGCATCAGGAGGGAGCAGAGGACAGCAGTCTGGGATTAAGCTTGTGCAAATGCCTGGGAGAGGTCAAGAGTGTAAGAAATTTAAGGAAATGAAGAACATCCAACATGTCTGGAATTTAGAGAAAAAGAAGGGAAGTGAAGAGAGATGAGATCACAGAGATGAGCAGGAACTGGATCTCAGAGGACACTGTAAACTAGGCAAGGGAGGCTGGTCTTGGTCTTCGCTTGGGGAAGCCATAGAAAGATTTTAAAGGGAAGGGTGGCATGACTAGATTTGAATTTTGAAAGAATTACAGCCTGGAGTGGGAATTGGAAGGAAGTTAAAAGGAATGCAAAGAGACTTCTGGGAAACAAGAAGAGCAAACAGGAGAGA
The DNA here is from genome assembly GCF_003009895.1 of Hyaena hyaena. NCBI lineage: Eukaryota > Metazoa > Chordata > Mammalia > Carnivora > Hyaenidae > Hyaena > Hyaena hyaena. Next base: position 445,036 of record NW_024081077.1, on the reverse strand, counting down.
ATGGTGATCGGGAATGCCCCACGGATGTAGGGTTGTGCCGAGGGGCACAGACTGAAGACATGTTTAGGGGAATGCATAGACAAGAAGCCTTGGCGACTGGTTCTATATAATGGGAGAGGGGAGCTAAGAGGCAACCTGACTCCCACAGTGTAAATTCATTGTCCTACTTTGCCATTTACTGAAAGAAGAAAATGCTGGTGAAGACTTGAGATGAAAGAAGAGCTCATGTGAATTTGAGATGGCTCTGAGACAGCCATGCCAAAACATGTGTTTTCTCATTTTAGAAGTAATATAGTTTAGAGCTGATTATGTGGAAAAAGAGGAACAAGGAAAAGAAAGCAAACATCATTTAACCGCCATACCCAGAGACAGCTACCATTCATGTATGTTTGTACAGCCTTGTCTCTAAACCTGTACACACACACAAATAATTAGGCTATCAACATACTATCTTATAATATGTTTATCCCTTTAACAATGAATCCTGGCCATTTCAAAGATCATCATTTTTTTCTATTAATGTCAATGGCTGCATAGGATTTAATTACATAATTTGCTAAAATTGATTTTGTCAATTCCCTTTTAAAAATGAAAATATAAAAATATATTAGGAGAGGATTTTTTGGACAGTGAAACTACTCTGTATAATACTATAAAGGTAGATACATGTCATCATACATTTTTCAAAACCCATAGATTGTACAACACCAAGAGTGAATTCTAATGTAAACTATGGACTTTAGGTGATAATGATGTGTCAATGTAGGTTCTTCAATAGTATAAATGTGTCACTCTGGTGCAAAATGCTGACAGTGGGGAGGCTATGCATATGCAAAGATAGGGGGCATATGAGGTATCTTGATAAGTTTTGCTCAATTTTGCTGTGAACCTAAAACTGCTTTTAAAAAAATGAAGTCAAATATATTTTGATGAGTACCTTTCTATATGAAATTGTTTGCACATTTTTGATTACTTCCTTAAGATAAGTTTCAGTAAGTACTATTGTCTAGTCAAAGGGCATGCTCATTCAACAACTTGTCTGTGTTACCAAATTGCCCTGTAGAAAGTTTTTGATAACGTATCCTCCTACTAAGAGAATACATTTGAGCTGATTTTTGATCCCTGACTCAACACTGCTCGTATTGTGTTTCACTCCACAACTCCATTTACCCCATCATCAAAACAGTGCTGTAAAAAACGTTATTGGATGTTTCTGTCAACAGCATTCCTATATTCTTAACCACAATACAGTACCAAGTTCATTCTGTCTTCTGATTACAGCTAGCTGCTTCTCTGAGAAATTGTATGCCATGCTAATTTGTCTTTATTTAAAATTTCAAAGAAATTCCCACATGGATCCCAGATGTTGACCATTTAACACAAGAAGGTGTTTCCTCATTATACAAATATGGTATGTGTCCAAAATATTGGCATTGTTTAGTTTATGAATCACTTAAAATAACGACATCACAAAAAACAATGGCTCATGTGTGAGTCATAAATTAAACAATGCCAATTTTTTGATGTGCACCACATTTGTATAATAAGGAAGGAAACACCTTCTTGGATTAAATGGTCAACATCTGGAATCCATGTGAGGGCTTTAAAAAATTAGGGCTGCATATTCTTAAATTGTCCCAGTATAGCAAGAAATCCAAAATGGAGGAAGCTTTTACAAAAATTTCGCTGCCCCAAATACTCCTCCAAGTAGTGCATTGTGTAATCGATACAAAACCTTAAGTCAAAGCAATGTAAGTCAAATTCCATTACAGGGAATGCCAAGATGGTCTAGGTTTTGTTTTTGTTTTTCCAGATCTTTGGCTGTGATATTGTAGGATAGTTGTAGTGGGTTGAATAGTGGTTCTCAAAAAGATATGTCTATGTCCTAACTCGTGGAACCTATGAATGTGACCTTATTTGAAAAAAGGGTCTTTGAAGATGCAGTGAAGTTAAGGATCTTGAGATATGACCATTCTAGACTTGGAGTCAGCTCTAAATTCAATGACAGGGTTCATTATAAGAGAAAAGCAGAGGTAAATTTGTGACAGACACATAGAAGAGACCATGTGAGTCAGAGGTAGAGGCTGGAGTCACATAGCCCAAGCCAAAGAACTCCTAGAGCCAATAGAAGCTGGAAAGGGCAGCTTCCTAAAATCTTCCAAGGGACCACCACGCTGCGACATCTTGATTTTGGATTCTTGGCCTCCACAACTGTGAGAGAATAGATTTCTATTGCCTTAAGCCTTACAATTTGTGATAATCTGTTATGGCTGCCCCAGGAAACTACAAAGGAAGTTCATAGTAATAGGACTAGCTGTACATTATGAATTAATTATATCACTTTATTCTAATTTTAAATGCCTGAGTTTTTGGCTTTTGATTAGCATCAAAAACACTTGATGATTCTGCTTTGAGTTTAAGTAACACTGAAGGCTCCTTTAACCTTGGAATGTTCTGATCCCAAAAGATTCTCCCTATAATTTCTGTTGCTCAAGCAACTTTGAGAGAATGTCCATACAGGTGTGGGAACTGAGAGGGATTGTGGACTAACTAGGCAAAGCAGTCTTATCATCTCAGTCTTCAAAACAATGACAAGATGCCAGACATCCAACAATTTATTTGACTTCTGCCCACATTTTGGACAAAAAAACACACTTGAAAAAACTAAACTGAGGGGTACCTGGGTGGCTCAGTCGGTTGAGCGTCCGACTTTGGCTCAGGTCATGATCTCACGGTTCGTGGGTTCAAGCCCCACATCAGGCTTTGTGCTGACCGCTTGCTCAGAGCCTGGAGCCTGCTTCAGATTCTGTGTCTTCCTCTCTCTCTGACCCTCCCCTGCTCACGCTGTCTCTCTCTCTCTCTCAGAAATAAATAAGAACATTAAAAATAATTAAAAAAAAAAAGAAAAAGCTAAACTGATACATCAATGTAATTGTAATAAAGCACAATTAATAAGAGAGGTAGAATATTGCCCTGCATTAATACGTTTGCTGCTGGCAGTATACTGAAGTCCAAGTGTGTACACTCCCTTAGACATTGACTGGATGGAATATGTTTTGATAAATTTCATGGTGGCTTTTTGGAAGAGGTTCTCTATTTGGTACACGAGCCCCATGATTATTTGCATGACCTGCCATCCCCTGGTCCACCTCAAGAAGTGAAGGAGTTAGCAATGGAAAATTATGGTAGCCATCATAAATAGTTTCAACCCTTTTTAATGGCGTGGTAAAATGTTCTCTGTTAAAAGTTGAGTAAGAAAAAGCAGGATAAACTGGATATATATACTATGATCCAAATTTAGGCACACACACCTTTATATGTACATACAGAGTGAAAAATTTTCACAAAAGAGTTAAATTGGCTGTATCCAAATGGTGGAATTACACTAGGATTTTTGTTAGCTGTATTTTCCAGTGTGTTTCTTCCTAATGAGCATACTTAACTCTTACAACCAAAAGTAATAATGTAACAGAACCCACTAATAGCTGGAAACTAAGAACCATCTTCCTGGGACTAGTACTACATTCTTAAAGTAGTTGCTTATTTCAATGATGGTTTACAAAGGATGTAAATTCTGCAAAATTTTCTTATATATTAAGAATACCATCATCCTGACTCCCCGTCACTTGTGTTATTTGCTTTTCCTTCACCGTTCTGACCTGCTATGGGTACAAGTATATCTGAGAAGGTAGAAGACAAAAGTAGAGAGTAGGTTGCACTATGAATAAAAGAATAATGAATTCTTCCCTTGGACTCTGACTCCTCTTAGGACCAGTGTGGCCTAAATGGAGGAGAGACAGCATAAAAAACCAACAATGCCAAATAGTTTGTATTTTTCTGAATAGTGGAGCACTTAATAAACTTCACCCGTCCAACTGCAAATGGAGACATGGGATTTTAGAGGATGTTAAGTTATTTTTTGTTCCGAATTTACTGGACCCAGGTACCAACAGTATGGAATAGATCAAAATGGTGTTAAGCAAGAATAATTCTACGTTTCTTTCTTTTTTTTTTTTGCCTATTCTTTTTTTTTTTTTTTTTTTTTAATGTTTATTTCTGAGAGAGAGACAGCGTGAGCAGGGGAGGGTCAGAGAGAGAGGGAGACACAGAATCTGAAGCAGGCTCCATGCTGTGAGCTAGCTGTCAGCACAGAGCCCGTTGTGGGGCTCGAACCCACAAACTGTGAGATCATGACCTGAGCTGAAGCCAGACGCTTAACCGATGGAGCCACCCAGGCACCCCTAATTTTACGTTTCTTGAGGGCAAGGACCATATTTTCCCTCACATTTGTTTACATAAAGCCTAGGACAGTGCCTCACAAAGAATACCCAATAAGTGTTGAAATCCAGAAAGGAAGTGACTGAAGAGGTGGTGTCTAACAAGCTTATGAATACAATGGAATAAATTCTACTGTATTAAAGCCCAGCAGAGCTTGATGAAGTCACTGGTCATGAGGGATAGGTCATGAACACATTGGGGAGTATGTAGCTTTAAAACAAAAAAATGAATAATGTGGAATGAAAGGGACCAGAAAAGACCTGAGTGGCTTGAACATGTATATTTAATCATGACTTTATATTTGATAATAACTTTCTTTGAGAGAATGTATGCATGTGAGTGGGTAGGGGGAAGGGCAGAGAGAGAATCCCAAGCAGGCTCCGTGCTCAGTGTGGGGTTGATGCAGGGCTTGATCCACGTCCCTGGGATCATGACCTGAGCTGAATTCCAGAGTTGGATGCTGCACTGACTGACCCACCAAACACCCCAAATATGACTTTATATTTGAAAAGTGAGAGGCGCCTGGGTGGCTCAGTCAGTGAAGCATTTGACTTCAGCTCAGGTCATGATCTCATGGTTTGTGAGTTTGAGCCCCACATTGGGGACAGCTCAGAGCCTGGAGCCTGCTTTGGATTCTGGGTCTCCCTCTCTCTCTGCCCCTCCCCCTCTTGCACTCTTTCTCAAAAATAAACAAACAGTAAAAAAATAAATTAAAAATTAAAACCGTGAAAAGCACATATAACATTTCTCAGTGTGTGGAGTGGGAGGTATGATGTTGAAGAGAATGTATGAAGTATATGCCTAAATCTGAGCAAACACTCAAAACATGTTGGAAGGTACGGCATGTTCACATACATGGAGTTTTAAAGTTTGAGAACCACTGAACTAAACAATCTGGTTCCCCACTGAACCCATGTCATTACTAATAGAATTGCATTTTCAACATCAATTATCATGGTCTTCACTGTCTCCAGATCCAGTTACCATTCCTAACCTGCTTATAGACTTCCAATTCTTGATATTCAGCTTTATAAAATATGTATCTTCATAAAAGCTAGAGGATGGTGCTAACCACCTTTTCTTCTCATCTGCCTAAAATCCATTTGACAGTTTCTTCTAAAAATTTTAAAATACCTTTGCCTCCAAGCTTCTCTGGTCCTGGTGCCGATGAGGGCAGTATTTGTCTGGAAAGTGGACAATATACTAATATGTGATCACAGGGTGAAAAGGAGTCTGCATCTAGAGAAAAGAGGAAAGTACACATTAAGTATTTTAAATGGAGGGGGGTAGGAAAACGTAGAGGGAGAGTTGACAGAGTATAAATTAAGAGAGAAGAGAGGGGTATATGGGTGGCTCCGCTGAGCATCAGACTCTTGATTTTGGCTGAGGTCATGATCTCACAGTTCATGGAATCGAGCCCCGCATCAGGCTCCATGCTGACAGCTTGAAGGCTGCTTGGGATTCTCTCTCTCCTTCTCTCTGCCCCTCTCCTGCTTGTGCTCTCTTTCTCTCTCTCAAAATAAATAAACTTTTTAAAAAAGAGAAAGACGGGGGAAACTTGCAATTAGAATGTCAGGCTCAGTGGTCTGTCCATCAGGTAAGTGACGGCAAAGTAAGAGACATATGTATGTGCACCAAGTGTGTGTGTGTGTGTGTATGTTTTCTAAGTATCCCTAATATAGTCATCTAAAGTATACTTTTCCTAAGCCTTGATGCATTCCAAAGTAGAAACCAATTAAAATATTTATTTGTATATTTGAATATCAGGCCAACCTTGCAGAGAGGAGCCTCTGCTGAGCCTGAGAGCTTGGGGTGAAACCTGGGGGAAGATCACCTAAGCACCAATTAACCCACATCTAACACCAGGGTCATAAGATGGCCATGAAGCAGATTGCTCTCATTTGATCTTCAAGTTATCCTCCAGAACCATTAACCATAGGTAAGCACTTCATAATTTTTAGCTGTGAATGATTTTAAAAAATACATTCTCATTTCACTTAAACACTTCTATGGGACTATTGCCTATAGAAGCTTCATAGTTGAAGGTTTTTGCAATTCCTTACTTTCCTTAAACTTCAAAGTTAACAGAGAACACTAGAAAGAAAACCATTCCCCAAGTAAGAGATCATAAAGTACAATATGCTTCTGAATTTCTTTAATAAATCTTACTGCAATCCCCAAAATGTATGTCTTACAATGCATCCCATAAACTGGTGAATACATTCTACAGTGGTATGCACCCCCGTATGGTTGGTAAGATTTCAAGATTTGAAGCTTGGTGGCCAGGGTCCAAACTCTTTTCATTAACCTCATGACCTAGGGCCATCACCCTAACCACATTGCCTTCGTCCTGTCCCTCATTCCTCGTCTGGGTAACAGGACTCTTGATAATAACAGTGCCTACTTCCTAGGACTATTGTCATGAGGACTGTCATGAATTAATTCCCCCTAAAGGCTTAGCACACTCTCTAGAGCATAAAAAGGACCCAATAAATGTAAACGAGGTTAACATTATACAAAGGAAAGAAACATTACTATAAATCATTTAAAGACAAGTTTTAAATTTTAAATTGCTGTCAGCAGATCCCTGCTCCTACTTCCCACAGAGATACTGAGACAAGCTACTTCTGAGAGGACTTTTAAGTAAAACATCTAGAGATAAAGACACAGGCTAGCAAACCCCGATTCAAATTACATTCATACAAAATAATGTCTTCATGCTGACTGAAACTGTTGTCTTCTAAGATATTACCTTCTTCAAACCCTAAAGGCTTAAATTCTATAACTAGGAATGTAAGCAAATTAGAAGCCACTCTCTTTACACAGCTTTCTCACTAACAAAATTCCACATCATGAACTTCTAATAATGTTTCTTGTCCACAGATTAATAATAACCTAGTTCAAAACCACATCATTTCCTTTTTCTGCCTTATTTCCTTCAAAGTGAAACATAATTTTTTCTTGGACCTGGAATAAAAATTTCCAGATTTACTAAGCAAATCGTTACCAGAAATGCAATTTTATAATAATACTATTTCAGGATACTCAAAACACATAAAACATCTGTGTGGTGTCTGTTAATACATAAAAATAACCCAAAAATGTGGTGTATACCACCTAAGTGGAAAATTGAGTCTATAACAAGAAGTGCAAACAGAAATCCACTCTAGACTCCGTCAGTATTGTGTTTTGAAGTCCAGTTGGGAACATTTTAAGAACCGTGACACTTCCTTAAATCTTGGCCGGAGGTCACAAACTGCTTGGCATGGATGTTTCATTTGCCCAACCTAGTATTTTTTAAATTATTAAACTCAAACAGTTTTAGGTGGGCCATGCCCTTTATTCACGCAAAGTCCCTTAAAGGCATTTTGTTTGGCAAACCTTAATTAAGGCCCATCCTTACAGAGAAGAGATCAAAAGATAACTGTTAGTTAAATGGGTCCCTCACTGATGTCCTAATAAAGGCCAGAGACTTGGAAAATTAAGGGTACCAATAGTTTCATTCAGAAATTCTTATAGTTTGCTTGCTGTGTTAATTTTAAGTATATGCTTTCAGTGTATGTATCTAACAGTGGCTCATTCGATTAGGACAGCTGTGCTGAGTTGTGAAAATTCACTGATAGCTAGATTCTGAAAGAAACCAGAAAAGAGAGAATTTTTAAAAACATGTTCTTATGTATGAAAATTTGGACTAAAATCCAAATTTTACATTACTTTCAAAAAGTTAATAACATTCAGTCAACAGTTGGTTTTTCTGCAAATAAAAGGAAATGAATTTGCTCGATGCAATATTTAAAGAGGAACTAGTTCCTACTGATGTATTTCAATGAATATTTATATATATATACACACATAGAAACACACACATATATACACATACTCAGAGGAGGGACGAGCTAACTATAACTCTCATTGTTTTCAGTTCCATTGTACTTTCTGGGAGATTCTATTCCACTTACAAATTAAAAATTAAGCCTGAGTCTGGGAGCCAAACAAGAGAACACTGGAGAGGGTTTCCTAAAGCGTTAGTTCGTGCATCACTCCAAAGGTATTATGTTTTAGGCACTGATGAGGCACAAGCTAGCTGGCTTTAGAGTCCAAATGTTATTAGTTAGGCGTCCTTTTCAAATTAACAAGGAGGGAGGCTTCCATTCAGACAGCCCCAGTAAGTACACCCTTGTCTCCAGCTTCTTCAGAACACAAATACAAGGCACCCTGAAGTGAATTTGCTTCTGGGGGCCGTGCCCCTGAACTCTCCTGGATCAGTCTTTCGGAAGGTTCTGGTGAATTCTCCCTCCATCCTGGACTTGAGTGCTGTTGGGAGACTCCCCAGAGCGAAGGACATGGAGAAGGGAACCCCAGAGCAGACCGTGAGAGGGGATCCTCTTGAAGGCCTACTTCTTGGATACACCTGTTGGAAAGCACTTCCTTCTCTTTGGAATTCCGCCATTTCATTCTTCTGTTCTGAAACCAAATTTTCACCTATTGACAAAATAATTGGACAAAACAATCACTTACTCCATGTTACTTCACTTCAGCATTTTAAACTGTACTTTCCCCTACTATGCCTTCTACGAAATACCTTACGATGAGAGCCAGCCTAGCAAAGTCTTTAACGCTTTTCACTGGGCTCCTTCAAAAATATCTGAGAAATTACTTTAGTATAATATCCCCACACTTAAGAAACAAAACTATTGTGATAGATCAGTTACATCCTGCAAGTATGACCTCTTTCAAGACTGATTTAACTCTTGGTAGTTTAAAATATCATTTAAGCAATGCTAAATGATTTACACAAAGGAAATAGTATTGACTAGTAACAGTGTTTATTTCGTATCAAGCTACGCATGCTCTATGGAATACATAACTTGAACCTCACAGTGGCTGCAAGAAGTCCTCATTTCACATGTATGAAAACTGAGGTTCAGAATGATAAACCAGTTCAAGGTCACACAGCTAGTAAAATGGAAGCACTTAGAATAGAATCCATGACTGTCCCACTCCAGTGCTCAGGCTCTTATAATATTCAGATTTCATCAGGAGCTTCTAGAAAACTAAATTAAGAATACATTTCATAATGCTTTGTTAAATTCCAGGCTTTATGCAGTTTCCAAGTTTGATTACTCCAAGGATTTATCAAACTGAAGAACTAGGCTCAATAAACATCAACCATAATTAACACAAAAGTACTTATGATCGTGGTTTCTAATTTGAGCCACATTCTGCCTCTCCCTACTGGAGTCTGTCTTTACTACTAACCTCTGTCTTTATCTGCTACATAGTCAACTGTGCCTGATCAGAAAACTTCACAACTGGTTTCCCTGACATCTTAGAAGCCAATCACATTGTTTTCCTTAGCATTACATTGCATCTTTACATGACCGATTCAGTGGATTTCTATGTTTGAAACAAAAACTAGAAAATTTTTACCTAAGAAAATAATCACTAAAGTGTTGCCAAACGTTTCTCCCAATGAAGGAAAAAATTGAGATGATCTTTTCAGATTGGCCAAACAATTTCTTCATTCTTTCAGCCCGACCAGAAATTTCAAAATGGCCACAAAGAACCTGACCCCAGGCAAGTGAGTCCAAAAGACTACCATCTCAGTTACAATCCTGAGGTTAAGGCTTTTCATAAGGAAACAGTACTAAAGCGTACATACCAGAGCATTTGGTTCTATTCATGAACTCACTTATTGTTTGCAGTGAGCATGTACTCCTAGAAAGCCTGCCAAATATTTCTAGTGGGCTTTCACGAAGACATTTATTTGTGCTCACTGGTGCTACATTCATTATTTTTGTCTTCCTATCACTTTTCTGCATATCAAGAGTTGTTTCTGGGTAATATCTCAGTGAAAAAAAAAACCATCAAGAAATCTCCCTCACAATCAACAGTTCCGAAACAAAGGTACATATGTGGGGTAAACCATAAATGAAAATTTCTACCTCTCAACAAATAAAAAAGCAATTTCCAAATGGATTAAACAGCTAAACACTGAAACAAAAATATAAAATTGCTAGAAAAAACTGTAAGAGATTATCATTACAGTCACAGAAAGATGAATTTTTTTAAGCATGATATAAAACCTTAAGGCCACAAAAGAAAAAATAGAGCTGACAATATAAAAATAAGAAATTTCTGTGTAAACAAAGATACCACAATATATGAAAAAGTCACAAACTACTCTAAAGAATTAAAAGCAGAGACTCAAAGAGATACTTGTAATCCATGTTCATACATTTTTCATAATAACCAAAAGGTAGAAGCAACCAAAATGTCCATGGATGGGTGAATGCATAAACAAAATGTGGTATATCCATACAATGGAAAATTATTCAGCCTTTAAATTCTGACACATGCTACAACATGGATGAACCTTGAAGATATGCTAAGTGAAATAAACCTAAAACAATCACAAAAGGACAAATACAAAGGATTCCATTCATTTGAAAGTACCTAGAACAGTCAAATCATAGGGACAGAAAGCTGTGGTTGCCAGGGGCTGGAGGGAAGGAGAAATGGGGAGTCACTGCATAATGGATAGAGTTTCAGTTTTCCAAGATGAAAAAAGTTCTGGAGATGGATTGTAGTCATGACTGTGCAACAATGTGAACTAAGTACTTGATGCCCTAAATTGTACCCTCAAGAAAGGTTAAAACGGTAAATTTTATGTTACGTATATTTTTCCACAATAAAAAAAAACCCCACAAACTTGGAAAGCTTGCAATGGCTGTAACAAGAAAATGTCACCAACTATAACATTCCAACTATTTTGATAACAGCTACAATAACTGCTACAAGTAATAGCTAAGAATTGGGAGCAATCCAAATACCCATCATTTGGATGGATAAACTGTGGTAAACCATGTGATGGAATACTACACAGCCATGCGTACAAATGAGCTACTACTACACGCAACCATGTGAATGAATCTCACAAACATAATGTTCAGGAAAAGAAGCCATATACCACAGAATGTGTACTGAATGATTCTGTTTATATAAACTACTCCCAAATAGGCAAAACTAATCTATGCTGTTAAGAGTCAGGATAGTAGGTAGCCTCAGAAAAGGAGGCAGTAACTGGGAAGGAATCTTCAGGGGGCTACTGGCCTGGTGATGAGGTTTTCCTTCTTGATCTGTGTGTTGGTAATACAGATGATCTGTATTCTCCTTCAGAAAGTCAAGATATATGTGGAAAACAATCCCATTTATATATATAGGGAAAAGAAGCAGTTAAGGAGAAATAACATACATACACACACACACAATTCTGGATCTCAATTCTAGGTCCCTGTTATAAAATCAAAGTGGATACATCATAGGGCCACTGTGAGGATAAATGACATCGAATGTAAGGACACATGGTAATCATATGTAATGCATTTGTGTTAATTTATTTTAAAGATAAAGAAAATACATGGTACAGCAAAGAAATTCAAACGAGCCATTTGTGAATGACAGTAGTAATGAAGGAGTAGTAATGAAGGAAGGGGAGGAGATGAGTTTTCATTTTTAACTTTACCAATTTCCCTTTTGTTTGAAATGCCATGTGTTAATTGTGTAATTGGATGTATGCGCAAATAAGAAAATGTGAAATTACTCCTGAGATGTTCACCAAATTCAGTAACATAAAAAGTATTCATTCCTCAGGCACTTGAATTTTAAAAACAATACAATCAACTATGTAAAACTATATACCTGTGAATAAGAACTAGAAGACAACATACAAACTAGGAAAATAGTTTGTTTTCTTGGATGACAGATTATGGTCATCTCCTCATAAATATTCTCTGATATGCTTGCTGTATCCTCTTTCTAATAGTTTGTTCTTAAGATGATATATACTGGGATGCCTGGGTGACTCAGTCAGTTGGCCATCCAACCGACTTGTGACTTCAGCTCAGGTCATGATCTCATGGTTCGTGAGTTCAAGCCCCACATCAGGCTTTCTGTGTAAGTGCAGAGCCTGCTTTGGATTCTGTCTCCCCCTCTTTCTCTGCCATTCCTCTGCTAGCACTCTCTCTCTCAAAAATAAATAAACGTTAAAAAATATTTTTAAAAAAAGAAGATGACATGTATTATCAAAGACATTCACATTGTCTCAGAGCACTGTCAGATCAAACCTAGCCATGTTTCCTCTTTTAACACTTTAAGTTCTGACTCAACCTCCCCGACCTGCACAGTTTCTCCCCTATAACTCTGGAGTTTTTTATCCATACCAGTGAGATGCAGGCTGCTCATACTGAGCTCCTGTTTGTCATTAGTTAGCCCTAATGATTCCTCTAAGGATGAGACAGTTCCATCCCTAGATTCCTCAGGGGTATATGAGGGCCAGTCATATGGCTGTCCTTTCCAGACATGGATATTAACATAATGCTCCAGAGAGATACAGAAATTTGAGGACCACTGACCTAGCTCCTTTATCTGGCAGTATATCTAACCTACCAGGTGATGTCTCCTAGGTTATTGTCTTATATTATTATCTAACTGTTCATGACCATCTGCTTCATTTTTCCAGTTGCTTATATAAATTCCTGAGTGCAGAGTGTATCTTAATTGGTACTTATCAATACTCCTTCTTACTGCCTACTTTGCAGTGTCTTGCACACAACTGATTTATCTATCATATACACAACCTTGCTCAGTGACATACAGAGAATTCCTATATTTGTCCCTGTTTTTGAAGAGAGGAACTGAGGCACAGAGCAGTCAATTAAGGTTAGGGACTCATCAGTACCACACAATGAGGAAAGCTGATCTAGGCCAACTATGCTCTACCACACCACATATTGCTTCCTACAACCAGAAAAAGTTGGGGGCGGGGGAGTGGGGACAGATCACTTCCCTAGGGAAAGGAAGCAGTTAAATAGAAAGAAAGAAAGGTTAAGGAGAGTTTCATCCAAAAATAACTGGTTTAATAAAATCCAAAGTTAGAAACCAGGTCATTTGTACTGAGGCAAGAAGAGCTGAGCATGGTGGTTAACAGAGAGACTCTGCTAGCAACTTCAGTGCCTTTCGGCTAATTCAAAGAGGCAAGTGGACATAGCCTTGCATCAGAAAAGCCAGCTTGGCAGAAGGAATACCTGCTACATTTCAATTGCTGCCATCGCTCTTAGCCAATTGCCTTGTGCGGTGAATATCCTGCACAACGATACAGCACCAGCTGAAGAATACAAGCTCAGGTTACCTGGGGCAAGAGCCCAACTCCCAAGCAGCTTCACCACATGACATCAGACCTATCTATGTTCACTTTTCTACATTTCCTCATCTAGAAAGTGAGGATGATTACACTGCTTATTTCATATGGTGATTATAAAATGATTAAATAGTACAATACTAGTACCTTAACGTACAAGTAAGGTTTGTAAGTGTTGCAGCTATGAAACTACTTTCCTGTACTTGACATAAGCCCGAAATGCAGAGTAATGAAATCTATTTAGGATTTTTATGAGTCACATATTTGGGACTCGATTTGGGATTGGAAATTAAGACAAAAACAAGAAAATTGGTTTCTGCTTTTGTAGAATATTATGTGGTCTACTCTGAAACCAGAGTAAACAATTAATGATATAAATGCTACATCCTTAGTGTTTCTCTTCATTTAGGAAAATTTATTCATGCAAAAAACTAGACCCCTCAGCAAATGGACCTATTTCCAAATAGGAATTGCGATATATATTTCCACCCACTAAAACACTGTCAAAATCATTTCAGTAGCACTTTAGGGTCCAGCACCATAACCAGTACCAACAGATATTTGCAAAATGAATGGGTTTCATTGTATTCCTTCAGAAATCAGGAGCAGTGGACATCTTCTTGTTCATTAGTACCTGTGATTCCTTTAGTCCCAAGCTGATGGCAAGTTTCTTTCGGTCTGTTTTGCTGATATATTTCTGCTTCTGAAACATTTTCTCCAGAGCCTTTCTCTGATCCTCAGAAAAAACAGCTCTTCTTAAAATACCCCGCCGAGCTTTGGAGTTTGAGTCCTGGGTCAGGAGGGACAGCACACTCTCTTCTCCTAGAGGGGGGAGACATATACAAAAGCCTGGTTACCTTTATTAGTAAGAAGTCAGTCTACCTTTCCCAGGACAGCATTCTGCCTCCCTGTACCATGGCCAAACACTCTCATCCCTGAACTCTGCACACTTAGACCAGTGCTTCTTCCATGTTCTTGGTCATGGACTCCTTTGAGAACCTGATAAATGCCCTTTGCTCCCCAATGAGAAAAAGGTACATATGCTCGCCCTCCCAATTTGTATGCCAGGGTCTCATGGGGCACCTGGGTAGCTCAGTAAGTTAAGTGTCCAACTTCAGCTCAAGTCATGATCTCATGGTTCACAAGTTCGAGCCCTGCATCGGGCTCTGTGTTGACAATTCAGAGCCTGGAGTCTGCTTTGGATTCTGTGTCTCCCCCTCTCTCTGTCCCTCTCCAACTCATGCTCTGTCTCTCTTTCAAAAATAAAAAAACAGGGGTGCTTGGGTGGCCCAGTTGGTTAAGCATCCAATTTCGGCTGAGGTCATGATCTCACGGTTTGTGGGTTCGAGCCGCATGTTGGGTTCTGTACTGACAGCTAGCTCAAGAGCCTGGAGCCCGTTTCAGATTCTGTGTCTTCCTCTCTCTGTGACCACCCACCCCGCCCCCGCTCATGCTTTCTGTCTCTCTCTCAGAAATAAATAAAACATTTAAAAAAATTGTTTTAACTCTAAGATAAATAAATAAACATTAAAAATTTTAAAAAAGAAAGTTCATGGTCCCAGGTTACAAAGCTCAAATGCAGAACAAATAGTTGGTGGTTTGAACACTCCATTTTTCTCTAATTCTTCATTTATTTATTCATTTGTTTTTTCTCTCAACAGTGTTTGAACACTTATCATATGTCAGGCCCTCTGCTTAATGCTACACATTGAGAAACAAGACAAATATGTTTTTATTGTATGCATTACCTGTAAGATTTAGTGGAAAGCATTTATTTTCATTTATTTTATTTTTAATTTTTTAACATTATTTATTTTAAAATAAAATGAATAGGTTTTGAATTTTTAGAATTGTTCTTTTTTCCTTTTTTTTCCCCCCCGGAGAGAGAGAGCACGCCAGCAGTAGAGGGAGAGAGAATCTTCATCAGGTTCCATGCCCAGCATGGCCCAATGCAGGTTCAATCTCACAACCCTGAGCTCATGACCTGAGCCAAAACAAGAGTTGGATGCTCAACTGAATGAGCCACCCAGGTGCCCCTGGAAGGCATTTAGTCAACTAGCATCACAAATATGAGGATGTATTCTTAAGGAGGCTGCCTTGGGGGCACAAAGCAAGGATCTGATCTTAATCTGGTGTGTCAGGGAAAGTCTACAGGAGTCAGAGAATTTCAATCTAAGAAGGGACGTTTGGAAGACCCCCAACCACCACCATTCCTCAATCCAGTTGATCATGAACTCCTCCCGGTCAGAGATATTTACTACTGTTTCTGCCTTTTGTGGCTAACACAACTGGTTCCCACCCTCTGAGAGTTTCCTTCATCGTTCACCATTTACTCATTCATTCATTCATTTGGTTTCCCAGTTGTGATAGGGAGAATAATGGTCTTCCCAAAGATTACATACTATGTGAGTACGTTCCCTAGAACCTGTAAATATGCTACATTACATGACAAGGGAAAATTAAGATTGCAAGTGCAATTACAGTTGCTAATCAGCTAACCTTGAAATGAGAAGATATCCTGGGATATTCTTGGGTACCCAGGTGGGCCTTATGAGTGGAAGAAGGAGAAAAAAAGGGAAGTCATAGTCTTAAGCATGATAAGATCCTACACTCTTACTTTGAAGATGGAGGAAGGGGCCACAAACCAAGAAGTGCAGGCAGCCACTAGAAAACAGGAAAAGGCAAGAAATAAATTCTCCCCTAGAGCCTCCAGAAGGAACAGAGCCCTGCTGACACTTGATTTTGGTCCAGTGAGACCCCCCCTAAGGCTAGTGAACCCTATAAATTTAAGATAATAAGCTTGTATTGTTTTAAGAAAAGAGGTTTGTGGAAATTTGTTACTGCAGCTAGAGGACACTAATACCTGGCATCAGACTAACTGAGCTTATTTGAGGAAACCAGACTGACAGCACATGGTCCCTGCCCTTAAGGAGCTCACTTTCTCAAGGGAGGACTCACACATGAACACCACAGCAGAATATAAGCACCAGGGGAGCAGGGAGTCCAGCTTAGGCCATAGCTGGTAGGCATTCTGGTGCTTAATAAATAAATTTCTTTTTAAAAAAATGTTTTAATGTTTATATCTGAAAGAGAAAGAGAGACATAGTGTGAGTGGGGGAGGGGCAGAGAGAGAGAAAGAGAGAGAGAATCCAAAGTAGGCTCCAGGCTCCGCGCTGTCAGCACAGAGCCCCATGCAGGGCTCAAACTCATGAGCCATGAGATCATGACATTAGCTCAAGTCAGACGCTTAACTGACTGAGCCACCCAGGCGCCCCAATAATTATATCTAAATAAAAAAGCAAATGTATGTTTTAAGCACTAGAATAGAATGCTCTATGAAATGCTCTGCTATCACAATGGAAGAAGTAATTGGTTCAGAGAAAGCAGGTTGAGCCTTGTCTAAAAGAACAATCTAGTTCAAGAGAGAAAGAACCAAGGCCAATCTAAGCAGAGTGACTGCATGTCTAAAAGCACTAGGGCACACCTTTAAATACAGACAACACATTGTTGTTGTCAGAGGTGACAGAGGTGAAGGATTGAGCAAAATGAGTTAAGGGCACTGGGTGATACAGACTTCCAGTTATTAAATGAATAAATTATGGGAATAAAAGGCACAGCACAAGGAATACAGTCAATGATATTCTAATAGTGATGTGATGTATTGGGACAGATCATAGCTGTACTTGTGGTGAACACAGCATAATGTATAAACTTGTTGAATCTCTGTGTTATACACCTGAAACTAATATAACCTTGTGTGTCAAGTACACTCAAAATTTTTCTAAAAAGCATTAAGGCTTGAAGGAATGAAGTTTATCTAAGGAAAAGCAAGCAGTCAGCAAGGCTGGGGAAGGGCACGAAACAGCAGATGCAAGCTGTGCCCTTTTCCAGCCTGCAGATGGGCCTTTGCTGGTCCTAGAATTCTGACAGAGTCATCCACATTTAATACTTGGAGATTTCATGCAAAGTCCAGGTTTCTGACATCTCTTCAAAGGGAACCACACTAGGCTCCCCTTCCCAGAAAGCAAAGAGCTACCAGGGAGTATAGCAGGTGCCCCCTTTTGATGGACTATGTGGCCTCCACTTTGCCACAGTCTCACCTAGCTTACCGGGCTCTTGAAGATATTTGCATCTTGGACATAGAGTTTAGAGTGGAATGGAGCCAGATCATAGAGGATTATAAGAGATTGGGACATTATCCAACAGTAGAGAAGGTCAATAGGAGATGTTTAATCAGGGTGTGACACAATAATAAAAAACACACACTGAGCACTCTACCATTATACTTACTCTGTGTTAAGCCACTGGCACACATTCATTTAATCCTCCCAACCTATGCCAAGAATGGTATGCTACCATTCTCCCCATTTTACAGATAAATAAAATGAAGATGAGGTAGTTTTAGAAACTCTGTCCAAGGTCACGTGGCTAGGTTTCAAACCCAGGACAGCTCATTTCAAAGCAAATTTTCCTAGCCCTACAATATATTCTAACACACTCTGACTGACATTTTAGGAAAAAATGTCAACAAATGAATAAATCTCATCAAATCTACTTCTGCAATATGATAGCTTCCTTTCCTATTTGGCTAAAAGATTGCAGATCATCTCCCAAGGAGTCTCTCTGCCCTGGTTTATACCTCACTGTGGTTCCTCCTCACATTGCTAGAAGGACCACTGGCCTCTCCCTCTTTCCTTCCAGCTCTGTTACACTTGCATCTCCTTAGAAAGGCCATAGCTTCTGGGATGTAATCCTGCCTAATTCTTTACAAAGGTCTGCTTCTATTGACGCTCTATCCATTCCTTGTATCATGAGGTCATGGTTAATTCTCCATCTACAGCATCATTTTTTTCTTTTGCCTGTCACATGCCAAGGCCATATTTTAAAGTCAGGTTTTGACAACTGGACTCATTATTTATCAAAGATTTAAGTAGCTTTATGAACTATTGGTCAATAAAATATACTCTAAATACCTCAATGCGTTCTTTTTCTAAATGCTCTTCTTCTCTGAACTTTTCTTAGTATAGAGACTATGGAAATGGCCCTCCTGCATTATTTCAGAGACTCAGCTGGTGGGAGGATGTCTATCCAGGAAGGCTCAGGACAAAGGACTTTGGAATATGAAATACTGAAGAAATGTATTTGGACTGCAGCACTTATCTGTATGACAAATAAAGTAATTCAGTCTCTTTCAGTTTATGGGTTGTTCTAAGGATTTGATGATATAACTAAAGAAAATTTCAGTGCCTAGCCCACAGTGAGGATCCCACAAATCTATCTACTTCCACTTGTTGGATTTCATTTGATTCTTTTTTTAAAAAAAGTTTATTTTTGGGGGGAAGCACAGAAAGAGGGAGACAGAGAATCTCAAGCAGGCGCCATGCTGTCAGCACAGAGCCCAATGCGGGGCTTGAACTCACAAACCATGAGATCATGATCTGAGTTGATTAAGTCAGACACTTAACTGACTGAGCCACCCAGGCACCCCAGATTTCATTTGATTCTTATAAGAACCATATGCCACAGAAATCCTCTGTACAGATGAAGAGGCATTAAGGGTTGTTAAGGTCCAAAGCCACATAAAGGACACAAAGCTCAGATGGGAGCAGGACCTGAATTCAAATTTTTCGCTCCTTTCTCTGTCCCACACTGTTTCTTTACTCAGATGTTACAACGTGTCAAAATGGAAGGGGGGAAACACTTATAAACGTAGCCAGGGTTTCCGTCTGTGACTATAGGCTTCTGGCCCCTGTCCTGGGCCGGTCTGTGAGCCTGGGACTACATGGTATCTCTCATATAACCCAATAACTATGTCCTCAAGTTTAGCATGTCCTATCACTTGATTTTTTGCTTCTGGCACTTTTAATTTGTAAATGTTTATAATCTATCATTATTGTAGCCATATGTATTAAAATTGGGGGGGGACTAAGTATGCAAAGGTAAAGAAATGTATATGTACATTATACTATACCCACTTGATGACATTTTAGAAAACCATTAAATATGAGAATTATGAAGATCAGGTAGCAGCAAAGAAAATCTGCTTTAATGCATATGATAAAATCCATACTATGCTTACAGCTAGATAAAAATGCAAAGAAAAAAGACTGAAAAGGCAAAAATAAACACTAAAATAGGCTAGTATAGAGTTATTGACAAATAATTCATCTCTATTCAACATCTAAAAAATTGTTTTTAATCTTTATTCATTTTTGAAAGAGAGAGAATCAGAATGTGAGCAGGGGAGGAACAGAGAGAGAGAGGGAGACACAGAATCCGAAGCAGGCTCCAGGCTTTGAGCTGTCAGCACAAAGCCCAACATGGGGCCTAAAACCCATGAACCGCAAGGTCATGACCTGAGCTGAAGTCGAATGCTTAACTGACTGAGACACCTAGGTGCCCCATCTCTATTCTGCACTTTAAGTGTGGTTCTATTTTTGAAGGAAAGCAAGCAAACCTTTCTGGGAATAATCTGGTGGAATGATTGAGATGTTGCTGAGTGACAAGTGAAGATGAATCCAATCCATCCTTCAGGTGCTCACAATTGCTAACGAGAGGTCCAAGAAATATACAGACAGCCACAGCATAGTGAGATAAATAACCACAAACCACAGCAGAGAAACTACTTAAGAACCAGATGAGAAGCCGCTTAGTCTTGGAAGTTAACAGAGTAAGTTCTGAGAGAGAAACAGCGTGAGCAGGGGAGGGTCAGAGAGAGAGGGAGACACAGAATCTGAAGCAGGCTCCAGGCTCTGAGCTAGCTGTCAGCACAGAGCTCAATGTGGGGCTTGACCCACAAACCGTGAGATCATGACCTGAGCCAAAGTCAGACGCTTAAGCAACTGAGCCATCCACGCACCCCAAATCCTGAGAGAGAAAAACAGCTAGAAGAATAGCAATTCCTCTTGCTGACAGTCGACAAAGGCAGGCAGAGCAGAGGGATTAGCATTTGCAGAATCATGAGTGGGGAGAGGACACGGGAGAAACACAGTGGACCTGGAATCTCACACAGCTTGGTATTTCCAGACTGTGGGGTATAAATGGCAGAAACACAGGAGACAGCTAGACAGGTACATTAGGGCTGGAGGGGGTGGGTGGAGAGGGGACAGAGGGGGCAGGAAAGGTGTTGCTGGAAACAAGTTTATGTTGTAACTTACCCTACAGAAAAGCCTTTCCAGGAGCACCTAAAATGCTGCTACTCAGCATTGTAGGAAGCTAGTATTTTCTGAGCTAATAAAATTGTTTATATCTATGGGGAAATGCACAGCAAATTTATGGACCTACAAGCCTAATTTTTAAAAATCTACATATATTTTTTTCTAAGTCGAGATTTTACAGGTAAGGACCATGATTCTCTCCTTTAGCCCCTTCTTCACCAAGGTCTACAAATTTAAATAAAACAATGGGGTAACACATTTCAATGTCCCTAAAACTTTTACTAGAAACTCATAGGTTTTCCTATAGAGCTATTTTCAAGTAAGGAGAAAGAAGATTCCAATCGAGGGAATCTACACATAAATTATTCTCACCAATGTAAATTTTGGAAGTCATGGACCCAAACCAGACCTCAATCTCTGAGAGATCTGGAGTGGTTATGAGGGTCAAAGGGTTAACTCTTGGGTCTGGTGCCCTACAGACCTACAATGAATATGGATACAACTAATGAACAAGCAAAAAACTACAGCAAAGATAGACAATGACATTCTTCCTTTCTTTGCTAGTTACCTGGTTTCTTTCTCAATACACAAATCCTGCTGGTTTTCATAAGGTGGTTTGCCTTAGGTTCCTACTAAAAGTGTATTTATTATAGGATGCTACCTCTACTGTTGATGTTCCTTTCCATGTCTCCCCATGGTCTTTTGTGGGCTCTCTCTGGACCTAACCATAAATCACACTGGGGAATCTACACCACCTCCATACCTTATAAGCCTATGAATATGTGCTCAAATTTACGCCTGCAAAACAAACATATGGACTTCGAGAACTTGTTGGTGACTCAAAATTCTCTCAGGAACTACTAAAATGTTATAAGCAACAAACACCTCCAACTCTGTCTAAACTCATGACAAATGTCTGACTTGTATGGAAACTCCCAGGTGACAAAAAATAAATAAATGAATGAGTAATATAAAAATAAAGATAAGCAGACACAGAGTTTAAGACACATAGAAAAGAGGCTTTAAAAGCCAGGGCCACCATTTCAACATGCTACAGGCTCTACCAATTTGGGAATATTATTTAAAATGTGGCATATATGGGGCTCAGCAGGTACTAGTGTTATGTGCTCAGTACATACAGCATGTCATGTCATCTTTACAACAGTCCAAGAGGGAGGTATTACCATCCTTATTTTCTACAGGAAAAAAGCTAAGGTGCCAGAAAGTTAGGCCTGTGCACTTGAAGTCACATGTCAAAGAAGAGTAAGGACAATCAATGCTCTTTAAAATTATATCAAAGTTACGAGTGGGCAGACAAAGGGGTTGTAGGTGAGAAGAGTCATATTAACATGGCAGAGTGAACTAGGATAGAAAGTTTCAAAGGTGTGATTCCCTAGATCCTAAAATAGCACCAAGGACCATCCCTCAAGGAATCCCTGTGTGACATGGGCTTGGTGAAGGGCACTCCAACTTAAGGTGTGCTGTGTATAAATGACACTGTTGCCAGAGAAGAGGTGGGAGGCTGACAGAGAAATAGAGCATTAGATGAACTAACGGAACCCTTCATATTTTCAAATGTGGTGTTGTAGTGTGTGTGTGTGTGTGTGTATGTGTGTGTGTGTGTGTGTTTTATATAATTCCTGTGGATTTGAGACTTGGAGAGAGAAGACAGAGAACTTCCCTGGTTTGCCCTATTTAAACTAGAAGTCTACCTTCCAATCTCTATATAACCTAGTATTTGGAAATGCTGTATGGTAACACTTCATTATTATTTCATACTCATATTGATTTGCTAAAAATCGTTCCCTTATATTAAGCCCAAATTCAATTTCCATTAAACTCCACTCGTTGGCCCCAATTCTATCCTTTACATCTATACTGAATACAGTTTTTCTAATTTGACAATAACTCTCATGTTCTCCTTATTCTCTTCTTCAGGCCAAACAAATACTCAATCACCTTAGAAAATCCATGACCAAGCATATAGATCCTTCACCATTTTAGTTGCTGACTACTTCCTAACCTGGTTTTTATTTGCTCACTGTGCCTTTTATTTTATTATTTTTTTAAAATATTTTTATTTATTTCTAGGAGAGAGAGACAGCGTGAGCAGGGGAGGGTCAGAGAGAGAGGGAGACACAGACTCCAAAATAGGCTCCAGGCTCTGAGCTGGCAGTCAGCACAGAGCCCGATGCGGGGCTCGAACCCAGGAACCACGAGATCATGACCTAAGCGAAAGTCGGACACTTAACCGACTAAGCCACCCAGGCTCCCCTCACTGTGCCTTTTAAAGTGGGGCTCTAGAACTGAACAGGTTCTAATAGGCTGTCTGACCATTACAGAGTCTCACAGGACTATTATTTCCCTTGTTCTGGGTATTCTACTTTAAACACATAATCCAAAAGCCCTGTATCATTCTGTAGACACATACTGAGCCAACAGTACACTTTCCTTCTTTGTTCTGTTCAGTCAGTTCTCTCCTTCCTCTACTCTGTACTTGGTGCTCTCCTTCGGGGAATCTCAAATCAGGACTTTATTAGCTGCCCTAATAGATGTCACATTATGTTCAGGCAAGGGCTGTAGACAGGATCAGGAACAAGCACCCTATATCTATGAGTAGCTCTGCTTCCCCTCCCCCAGCCTCCGCTACTTAGGAACATTTGGGAAGAAAGGGAACTCTTTTCCCGGAAAGTTACTCAAATCTTTTCACTGCCTCTGTAGAATGGTTGAATAGAGCCATCAACTTGGAAAATCTATTGTCTTTAAGTCTCCAACTCTTTTAAACATTCTTCCTGGTTGACTGACTGTCATTTATCTCTGGAACACCCCTCCCTTCACTACTGAGAAGTCAAAACCTATACTCAACTTACTGCACAAACCTGCCTAGGTTTTCAACAAAATAATCATGCCTCTGTCTCTATTAGCACAAAATACTGCATTCCTCTGAAGATCTGAGAATGCTAACAATAAATTCTTACAGAAGGACTGCTACAGGTCTGGTTGGTTTTCTCAGGGCACCCAGACTCCAGCTGAGAACAGTGAAAGAGAAAACAGCCAGGTCAGGTGGCAAGAATACTAATCAGAGCATTGCCCATCTTCGACAGTGATGCTCAGGACCAACGTACGTTCAGAATAATAAAAGGAATGACCCTTGCTTGCTGCAGTCAACAAAATCCTAAATTCAAATTTGGACAGTATATTATGCTCTTTTAAGTTTTAACAAAGAAGAGGAAATAGTAAAATGATCTTAAGATGTAGACTAGAAGTTCACTTCCCAAGGAAGAGGCAGAGCAGTTTGTCCCAGAATATCTCCCTGCTTGTATTTTTATCATATGACTCTACATTTAAACTTTGTCTTTTAATGCATAGAATTGTTGAAAGATCACATGCGAGTTGGGTGCTCAAAATCAAAATGAAATAATTATCTGATTAGCTCAATTAGCCATTCTACATAATTAAGACTCCCATATATTTTCAGGTATTTTTCCCCACAACTTTCCATTTCATTTTAGCTGAGAAATGTGCGATTTTGAAAAGAACATTATGGACGTAATATCAAAGATTTTCCTTTCACTGCTTTGGGGGAGAGGAGATCTTTTACCACTGCCTTTTAATGTTTCCCCACTGTAAGGGCTGTGCTTAAATAGACTATTAAACTATTTATTATATGTGAGAAGGGCACTGGATGAATGATTGTTTCCACATT
This sequence comes from Hyaena hyaena, assembly GCF_003009895.1. NCBI lineage: Eukaryota > Metazoa > Chordata > Mammalia > Carnivora > Hyaenidae > Hyaena > Hyaena hyaena. The sequence goes on along the minus strand of NW_024081077.1, from coordinate 420,696 downwards.
GCAAAAACAAATCAATCATAAATCTAAAAGATTAACAAGAAAAACGAAATCAATTTCATACAAGTGAATCATGTTAAAAGAGTCAAAACGATATTCTACTTGCTAGTTATGAACCTGTTGATCTGATCCTACACTTTAAAAAGAGTGAAGTCAATTTTGTGAGAGCCACTGATTTCATTGTTTATTAAAATGCTTAGTATAAACCTTGATCTTGGCTGTCCACACATGTCAGCACATTTTGGCTGAAATTTAATATAAGATTACTTGGACAGTTTATTTTCCTCCATCTGTGCAATGGAAAAAAATGTAAATGCTTGGGCATAAAAAATGTTCTTATTATTTAAAAAAGAAGGAAAAAAGAAAATCTAGTAAATGCCTTAAATAAAGATGATTACTGTGCAGATGTAAGCCTTATTAACGTTCTTTGGTACCATGGTTATTTACATAAAATTCTTTACTGACAATCTAAATCCACCATTTCATTATTATTTGCTGCTAATACGATGAACATTATAAACAAAGAAATAAAAACATTCATTTCAGATTTATAACTAATGAGACACCAAAGTTTATTAAAAACACTTGTGGCATCTTTAAAGTGTTTTTAAACTGCCAACCTTAGAAATAGAAACAAACCAAGTACAGCATTTTCTATGCTTGATCTTAGCGGTGCTGATTTACTCCTTATATATTTTATTAAATAAAAAAGATAAATATAGGACTTAATAAGCCTCCAGGGATAGATGCCACAATATAGAACGGTTACGCCAAAGGCATAAAGTGGGAAGAACCAAGAGACAGATGGAGGAAAATGAGTCTTGCTTAAAGTAGATTTCCAAGCAATTGAGAAGATGAAGTTCTCTAGGAAATGTCTTGAGAATTAGTTTTATGTGCTCTATTTATCAAACTGGCCTGGGCATTAGTGTACTTTTCGGGCTTAGAGACTTTCACCAAAACATTGCTATAAAATGAATAAACATACACACACACATACATGAATGTCCACCTGTTACATGGGATTTTTTTTTTCATGTTTATTTTTTGCAAGAGAGAGAGAGGGAGGGACAGAGAGAGAGGGGGAGACAGAAGATCTGAAGCAGGCTCAGCACTGACAGCAGTGAGCCTGATGTGGGGCTTGAACTCATCAAGGGTGAGATCATGACCTGAGCTGAAGTCAGACACTTAACCTACTGAACCACCCAGGTGCACCTACGTGGGATTTTTTTTTGTCCATCTCCACTTACCTAAACTACATTGCCAGAGATCCTCTAAAATAGAAATCCAGTATGATATCAAGAGGAAGTACCGGAAACTAGGTGTGGGCTCTCCTTGACTCTCTACCCGGGGAATGCAACACCAAATATTTAATTCCAGAGATACCACTATGCTATAGTAGCAGAGATTTGGGACTTACATCTCTACTCCTGCAGCCTTTCCCTGCTACTCTAATATATGGTGACAAATGTCTCCTTAATTTGCACAACCGTTTTCAATTGCCCTCACAGGAGACCACCTTGAAGGAGCGAGTAAAAGGTTTAGTCATGGTTTCTATTTTTCTATTTGAATCAATACATTCGAGTTAAGTGGACAATTAATAGGTCACTTCCAAAATAGTGGTGTATCAGTCCTGGTTAATAAACGATCCCCAGAGTTGATAATGGGCCCTATGTATTCAGCAAGTCCTGTATACACTCAGCTCATCCACTAAATCCCTTTTCAGGTGGACAGGGTTATATGGGAAGATGAGCTAGAATGAGTCTATAAAAGTCAGTTTCATTCACTGCTTTATTTTTCAGTCAAGTGCTTTAAATGGTGTCCAGAAATTCACTTGGAATGTGAGACAGGAGAAAAGATGGACACACAGAGCCGTGCTTTATGACCATACAAAAGGGCAACTGACCCTTGCCCGAGCCTTTTCCATGTGAAATGGCTCCTAAAGTTCATCTGCACAGTGAAAAATCGTGGTGAGGTCGCGTGTGGATGAGTCAAGTGAAAGTGACGATTGGTCACGGGTCTGTTGCCCATTGTGGTTGGGTCCCTGCCATGTAAAGTGCTCTGTGGGAAAGTATCAGCCCCCTAAAGAGATGCTCAGAAGCCTGCAGCTCATTAAACGGCCAGCATTTGCTGCCTCACTTGTCAGGAATCACCCTGTTGAGCAACTGCTCTCCTGAAACATTCATAAAACACATTCACAGAGAGGCAGCAGGGACCTGAATTCAACCGTGAGAGAGCTCTGTACTTTGGGCTGACTCAACTCCTCCTATTTCACTTTCCACCTGACAGAGGGGCTAACCTGAATAAATGTTTTCTTGTGGGCAGTTAAATAAATGTGCTGGACTCTACCAGAGTAGAGTAGAGCTCACTGGACCTGTTTGTCATACACTCGGAATTTCTGCCTACAAATTCTTATTTGACCTAGAAATCTCAAGATCAAGGTGAACTTTATTTCTTTTTAGTTCGACATTGCTTTCTTTGGGTGTGTGTGTGCATGTGTGCATGCTCTAAAAGTTTTTCAGAGTTGTCATTCTCACTCCACCCCTGGACATTTTAAATTTTGTAATATTCGAGGAAAAGTTCTCTTGAAAATATTTCCTATAACTCTGGTGGGTTTTCTTCAAGATCATAAAAAGGAAGTATTTCTCTCCTTTCACAATCTGCACAATTTTTATTATTTTCTATGGACAATCTATGGCTTTCTGTGTCACATTTTGAGTTGAACAGAAATTTTATACAGCACAATTTCTTAGCCTTCCTTCCTTTCTTTTTTCTTCTCTAAATGAGTATTGCTACACGTTTCAGAAAGAGCCAAACTAGTCCCTCTGAGATCTTTTATATCAAGTGGAAAACAAGTCACTTTCCTTGGTGTGTCAGCCCTGGGTTTCAATGCCATTAGAAACTGCTCACAATTGCTCAGTGTGCTGAGGTCTGATAAATCTCTGGAAACCTCCTGAATAGGATCGCTGTGATTTTTAGTGAGGATTTAGCTCCTTGCCATTGCATTACCAATTAGTTTTCCAGAGCACATTAAATCCTGCTGCTTTGGTTTACAGAATAACTGAGGCATTGCTGAGGAAGCATAAAAACTTACTTGCAAAAGCAGTGACGGACTCAGGGCGCCGACAGGACCCACCACAGCATGCAGAGTAGAATGGGGAGGCGCTCAGGAAAAAAGGTTTGGAAGACGCTGCGGAGAAAGCATTGATCTCATTGATGAGCCATTTCTTTTAGGCAATATTCAAAATTACACTTTCCCAGAAGTCACTGAGTAAAGCACTTCATTTTCTGAGACTTTATTTGGTTGGTTATAACTCGGACCAAAATTAACATTATTCTAAAGTAGTCTTTATCTGTCAAAGAGATGACCAAATATTTAATCAAGATGTGGAAGATGCTGTGAAAGACTAGCTGATCAAAACCAAACCTAATAGTTAATTTTAGTGGTCATAATTACAAGTAGTATATATCAAATACTCCTTTCTTCAAAATATCCTAGAGCCATACACAGGAGAACTATCTGCGGTGATGAATGTCCTTTATCCTCACTGTCCAATATAGGATCCATTTCCCACATGGCTCCTGAGATATGTGGCTAATGTAACTGGGTAACAAAATTCTCAATTTAAATTATTTTAAAATAAATACATTCATGTGGCTAGGAGCTATCATATTATTGAATGGCACAGCTCAAGATATAGTAATTACTGATGAACAGTTGAAAGCAGAAAGGAAAAAATTAAATATAAAAACCAATTTGAATGTTATATGCTTAAGTTTAATTTTCTAGAAGAGATTATATCACTCTACTGTTTATTTTCAGAAAGTTCTCTGAACTAGTTAGTTGGATTCCAAAGTGGTAAGAGCTAATCTATTGAGCAATTCCATAGCAAAATGTATTTTTTTATGCTCACTTTTACATGTTCAAAAGCATTTGAGAATAACAGCATTTTATCTCAAGAGAAACTAGTTAACCTGAAAGTATTTGTGTTTATAGTACAGGGACTTACCACATAATCTGTTCTGCTCATTTTATTAAACTATGCTATTCGTAACATTTTCAATACATACGCATGGAATAGGTATCATTACTCTTATAAAGAAAGAAATTTTAAATTCTGTTTCTCAGTAGATGAAAACTAGCTAAAAAGGATGTCACAGAACATTAGTAGTAGTTCTTCTTTACTGAGCACTTACTATATGTCAGGCTTTGGTTAAACACCTTAAATACTCCATGTCGTTAAACATAACGAGGTATAGTATAAATATGGGAGAAAGTTCCTGAAGGTGGACAACTTGCTCTTGCTATGGCATACCCAAAAGAGTACCCAGCACATTCTAAATAGCCAGCGAATTTTCAATAAATGAATGAATAAAACTAAGCCTAACAGTTCATTTTCTGTGTGGTCATAATTATAAGTAGTAACTATTAAAACTAAGAAATAGGAAGCATCTCTTGACTTTCTTAGGAAGAGAACGAGGATCAGGAATGAACCCCTTCCCTGCCCCCCAGATACACCTTGAAATATAGTATCATTCATAACAGATGACCTTGAAATCTTGAACGTGACTCAAAAATAAATATTTTTATTACTCTCCCTACATGTTCAATGGCAACTTTTTCTTATTTTAATCATATTTAGTGAATATTATTTTGATACGAATATATACCTTTTTCAGGAACACAGTAATTTCAGACTTGTATTTTAACCAATTGATAAGCATGTGTTTACTTTTGCCAATATTTTTAAAGGATATATCAAAATAAGTGTTATTGACCAATAAGAATTCAGGTTCTTAATGCCTTCAAATTGCAAATTAATCACAAATGTAGGTTTTTTTTCTATAACATAACAGAAAGTTGCCAATATTAGTATTCTTAGTTTTTTAATATCCAAGTTTTCAAATGATAAAATGTTTGTCTTAATGACATTTCAAGGGGCTCTTGGCTGACTCAGTCAGTGGAGCGTGAGTTCCAGCCCCACATTGGGTATAGAGATTACTTAAAAATAAAATCCTTTAAAAAATTTTTACTTTGAAAATACAGCAACTAAGCAACATATGAAACGGAAATCCATTTTGGTGTTCAAAAAATTCTATAAAACTTAAAAAAAATATTTTTAAGTAGGCTCCACTCCTAACTTGGGGCTTGAACTGACAATCCGACCCTGAGATCAAGAATTGCACATTCCACTGACTGAGCCAGCCAGGTGCCCTACAAAACCTTTTAAAATTTTTACTGTTATCAAAAGCTGTTCTAACACTGACTATAAAACCATTAAAAAAATGATAAACAATTTCATTTTAATATCTTATAAAAAATGGCATTTAGGCAGAGTTACATTTTCCATTATTCTAGGAATATATGAAATAGTTTGAAAAATAAAAATCGGTATCTATGTATAAAAATTGTCACATGTTTTTTCTCAAGCATTTTCTGTTAAATTATTTCTCCTCAAAATAAACATTCCATATAATTAAGTCATGGCTATTATGCTGTTTGGCACAAAATACAATGCTGCATTTACATATATACAATAATACATTTTTCATTATAGCTGGAAAAACCTACATAAAAGAAATAGTTTTACTTCAAGTGTAGGAAATAAGTACTCTAGTGATACTATTAAAATAACCATGCAGAATATGTACAAATTACAAATTTTAGCATTCTAGCCAAACTGTTTCTCAGTCTAACCCTATGACCTGAAAAATAGAAAAATAAAAGATTAAAAAAATGAATGGTTCATTTGAAACAAGCAATTAAAAGCATTTGTGATAAGTGAAGTTCTGAGATATACAACCTTACTATTAAATTTAACAAATAAAAAGTTTTCATTGAGTATTTTGTTATACTATTATGTATTACCTTATCTTAATAGAGTAAAGCTATAATCAAAATGACATGCTATCTACAGTAGTAAACTCTCATGGCTAAGGAAATACATGTGACATGACCAGGGTTCAGGTTCTATTGTGTAGAATCCCTTCACCATTTTAAATCATCTCTTTGACATACATATATTTACACAGTCAATTCCTGATTTCCATACATAAATATACCTTGTTTAAGCTGGTTTATGTGAAAATTGCTGTGAAATTCCAATTAAGTGCTTCATTTTTTTTACATGTGCCTACTTTGACATATGTCAAATGCTAATCCAGCTGAACCTATGACTGGAGGGGTGTCGAATGGCACAAGAAAATAACCATTTAGAACAATGAAATGCATTAAAATATATATATTACAATTATAAATGTTTGTAAATTGTATACATTTTAAAGCAATGAGCAAGAAAGGGAACTCAACTGTGATAACAACAAAGCAACAAGTTGACAGATGTGTTAAAACTTTTTTAAGCCATTGAGAACTACTTTGAAGATGCTCTGAAAAGCACAGAAAACAAGGCAATTTCATCCTGATGATATGCATTTCAAATCCCATTAATGCAGTCTAGATGCAGTCCCTTTATCATTGATCATACTGGGAACAATTCATTATTGGCTTATGGACCGATATTTACGACAATAATATTTAAGGAGTGTGTATTATACCCCGCACACTGCTATGAATTGACACATGCTGTCTCATTCACTCATTAGCATTCAACCTCAAATGGGAATGCATCTGGAATATGAAGATGGTTTTTGGCAATTTTTTTAAAGGACAAGAGAAACACAAATATTTCAAAATAATATTTAGTTGTTAGCCATGAGAGATTGGGATTTCATGCACAGAGACTGCCAGTTACTCATAAGCGCTGGAGCCCAGAAAATGGACACATCTCTAAGCTTTCCATTAAGAGAAAATGAAATGGACTTTCCTATCGAAAAAAAAAATGCACTGTCAGGTTTTATGGCTTGATGTTAGGTTCTGTTAGTACAACACTTGAGGATACCCCAAATTCTGTATCCCACCAACAAATCTAATTTTCAGTTCCTGTGGAATCTGTTACCAGTTACTGATAAATACCTTAAAATTTTTGGAACTAAACTACCTGAATCCAAATGACTAAAATCACTTATTCACAGAAAACCTCATGAGCTTTTCACTTCTTAATCAATCAGATATTCTGACTTATCTGAAGACACAGAATCAAAATATCTATTAACTATTTTGGACATTTAACAAAGAGGGATACTTAGAGCCAATTTAATGGTGAACTGGCCTGATTTCTTTTTAAACTTAACTACCAAGATGGTTCTGTGATTCAATCATCCCATAGCTGAGGACAGTTCCCTAACTACAGAGAAATTATTTTCAAAAGTCTGTCATTTAGGAAGCAAGCAATAATTTTAAATTGCTTTTTGTTTTGTTGCTTTCATTTTCATTCTTCCTTTACTGATGGAGAAGAACAATGGGTATTTAAATGGGGTGAAACCACATTCTTTTGATTGTCAGTGAAAAACTGTAGTACTAAACTGACTTGAGCTTACGTTTCAAAGAAAGAGCACTAAAGACCACTAATAAAACCTTCAAATAAATTTCAAGAGTCTACTGCAATGCTATGCCAACTGGCAGCACCTTTTAAGAAAGACGGGGAGAAATGAGAAAAGGTTCCAAGATACCTTATTAAGGCAACCAAAGGGTCAAAAAATACTTCCGGGAAAGAATCACAGGGAGGTAAATAATTTTGTTAATGGTTTTAAATGACCTTCTTCGAGTCCTGGTACGTGGGAACTGTGAATAAAGAAATCTAAACTTCTGACCTGAAAATAATACACAACTGGATAGAGTGGATACAAATATGAGACTCCTAAGAATGGCAACCAGCAGCCCTGAGTAGTAAGATCTAAGAAATATCACTCACCTAATGAGGTGTGATTATCATACAACATGGAAGGAATTCATATATGTGATCCACATGCAAATTTACCTTTAGTCACAAGGGAAATCAAGTAAATTCATCCTTTATCTTCCTGCTCATCAGAAAACAACAGAAGTCCACAGTTTTTCCTCCAGTATTTCAGACACAGAAAAACAAAGGTCTTAATGTTCTGGTACAGCTCATGAGAAGATAAATCAAGTGCAGTGTCTACTTGTTTGATTCTGTCCTTTTAATTCTGTGCAGATAAGGGCCACACAGTGGACTGGGACCACAAAGATGAAGAAGGATAGTTTCCCTCCCCAGAAAAATTTCCATTTTGTGTTTCTTAAGTTACAGATTTATATCGGCTGGTCAAAGAAATGAAATAGAAATTTTTCTGTTTTCCAAATTCAGTTTTGTTCTGTAAAATCTGAGGCATTCCCCAAGAGAGAGATGAGATTTGGAAAAAAAAAAAAAAAAAAAAGCGCATTGTGCATATCCCTAACCATTGGTTATCAACCCTGCATACACATTAGAATGATCTCAAGTTGGGGCGCCTGAGTGGCTCAGTCGGTTGAGCGTCCGACTTCGGCTCAGGTCATGATCTCACAGTTCGTGGGTTCAAGCCCCGTGTCAGGCTCTGTGACAGCAGCTAGCTTAGAGCCTGGAGCCTGCTTCAGATTCTGTGTCTTCCTCTCTCTCTGACTCTCCCCTGCTCACCCTGTCTCTCTCTCTCTCTCAGAAATAAATAAAGACATCAAAAAAATTTAGAATGATCTTGAGTGCTTTTCAAAGATACAGATGTAGAGGCCCCATACCAAGTGGGTTAAATCACAGCAGCTAAAGGTGGTCTCCTTAGCACAGTATTGTTTCAAAAGCTGCATAGGTCATTATAATGCATGGCCAGGATGAGACCACAGAAAAACACACACAAAACAATGTCTGACACAGAAGGGACTCAACAAATGTTAGCCTTTACTCCTGCCATTATTACAGAATTTGAGGTCAACAGTAAGACAACATATAAAAAGCAGCAGCATGGTCAAGACTTCCACTGAAATATAGAAGTAAAAAGAAAAGACTATTGTCAAGAGGGCTTTGTCAAAGAAGGCTTTGAGCAGGAACAACATCCTAACCCACACCTTGATTTGGAAGGTATTTGGAATGGCAAAGGAAGAGAAAGAAGGCATTCCAACAAGGAAAGGTAGCTTGAACAAAGGGAAAGGAGGCAAGGCAGGACACGTAGGGCAAGTGAAGGGTTAAGAAGACCAGCCTGATGGCTGGCACAAGGCCAAAAGAGTGAATGTTAAGCAATGTACTTGGAGGAGCTAAATGTAGCTGATGGAATGAAGGTGTTGAAGAACAGTTTCTATTTGATCGGACTGTCAAATGAAGATATTAAGGTTTCCCTGAGTAGCTGGGTAATATGAAGAAGCTATATTTTAGGGAAATTCACCTGGCAGTACTGGATGCAATGTGGTAGATAAAGGAGGGGCTCTATGGAAGGATTCCACTGCAGTAAGAATTTGCTATAATAACAGGCAATGAGGACACCTGGGTGGCTCAGTCTGTTAAGCGTCTGACTCTTTATCTTGGCCCAGGGCATGATCTCACAGTTCATGAGTTTGAGACTTGCACTGGGCTCTGGCTGATGGCGAGGAGCCTGCTTGGTATTCTCCCTCTCTCAAATAAACTGTAAAAAATTTTATTAAAAAAGAAGAATAGGTAATGATAACCATTTATTTGTACATTGCCACTAGCATCTTCTCTAGCCTCGTATAATCAACAAGTGAGCAGAGTATGGCTTCTTCTCAAGGTGTGGGCCCCACTTCATCACAATCACCAAGTATTTCACTACTTTTGTTGCCTGTCCTTCAAGGTGCCTCCATTAGCAGCTCTGAAAAACTGAGTTAAATTTCAGGAAACACATCATTTTTTATTATAAAGCCCACAGAAGAGAATAGCATAACAGAACAGTTCTTGTAGCTCTCAAATTCTAAAAGCCTTAATGAAGACTCTTCAAGCTCCCAGCTATTGCACTCTGTGTGACTAACTCTTGTACTGATCTACACCTGCAGGTGACAACATACCTGGCAAGAACTGGATCTAATAAGGGGTTATTCTGATTTTACTCTGTGGCAGATTTTAAATGGCCGCAAATTACTTGGGTCTCAATTTCCCCTTCCTTTGTATTTGGGATGGTCTTGCTGCCTTGTTTGACCAAAGTATATGGAAGAAGTGACATTCTAGAACTTCCAAGGCTAGGTCATAAGAAGCTTTGTAGCCACTGCCTAGGGTTCTTGGAGTGTGTGCTCTTAGAACTCTCCCTTTCATAACCCAAGTATCAAGTTATCAGAAGCTCAAGACACTTTGGAAAGTCTACAAAGACACTTGTAGATTGCTGTACTAGCTCTAGTTGAGCACCCAATCAACAGTCAACCATGTGAGAAGCCATTTTGGACACCAAGCCCAGTTGAGCCTTCAGAAGACCAGAGTCTCAGCTGCCATCTAACTGCAATGAGATTCCAAGTGAGAACGACCCGGCTGAAACCAGTCAACCCATGAGACTGTGAGAGAAAATAATAAATTGTTCCTTCAAGCTTCTAAGCTTTGAAATACCTTCTTACACAGCATACCCCTTTCACCAATATTTTACTTATGGTGGAATGGTGTAAAGGAGTCTTTCACGTTCAGGCACTTTGCCACAACAAACTGTCTTTCCCTGTCTGTTATCAGTGGGCTTTTGTAGTATGTGTTTGAAAGTCAAATGCTGACTCTAGTCTCCGTTCTTAATTTGAAATGAGGACACAGAGGCTCAAGGAGGTCATATGAATTGATTGTCATTATACAGACAGTAATATAAAAATCTTAGACTTGAATCTAGGCTTTAAAATTACAGAAATACTGTGAAAACCAACTCAGAAAACTGTATTTTTAAATTTACCCAGTTTGCCATGTTTGCTCAGAGAAATTGTTGGCAAACTTTTACTATAAAAGGCCAGATAAATACGTCAGGCTTTGCAAGTCATAAATCTCTGTCGCAACCATTCAATATATAATGCAAAAGCACCTGTAGAAGATATGTAAACACAGAGGAGTACCTCTTTTCCTGCTTTAAAGAATGGGGCTATATTCTGGTTTCAGACCCAGTTAAACTATAGAATTGGTTAAATACACCTACACTCAATCCAGCCCATGTTTCTCTTGAAGAAACATGCGAGCAGTCATGGTTTTTATTCTCTTTCAATGTACAAAAATCTTTCCAATGAATAACTTACTAACTCCATCACATATTTCAAGTTTAAAAGTTGTTAGAAATGTAACACTTTAAAGAACAAGAAGTTTTGAGTCCTCTCAAGAGGACTGGTAGAAATACATACATTGGATATTCTATTTCTAACCGCCACTTAGAATTAATAAAATTAAGTTTGTTGTGGCAAAGTGCCTGAACGTGTAAAAGAAATGTTAAAAACCTGGTTCATCTTTGGGATACTGACAAACAAGAAGGCAATTAAGTACTAAGTAATATACAGAAAAAGATGTGAATATTTTTTTCTTTCCTTTTCCCAGATGTTTTGGTTCTAAAACAAAAGTCTAAAAACTTTAGAGGCTTTTTGATCTTTGACTTCAGAGAGAATTTTAGTGCCTTCAGTTTACTGTTCATATAACTCACAAAAATGTGCCCCTGAAATATTCCCAACTAAGAGCTGGTTGACAAAATGAATAATGCTATTAAAAATGAAATCAGTTATGGTAACTTTATATAAAGTGATGAATCACTCAGCGTTGCCAAATCAAGTACTGACTGGAGGCTAAAAAGAATAAAAGGGGGAGATTTCATTAAAAGTGGAAACATTACTGAAAGTAAAATAAAATATTTTGGAATAAAATATATAAGGGTCTGGTAAGTACATTATACATTAAGGCAAAGATCCAATTTCTTAGTAAGAGAGTATAAAATAGAAGCATGATCTAATGAAGTCTTAAATAAGGATTCTAATAAGCATTCCTAGATAAAAATCATGTTACTTCTTTTTCCAATTTGCCCCTTTATTCCTGACAGACTCCAGGTGTATTTGAATGAAAACTTATTTAACGGACTTAAAAACTGTATACCTTCACTATGAAAAAAAAATCACTGTAATTAGGAAAAGCCTTATTTGGAGTCTCTGTTAATCCAAGATTAAGTAGACAAACACTGTACTAAGAGTTACAAAGCAAGACCCCTTGAAAGACATAATAAGATGTATTCTAAAGTTATAAACAATCTCAACAACAGAAATAGGGTGGTGAAACAGGTTAAGTGTGGTGTACATGAAATATTTACCCCCCCCCCACCTAAGGACACATTTATTTAAAGATGTTAAAGATAAGAACATCTCACTTCTGTAAAAACTTGCATACCAAAGAATCTTAAAGTATTTTACAAGCACATCTATTACCTGTGTTATTTCCCTTCTGCAAGTTGCTACCATTTCTATCATTGCTCGGCAACAAACCTAAGCATAAAATGATGTCTTACAGCAAAGAAGACTTTTTTCTGGTGGGCACAAGAACAGGAAGAAGGTGGCACACTCAAACAGGGATACAACAGAGTCTCATGCACAGCTTTGGTTCCAATGTATAGGCACATTTATGGCAAACAAATGTGGATAAAACCACTGTCAACAATCCTTTTAAACTGCCCATAACATATGGCACCCTTTGGCTTCTGGCATGGAACCCTGAACTCTCTGAATCCTATGTTTATTTATGCACAAATGTGTACACAATTGTCTGGGAATTCAAACTACTGTGCTCTTTTCTCTATTTATTTTTGAGAGAGAGAGAGAGAGAGAGAGAATATGCATGCACCCTTGACAGCAGGGGAGTTGGGGAGGAGCAGAGAGAGAGGGGAAGACAGAGAATCCCAAGTGGCGAGACTGGCAACCTTGAACCCTGTGAGATCATGACCTGGGCTGAAATCAAGAGTCCGACTCTTAACCGCTTAACCAACTAAGCCACCCAGGCGCCCCAAACCACCTTAAAATAATCCTCGACTCCCTTAAGTCAGTAAGAGGTAAGGGGAAAGTTCTAAAATGTTCCTACTTGCCTGCTGGATTTACTCCTGTTTTATTATTAAACATCAATACCTGTCAACAGATTGAGATTCCTTGTTGCTAAAGTGGAGTAGAGAAGCACATGTTAGGGGTTGGGAGTGAGATCCCTGCTAAATCAGGGGCAAATTCAACGCACATAAATTGTTACCTTGTTGTAGCTCCAGCTCAGGTGTTATTCTGTAAGGAGGGTGTCTTAACTGGGTCACCACTAGAAGGGAAGGGACTGTCTATTAGTCTTACTCTCTTCACTGCAAGAATTTCTCCTTGAATCTGAAGGAGTTCATTAACTTGAGCTGATTCTCATGAACTCTGTAAAGTTATTGTTAGTTACTATGTTTCTATTAATATGTTAATATAAATCCAAAGACATGTTAAGAAGATACAAAAAATACACACATGTAGTAATAACATGGTTCAGTATTATCTACAAATCCCACCAAAGCAATGGTTGAGCTGACAGCCTGAAGAAGGAAACACCTTTGCCGGATTTTCCATTCTCTGTCCTGGTTCTGGGTCAGCATCACCAACATTCAAGATTCTGTGATTTTAATCTGCCAAAACAAATCTAAAGCAAAGCAGTAGGAAAAAATAAATGACAAACTCTGGCTTACTAAATCAGATCACAAAGTCTTCAAGTTGGACTAGACAAAACATTAAGTGCAATTAGTTTAAGACAGTCATGGATTAACAGGTAAATAGTATCTAGAACTGGGAAGTGGGCAAGGAAACGAGGATGCATATTTAAGTATTAATGGTAAGAAGCAATCCTAACAAAGGACCAGAAAAATGCTACAGATCTGGTTCAATTTCTGTACTACACAGTACAACTTACCTGACAAAATTAATTACAAAAAAAAAAAAAAAAAGAACTCAACTATCGAGAAGAAACATGTGCTTTCTAATCCTTAAAAGGAGTAGCTCCAATAATCAATAAATTACATTTGGAAAATTACCTTTATGTCAAAAGTTTTTTAAAATGTTTAAATAACAAATGCTATTAAAAGGCAAGGCTATTTCCACTTATTTTGAATAAAACTGGTGACATAACCAAGAGAAATTTAAATTTTTCAGCTTTTTACATTTCAAGGGTCTCTTTTATATATAAAAATGAGTATTTTAATCTAGCACAATATTCACCCAATAACAACATAAATGAACTTTTGAGAAAGGATCTCTGATTCTAATTTACTTGCAGAACCTCCTGGTTTCTCCTAATAAATTATAATAGATCCAAGGATTCAACCCTGGATCTACCTTCTATCTTTACTACCTTCTATTGCACTAACTGTGCCCCTCTCCAACCTTGAGAAATGCCCTATGATTTCCAGAGTTTTTAAACTACTTATATACATACAACTGTTTTATATATAAGCAACTTGACAGCATATAGCTATGGAGGGTCTTTTTCCTACTCTAAATATTCAAAGGCTTGCCAACTTCCAGGGATGAAAAACTGACAGCTATCCTCTCATTTATTACCTGTAAATATGTGTTACTGCTTAACTGTCATCACCTTGCAGATCCACAGCAAGACAAACAGGAAGGCCAATTTCTTTCCTTATGGGCTCACATACGAAACTACAATCTGATTTATTATTGTGACACATGTAGCCGGTTATCACTAGCTTCTGATCTTCAGTGAAAGACTCATATAAGGAATATGAAGATTTGGGGCAATGTTTTTCTCTTTCACATGTCCACAGATGTTTCCACTGTTACTTCTAACAAAAACAAAATTAGCAAGTGAAGTAATCATCGTAGGAAAAAAAAAAAAAACTGGCCTCTATGAAAATTAAAGTCCCAGCTAACAACTATGAAAATGCTTGGTAAGCCATACAGCAGCACAAACATGGAATGTAAGTCCCACAAGGCAGGGACAGCCATCCGTTTTGTGCAATGACTATCCCAATGGCTTAGACAGAGCTTGGCACATGGGAGATACTTGGTAAGCACTTGCTGAACAAATGAAATAGAAGATATCATTAAAAATGGGTAAGAAAGATAATGAAGCAGAAATGCATGTGGTGGCATAAATCCTTGTGTTAAATGGTTCTGCATTTCACAAGGCACCAATAAAAAAGTCTGGGGTTTTCTCATTCGACATTTAGATTGGTTCACTCAACCAAGTTAAGATTGAAAAAAAAGTAGTCAATATGCTGAAATGATTAAAAATCCCATTTTGTGATCCACTCCTAAATAAGTGTCTAAAGGGTCAGAAGTGGTTGTTCACTGACATTTCAGAAAGAAATATAAAGAAATAACTGTTATCTTTTCAAAAACAGTGGCTCTTCTATCTCCTCGATACTCTCTACAGAATATCAATCACTATATCATCAGTCAGCTAATTTTCAGGTGATAGTAACCTTGTCAGTACTCATTAAAACTTCATAATTCCACACAGTAGAAAAGAATTCCCACAACATTTGGTAGGACAAAAATCTTGTCACTTAAATAAAACTAGGGCAATGTTCAGAAAACTATATTCTGTGTCAAATTACAAAGATAAATGAATGTAAATGCTGGTTTTAAGCAGATTTGTGAGCACAAATATAGAGTTTCAATTTTCTTAAAATACTTTTGTAGATTCAAAAATTAAATACATCCCTTAGAAGACTAATTTTTAATTATTTTAATTTTTAAAATAAAAGTTATTTGTTCAAATGAAAATTAATCTAGGAGATTATCAAATCTTCAATGAGGGCTCAATAAAACACCAGGAAAAAATATATGCTCAAACTGTATTAGAATACTTCAAAGGGAAACATAAATTCTTGTATTGTCTTAACTATTCCAAAAGAAAAACATTTTTGCATTCTGACACCTTAATAAGTGTACAAGGATGAATATATCCTTAAAAATCTTTTGTAGTTAGGAGACCCTTTATCCAATAATTGCAATATTTTGAATGAAACAGATATACAAACCTCTTGTTCAGTTACTGAAATATCTGCCTTTGATTTGCATTTGGTTTATTTGAATTTAACCTGTAAAATCTACAAAGGGGAAAATTAAGTAATTTTCTCTGGTTGCGTAGCCAATCATGATAAGAGCAAGTTAAGAATCATTAAAAAATAATTTCTGTGAACACAGTGCCAAACCACTGAAAATTATGCAAATCACCAATTTTTTGAAACTGTAATTTTTAATGACACAACATTATTTCCTAACCTCTTGTCTAGGTGAAACTACTCTATACGTTTCTAATTTTCCAAATACTTTAAAAATACCAGATTGGCCCAAATTACCAAGAAACATAAACTTTGCCTTCAGCTGTATTTGCTCCTTTCCCTAGATGCAAAAGGCTTCCCAGTTAGATTTTACTTATGTGAATGAGACCGGTACTCATATAATTATATTTGTTCCATTCTGTTAGTAACCATTTCAAACTGAAAGTCCAGGACAGGTTCTAAACATGTTAAGTTCTATAAAGCCATTAGCAATAAATTTGATCTGGCAGTTTGCTGGGACAATGGAATCTGCTGAAAAAGCATCTATTAGTCATTCTGGACAAACCCATCGGGATTAAAAGAATGAGTTAAGATCGTCTAAGGACGCAGCCAAAAAAAATTAATAATAATCCAACTCTCAGCTTCTGAGTTTCTAAAAGCCTTCTTTTTTTCACCGCACATTCAGCTGCCCTCCATACGCTTTAGCTAATACGTGATTAACCCGTCCACATCCTCATCCCAATCACACCGCTTAGGTTTTACCCAAAAACTAAAACAAACCAAAACTGCCTTTCTTTTGGTAAATTCCCATTTATCGGTGAACTTCCTATTCCAGGTGCCAATGCGTCTGTTTCAGCTCAGCACGAAGAAAAAGTCGCCCTTGCGCCTCGATGATCCCAAATGTTAAGAACGGAGAAAGCCGAAAGTTTGCGCAACTCCTCCTCCAAAACTCTTTGCGAGCGTTCTTGAACTGACCCGGCCTTCGCTGCAGATTGAGAAGCAAAAGCCCCAAAGCTGGCCGCGGGAACGTCTCCTCGCCAACCACTTCCCAGGGTGCTGGTGTCGCGCGGCCTCCGGGGCAGGAGGCGGCGGGCAGAAACGCTGAACTTGGGGCGCCGGGTAAAACCGGTCCGGCGAACCCGGAGATCTCGGGACTACCGCTGCCCCTTCCCGCTCACCCCATGCGATGCATTCAAGGTTTCTCCGGAAAGGCCTGAAAATCTAGGCAGCCCTACCACTTGTTGAAAGGAGACAGAGGGGAAGCTGGTGGGACGCGACGGGAGTGGAGCGGGTGTCCCAGTCAGTGGTGGTACCCTATTCACCCGCCAAGTGGCATCTCCACTAAAGCTCGAGACGCTCGAGGAAGGTCCCGGGGCCGGGACGCATCCGGACGCAGCGCCGCGAGCGCGGACCCCGGACCCGCGGGGCAGCAGGCGCCGGGCGCGGCTGGGGAGGAAAGAGCTGGCTCACCTGGGGCTGACGGCTGGAAGGTCGAGTCTCGGTCCCCCGGAGCCCGGCCCGGCAGCCTGGCGCCGTCCGCCGAGGGGCTGAGCACTTGGAAAGCCCAGCGCGCGCCGTACGGCGCTCCGCCGGGGCTGAGCGGTTCGGCCGCGGGGCACAGCTTGAGCGGCACGGGGCTGGCCGGCAGGGGCCGGACCTGCGCGCCGGCGGCGGCGGCGGCGGCGGCGACTAGAGCGGACGCCGGGCCGTGGTGCGGCGTCGGCTGCAGCCCGTGCGGCGGGGCGCCCCCAGCCCGCAGCAAGTTCTCGATCAGGAAACTCTTGCCCAGGGTGCCGAAGCCCGGCGCCGCGGGGAAGTTGAGGAGCGCGGAGGACGCCACCACGTCCCAGTACGCGCCGGCGTGCGCCGCCACGGCGCTGGGGAGCATAGTGCGGCGCCCGCGCGCCGCCTGCGCGCCCGCCTCCGGCTCCGCGCCCCGCGCCGGGCCTGCGCCGCCGCCGCCCGCGGAACCGTCGCGCGCCGAGCCCAGGAAGGAGGAGACGGCACCGAGGACGCCGGCAGGCTTGGAGCGATATTATTTATTTGGATTGGGCGTTTTCTTAAAGGGTGGGAGGAGTGAGTGTGGGAGGGGGAAGCTGTGCGTGTCCCTGGCCCGAGGCGCAGGCTCTGGGGGCGCCGGGGAAGTCGCTCCCGCTCCCTATGCAGATCCGGACGGGTTTTTTTTTCCCCCCCTCCCTCTCTTTCTAGAAGGCTGGAAGGTGTGTCCAGCCCATCCATTCATGTCATCCGGCCCACAAAGTGACAGACGCGGCCAACAATAAGGCCGGCCCCGAGAGTCTGAGCTTTGGCAGCGGGAGGGGACGCGTCGCGGGAGGAGGTGGGCGTGGAGGCGGCGTGAACCGGCCGCGCTCAGCCCCTGCCCGCGGCCCGAGCCCCTGCTCTGGAGCCCATGCAGCCCCCCGGGGCGCCAGGGCGCGCGGCCGCCCTCCAGGAGTGCCCGGACGGCGGGCTGCGCTCGCTTCTGGAGAGCGTTCCGCAGACCACCTGTTGGGCAAACCCTGGCTCTCCAGCGTTGAGGTCACTTTTTCAGGAACCGACGGGCATCCTGGAGAAGCGAACAGTCCCGAGCGGCTTGAAAGGCTGTAGTTATCAAACAGAGTCTCGAGTGCTCCTGGGACTGTTTTACAGATAGATGCACGGTTTTAAAGAGTGGGTTGCGTATGAGATGTGAGCTTTTCTTGGCTACTTTTTAAGAAATTTCGGAGGTTCTAGTGATTCGTTTCCAGTCGCTTTTTATTTATTTATTTTTAATGTTTATTTATTTTTGAGAGACAGTGAGAGAAAGTGTGAGCAGGGGAGGGGCAGAGAGGGAGACACAGTATCTGAAGCAGGCTCCAGGCTCTGAGCTGTCAGCACCGAGCCCAACGGGGCTCGAACTCAAGAACTATGAGATCATGACCTGAGCCCGAGTCTGACACTTAACCGACTGAGCCACCCAGGCGACCCTCCAGTCGCTTTTTAAAAAGATTTCATTTAGGAATCACTTCAGAAGAAATGCTTCAATAAATTCTGATCTAGAGAAAGGGATCCCAGTTGAAGGTGGTTAAATATTTGGGTCCAAACCCCAGGAAGAAAAGCCACCACCCACTTTTCCTGGCTCCTCCTCCACAGAGCCCAGGATGAGAACACTGAATTATTTAGGATTACAGTTGCTCTTTTATCCCCCCTAGAAATTTGGGTAGTTTCCAATTTATGAACAGCCTGTTAGAGACTGGGCAGACGGAAAAGGGTGTGTGTGGGGTGGGTGTGTGTGTGTGTGTGTGTGTGTGTGTGTGTGTGTGTGGTTAAAAGTTCCTTTAACCACAAGGCAATTTAAAGCTTCTCATTTTAGAAACTGTATCAATGGAGTTTTAAAACTGTGTCTTCTCTGTCGGTTAACAATTCCCATTGCTATGATCCTGTGCAAATTCAAGTGAATTTATTTAAAATAAGATTTTTAGGGGCGCCTGGGTGGCTTAGTCGGTTAAGCGTCCGACTTTCGCTTAGGTCATGATCTCGCGGTTCATAGGTTCGAGCCCCGCGTCGGGCTCTGTGCTGACTGCCAGCTCGGAGCCTGGAGTCTATTTCAGAGTCTGTGACTCCCTCTCTCTCTGACCCTCCCCTGCTCACGCTGTCTCTCTCTCTCTCTCTAGAAATAAATAAAACATTAAAAAATAAATAAAATAAGATTTTTAAAGGATGTGTGAAAGGTTTGGAGTTACATGTATAGTTTCCTCTGTATCCTAATAATAATAATATGGTTCCTATCTTCAATTTACTTAAGAGCTGGACAGAATTGCCGGGCTAGTAAGATAAACTTTCTTTTAAAAATTCTCCTGGTTGATTTGTGTTTCATTTACAGTAGGGATGTCCAAAGCTTTCTAGAAATCCACCCTCCTTACCTGCTGCCAAATAGAAGGAAAGTTATCTGCAAGGCTGGTATATATTATTAATATTCATTCACTTACTGATATAGTCAGCAAACTTTTCCTGAGCATTTCATATTTATTGAGCACTTTTGGTGGTCCTGGGAATATATATAGAAAAGAAAGTTCTGGTCCTTGCTTTGTAGTGGTTCATAGCTTAGTGAGGGAGAAAAACAAATAATATCTAAGAAAGGGATTGTAATTTAGAAGGACAAATGAGAGAAAATCTCCAGTGTAGGATTCCTGTAAACTGAGTCTTAAAAGTTGGGGATGGGCTCTGAAGTAGTAACCTTTGAGGTTAGCAAGGAAAAGAGAGATTACATCGTCCCTGCCAGTCCTAAATCATAGCCACCATTTATTCAGTGTTTACATTTGGCCAATTATAGACTAAACAGTTTGTCCCTATTAACCTGTTCAACTTCATAGTAATTCTATAAGGCTGGTACTATTTTTATCCCAACGTTACTGATGAGGCATAGAAAATTTAAGTAACTTTCCTAAAGCAACACCACCACCAGAGTGATAAAGTTGAGATACAATCTAAACCACATGATTCCAAGGACTTAGAACCTTTAAGTCCAACTGCCACTCTCTTCACAGACCTAGTTGCCATGCTAAATGGTGTCATCTGTCCATGCAAGGGCCAGTATTCTCTTGTTCTGTAGTGGGAGCAGGCGATGCAGACTCGAGTTAAGAGGAACTGTTGGGTCAGCCAACTTGCCACAGATAGGAGACAGTTGGAGAAATACAGACACAAAATGATGTGGAAGTTATAAAATTAATGGCAAGAAAATGGAATGGAGGGGATAAATATTACAAAGGTTGAATCTATAGGACCAGATGATGTAGTTCTCAACTGGAGGTGATCCCTTTCCTATTCAAGAGATTTTTGGCAATGTTTGGGCATACCGTTGGCTGCCATAACTCTATGAGAAGATGGGGAGCTTAGACACTGGCACCTACTAGCTGGAAGCCAGGGATGCTGCTAACCATCCTACAATTCACAGGACAACAACAAAGAATTACCCAGGCTGAAATGTCAATGGTGTGGTGATTGAGAAACCTTGGTTATAGAGGAAAAGGGGAGAATGTAGGATCACTTCTAGTTTTCTGGTTTAATGACTGAGTAGATGCCCTGCTTCATCAGGATGGGGACTCATGAGAAGCAGGTTTTACGTGGACATGTGAACAGAATGATGGAGACAGACATTCTGGTTGTTTGTGAGAACCTCCAGGGGGAATGGTATAGTGAGAAGAGAAATGAGCCAAGAGACGAAGGCTGGAGAATACCAATGTTAAGGGAACGGATAAAAGAAAGAAGATCCTTGAAGGAGACTGAAAATGAACAATGAATATTTGAAAACTGGAACCAGAAAAGAGAAGGGAGCCTTGGAAGTCAAGCGAGAGAAAGTTTCAAAAATGACAGATTTTGGTTAAGAATTGCTATATACCCAGCAGTTTATTTTTCAACTGGACAAACAGCTCCAGTGCATTTCCTAGCCTGCCTTTCAGACTGTGTTTGGCCAATGGAATAAGAGGAGAAGTGATGTATATCTCTTCCCATTCTGTCCCCTAAGGACCCACACAGTCCTCTACTCTTTGCTCTTTAGCTGCCAGATGTAGAGGTCCAGGGGATGAAGTCCCCAGGGTATGGTGGGACCACAAGATGAAAGCAGTCTATGTCCCTGAATCACCACAGAGAAGTCACACAAGGTGATTATTTACATAAGTAGATCATCACATAAGCAAAAAATAAACTCTTATTGGGTAATGCCATTAAGATTTAGGAGTTGGGGGGCGCCTGGGTGGCTTAGTCGGTTGAGCGACCGACTTTCGCTTAGGTCATGATCTCGCGGTTCGTGGGTTCGAGCCCCGCGTCGGGCTCTGTGCTGACTGCTGGCTCGGAGGCTGGAGCCTGTTTCAGTCTGTGACTCCTTCTCTCTCTGACCCTCCCCTGCTCACACTGTCTCTCTCTCTCTCTCTCTCTCCCCTAGAAATAAATAAAACATAAAAAAAAAATAAAAAAAGATTTAGGAGTTGGTTTCCACAGCATATCATCACCTACCTTAATTAATATACTAACTCTGTAAATGACTCAGATTAAAAAAAAAAAAAGTAATTTGATTCTCAGTGACTTGAGCAAAAGCCTTTACAAGGGAAGCAAAAGAAGTAGATACCAGTTTGTGCATGATTGAAGACGCGTAAAAGGTAAGACAGTAGGGAGGAGAAGTTGAAGACATAGGGGGAAAGCTTAAGTGAGTTAACAGGATCCGAAAAAGAAGACATGAAAATATTAGAAGATGAGAGAAAAGAGGCTGGAGATAAAAATGTGTTTGATGGAGCAAAAAGAGGCGGTAAGCCTAGCACAAGCCGTGTGGGCTCTTTACCTCTTGGTAAGAAAATGTTCTAGAACCTAAGCCAAGGGAGCACAATCCTTCATTCTTATGCAGAATGGAGCCCAAGGCTTAATTCTCACCCAGCCCTGTGTTCAGTCAGTGACTTAGAGAACTCATTGCCTAAATCCAACTATGATCTTAGCAGCATCCCGGGACTGGAACACTGTCACATTTCCTCAAGTAAATCTTTCATACAGGATGTGAACTTGAAAGGGCTGAGAGATGGACATCATTGAGCTTATAAACATATTACAGGACTGTTTCTGTATGGGCTTACACATAAATGTTTAAATGTGTCGTAGGATTCATCCTGACATTTGCCTTCATACTTGGTCATGAGGCTATGAGGATGGCTCTAAACCTCTTATGTGCTTAGTTAGCCATTTGAAGCTCCTGATACTTACGGAAAAAAAACAAAAACAAAAACAAAACCTCTCATCATTGAGAAAGCCCGATTGGCTCAGGCCATTTTGCTGCAGTGTTTCATTCCTTGAAGAATCACTTTGGTCTATGTTGAGATCTGGTCCCCCCCCAAAAAAGAGCATCATCGCAAAAATCAAATGCCTTCAGGGTCAGATGGCTGAGACCTATGGGCTAGCCTATGGGCTAGATGTAAAGTAATAGAGTGTGAGTTAGCTATTAAAGAGGCAGTGGGTCTCTCTGACCCTCCCCTGCTCACGCTGCCTGTCTCTTTCTCAGAAATAAGTAAAACATTTAAAAAAAATTAAAATAAAGAGGCAGTGGGGGTGATCAGAGGCTGCTAAGCAAAGCATACACATAGACCTATTTGTCACTAGTCTGAAGAACTAGGCTAGGGCCAGATCATGTCTTCTATGCAGCACACAGGATGTTGGACTTTGCTCTTCAATCAATGAGATGTGCACAAGAAAAAAAATGTAACTATATGTGGTGATGGATGTCAACTTAAACTTATTGTGGTAATCATTTTACTATGTATATCAAATCATTATTTTGTACACCTAAAACTAATACAGTGCTATATGTCAATTATATTTCAGTTTTAAAAAAGCAATAAGATGGATCTCACATTTGCATTTTACTTATTTATTTATTTTTTTATTTCTGAGAGAGAGAGGCAGCGTGAGCAGGGGAGGGTCAGAGAGAGAGGGAGACAAAGAATTCAATGCAATCTCCAGGCTCTGAGCTAGCTATCAGCACAGAGCCCGACACGGGGCGAACCCACGAACCGTGAGATCATGACCTGAGCCAAAGTCGGACGCTTAGCCTACTAAGCCACCCAGGCGCCCTTCACATTTGCATTTTAAAAGACTACTGCTGTGGTATGGAGGTGGTGCCGGGATCTGGAGAAGGTGCTAACTGGAGAGACTTCTAGTAATGCAGAAAAGAGATCCTGGGGCTTTAGGCTGGGTTTGTGGCAGTGACTGTGGCGAGAAGCAGGAGAAACGAGAGCTATCTAGAAGGTATCTGTGAATTTAGAGTCTAACAAAGTCTTGTCTCTCGTCAGAACCAGCATACTTGGTTTTATCAGATTGTGGGAACTATATAGCCCATTGCGTTTCCTGATATGTTTTGAATGCCAAGAAGTTGAGCTAATTTTAGAATTTAATTGCAGTAACTCTCTTAGCCCATATTTCTCTCATCTCCACCCTCAGTTCACTTTAGATCTTTTATGTTTATTTTGATGGCACTGTTATATGTGTATCCATTTAGTGCAACTCCTCCAACCGTGTAAGTAATAAGCAAATATAACAAACAGGTCAATCTTTTTTATTTTAAACACACATGCTTATTCTAAGTAGAATTCTATAGTGGAATCTGAAGAAGCTTCCCTAATTCCTCCATGATCGGTTGAATTATCTTTTGGGGCAGAAAAGTCTTGGTGCTTGGTGGACAGAGAAGCTTCTCGTAGCCCGGGTAATATGCTCTCTGATTTGCTGACCTCACTGGCACCTCTGAGCACCTACTCCAATAATCAGACATCTTTGAAAAGAAGATGTAATTGTGAAGAATTAGTTCTGTTCTCAACTGAAAGGAAAAGACTCAAAAATATCCTTGTAGTCTTTTTAGTAACTCCTGGAAACCTGGCTGGTACAGGGTTACTCAGGGAGAAACAAATTATTTCCCAAGAACTGCTAGCTACGTAGAATCTCTCCACTGCCTAACATCCACTCACAACTCAGAACCTTAGGCAGATTACATCCTAATCCTTAAATTAGAGAAAAAAAGATTTTTTTAAATGCACAGGAATATGTTAAGAGGTACATTCAATAAATTCAACAATAATTACTCAATTAAATTCTATACAGTAATGTACTTTCTTAAGCATTCTCCCATTCCTCCACCCCACCCCATCCCCAAATACTCCTGGGTCTTCAAAATAAATTCTAAAACTCTGGCTCACCTCTGAAAGACATTTATAAATATGTTTTAAGTTTTGATCTGGCAGGACTCATGCTCTCATTGTCCTCTTTTTCCTGCACATGTCTTTTCTGGCTGCCTCTGTGGGCTTTTTGTGCATTATTTCGCCATGCCTCAGGCATTGTTCATCTCCGTGCCCTGCATGCTACCTTCAAGCTCTATTTTACTGACTCTCTTCTGTAACTGGGAGACTTCCCAGTTTCTTTCCAGGCTATTCAATTTCTTTGGCATTACTTGCTCGTTGATCATTTCTAACCACTTTTCCACTTGTACTGCTTGGCCCACAGTGGAGTGGGAGACTACTGAATGATTTTGAGGAAATTGCTCTGGATGCTGCTGAGCCGTAGTCTTTTCGACTGTTCCCCATTGTCTCAGTGTCCCCACAGCCACAGGTGCGCCTCATTCATATTGAAATCCTACAAAGTTCTCTGCTTTGCCCTCAATCACTGCTTTGGACAAAAGGGAGGACACACATCACACTGTGAATTTTGTCCTGTTCCCCAATGTTTACACCAAAAATAGTCCCTTCACACGAACATTAAGGGTTGTTGTTGTTGTTTTTTTTTTTTGCATTTACTGCCAAAAGTATGAAGTATACACAGAGAAGTTAATCCCTTGTGAAACTGCTCGAAGGCTATGAACCCAGACTCTGTGAACCAAATTTAGATATGTCAGTCTCCTTGCTTTAGTGTCATTTCTCTGGCAAGGATTTTTCTCATGTAAAATGTAATAAGCATTTTAGGCAAATAAATAAAATTAATCCCTAGAGGTTTTTTTTTCTTTCCAGCCCCCCACCCCCACCCCACCGTTCTCTATTGAGTTTCCCAGCTTTGATTTATTTGGGAAGTAGACTGATACTACAAAGCTTCTGAAGTAAGCATTGTTTGACAGCCAACCATTTAAATTGTGTGGTATAACTCTCAAGTGACCCTCCTTATGTCACTCAAATATTCTCTCGTTTTCAGGCTTATGCATATATTTCACTCTCCCCATCATTCATTCCATCTACACATCTTCCCCAGCCCCAATCCAACACCTCTGGTCCAAGTACACTTCCTTCTTTTAGCCTAAGCACAGCCAACCTCAGGAGCTTCCTGAGTACAAGGAGGGCAAGGAGAGACCTGAGAAAGAGACCACTCCTGATTGGGCAGTAGCAGATTGGATATGCCAGTGCATACCATACCAGACGTCTCTTGGGTGGCCACAAGACCAGTAGATCTCTGCATCCACCCACCAAATTTTAAAAGTTTATATAGAGTCTTTAACTGGGCTCAGTCATGTTATACCATCCCAATGGTCTCGATACATTGATCTCTGAAGGCCACGCCCTTGGAAACACCTTCTACTATGGGAACAGCAGGGAGAGTATACACTCCAAGCACAGAGGGCAGGGGGGAGTGCCCTCTGATTGCCCATGCCCAGTGTTTAATTCTGTGGTCAGCTGGCTATCATGCACATTCAGTTACCTCCTCCAGAACTCCACCAACTCATGACTGGCTCTTATAGTCTTACACACCCTCCTCTTCCATGGTGTGTCTTGAGCAGTCAACAGGTTTCACTAACATGGAGGTGACTTGCCTGGTGGCTATAGCCATTGTAGCTATTTGTGGTAACTATAGGCAGATACCACAACATCAGTAGACGCACATACGAGAGAAACATGGATCATGATAAGGATTCCAAAACTAAGTAACATTTGTTTCCACCAAGAGTCCCATTGTCCAAGCCATTGATTGCTAAGTCCCTCAGACAGTGGGTTGGATCACTCAAGGAGTTCATTTGTATCCTCGTATGATTTAATAAAGATGACACATTAGCATGCTCATCAGGTATGGACACAGAGCGCTTTGTTTAGATAATAAATGCCTTACTTACAAGGTATTAGTAATGTCCAAGGCCATTCTAATTTGGAGGACAGTTTTTCTGATTAAAAACATATCAGTATTCAGTTAAGGATAGGCTTTGTTAGCTATCATTTAAGGTTTGCTGGATGAATTTGATAAGGGCTTCTATATGTGCTATAATGTTTTCCAGGCCAATGGAGGAAACAAAGATGGTGGCCAAGGGATTGTACTGGTAGGAAACAGAAGTTCATGGATTGATGGGCTTTCAGGTTAGAAGGAGGTTCACCTCATCTGTAGTTGCTGCAGCATCATTACTAGGGTAAGACAGTGGTTGATTTCTTGATACTTTAGATATGTGATACTTTTTGGGTGAATTTGTCCCTGACTAGCTGACTTTCAGCTGCAGGTTGCTGATAATATTTGGTTGACTTGCAAAAGTGCACTCATTGAGGGGAGTTATTGTTTTCCTGTTGAATAGGGTTAAAACTCATTCAGATGGCTACTTGTTCCCATGATTATAGAACAGTCACTTTAGATAAAGCTTGTGGAAACTTTTTAAATTCTCAGTTCTCCCTTTTGTTTCTCATTCATCCAGAACTCTAGAAGACATAAACAAAGATATTCTAGATCTTACCACAGTTGTTGATTCTCTTTAAAGATATATGGTTTATAGAGATCTGAGTTTTAGATGGAACATTAGTTAGTGTGATATTATCCTGTGTTTATCTGGAATCATTTAAGTCATCTGTCAAGATGGTGATTATGCAGAAGTATTTAAGTCTCTGGACAATAGACATCAGATATCTATGAGACAAGTAAATACAAATAGAAGTATTTAGGAAGGCATCAGAAGATTCTTTAGAAGTAGGTCTGATTGAGTACACAATTCCCAACAATTTCGTATGACCATCTTAAATAGCTAGGCAGCTTTTTTTTTTTTAATTTCAGTGTAGTTAACATACAGTATTATATTAGTTTCAGGTATACAGTATAGTGATTCAACATTTCTATGCACTACTCAGTGATCATCATGATAAGTGTACTCTTAATACCCTTCACATATTTTATCCATTCTCCTACTCACCTTCCCTCTGGCAACCATCAGTTTGTTCTGTATAGTTAGGTCTATTTTTTTAATTCTCTCTCTCTGTCTGTGTCTCTCTCTCTGTCTCTGTCTCTCTCTCTCTCTCTCTTTTTTGCTTTGTTTTGTCTCTTTTTAAAAATTTTTTAAATTTATTTCTGAGAGAGAGAGATAGCGTGAACAGGGGAAGGTCAGAGAGAGAGGGAGACACAGAATCCAAAACAGGCTCCAGGCTCTAAGCTAGCTGTCAGCACAGAGCCCGACGCGGGGCTCGAACCCACAAACCGTGAGATCATGACCTGAGCCGAAGCTGGACGCTCAATTGACTGAGCCACCCAGGCGCCCCTTGTTTTGTCTCTTAAATCATATGGTATTTGTCTTTCACTAACCCACTTATTTCACTTAGTATTATATTCTCTAGGTCCATCCATGTTGTTGCAAATGGCAAGATTTTTTCTTTTTTTATGGCAGAGTAATATTCCATTGAGAAGGTGTGTGTCTGTGTATGTGTGTGTGTGTGTGAGAGAGAGAGAGAGAGAGAGAGAGAGACATGGCTAAGTATCAATTTTGTTGATCTTTTCAAAGATCTAACTCCTGGTTTCATTTATCTGTTCTATTGGGGTTTTTTAGTTTCTGTATCATTTATTTCTCCTCTAATCCGTATTATTTCCTTCTGTCTACTGGTTTTGAGTTTTGTTTGTTGTTCTTTTTGTAGCTGCTGT
Source organism: Hyaena hyaena (assembly GCF_003009895.1). Classification (NCBI taxonomy): domain Eukaryota; kingdom Metazoa; phylum Chordata; class Mammalia; order Carnivora; family Hyaenidae; genus Hyaena; species Hyaena hyaena. The sequence goes on along the minus strand of NW_024081077.1, from coordinate 392,478 downwards.
AGGTGTAAGGTTGGGTCGTTTATTTGAGATTTTTCTTGCTTCTTGAGGCCTGTATTTCTATAAACTTCCCTCTTAGGACCACTTTTGTTGCATTCCAAAGATCTTGGACCATTGTGTTTTCATTTTCATTTGTCTCCATGTATTTTTTGATTTCCTCTTTTATATCTTGGAGGACCCATACATTGTTTAGTAGTATGCTATTTCACCTCCCTGTATTTTTGCTCTTTTCCAAATATTTTCTTGTGGTTGATTTCTAGTTTCACAGCTTTTTGTTCAGAAAAGATGCATGGTGTGACTTCAGTCTTTTTTAACTTGTTAAGATTTGTTTTATGGCCTAGTATGTGATCTGTTTTGGAGAATATTCCATGTGCACTTGAAAAGAATGTGTATTCTGCTGTTTTAGGATAAAACGATCTGGATATGTCTTAAGTCCATCTGTTCCAATATGCCACTTAAGGCCACTGTTTCCTTATAGATTTTCTGTTTGGATGATCTGTTCATTGATGTAAGTGGGTTGTTAAAGTCCCCTACTATTGTCGTACGACCATCAGTTAGTTCATTTATGTTGGTTATTAACTGTTTTATGTATTTGGGTACCTCTGTGTTACATGCATAAATATTTACAACTGTTGTATCTTCATGTTGATTGTCCCTCTTTGTGATTATAGTGTCTCTTGTTACAATCTTTGTTATAAAGTCTACTTTGTCAGATATAAGTATTGCTACCCCAGCTTTATTTTCACACCCATTTACATGATAGATGTTTCTCCATACCCTAAGTCTACAGGAGTTATAGATCTGAAATGAGTCTCTTGCATACAGCATATCGATGGGTCTTGTTTTTTATCCATTTTGTCACCCTGTGTCTTTTAATTGGAGCATTTAGTCCATTTACATTCAAAGTAATTACTGATGGATATCTATTTGTTGCCGTTCTGTTACCGGTTTTATGATTATTGTTACTATTTTTCTCTGTTCCTTTTTTTCCTTGTTTTCTTCACCATAAGTTGCCTTTTTTAGTGATATACTTGGATTTCTTTTTCTTTATTTTTTTGCGTATTTATTACTGGGTTTTGATTTGTGGTTCTGTTAGGTTTGTATATAACATCTTCTGCATGTAGCAGTCTATATTAAGTTGTTAGTCATGTAAGCTTGAACACATTGTTTGCTCTTCTCCCTCCCCCCACCCCCACCCCATTTTAGGTAGGTGGTGGGAGTCCCTTTGGTGATAATTTGCTTTTGTGATTCCCTTAACTGATTTTTGCTTTTGTGCTTCCTGCATTTCTTGCTCTCACATATGGTCTTTCCTTTCCACTCAGAGTTTAACATTTCTTATAGGGATGGTAAGTAATCATGAATTCCTTTAACCTTAGTTTGCCTGGGAAACTCTTTTATCTCTTCTATTCTGAATGATAGCCTTGCTGGATAGAGTATTCTTGGATGCAGATTTTTCTCTTTAAGCAATTTGAATATATCATACCTCTCCCTTCTGGCCTGCAAAGTTTCTGCTGAAAAATCTGCTGATAGCCTTATGGAGTTTCTCTTTTATGAAACTGTTTTCTTTTCTCTTGATGCTTTTGAAATTCAATCTATATCAGTAGTTTTCACCAGTTAATTACTATGAGTCTTGGTGTGGACCTCCTGGAGTTGATTTTGTTGGAAACTCTCTGTGCCTCTTTCTGAATTTCTGTTTCCTACCCCAGATTTTGGGAGTTTTCAGCTATTATTTTTTCCAATATATTTTCTGCCCCCGTTGCTATCGCTTCTCTTTGTAGGATCCCTGTAATGCAGATGTTAGTATCCTTGATAGAGTTGCTGAGTTCCCTAAGTCTATCTTTATTTTGCATATTTTTTTCCTCTCTCACCTGCTCAGCTTGACTGTTTTCCATTATTTTGGCCTCTGGGTTACTGATTCATTCTATTTCCTCTAATCTGCTATTTTTTCCATCTAGTGTGTTTTTTATTTCATTTCTTGTGTTCTTCATCTCCAATTGGTTCTTTTTTATCTCTTTGTTAAGGCACTCACTGATATCCTTGACTCTTTTCTCAAGACTAGTGAGTATATTTATGATCATTACTTAAAATTCTCTATCAGGTGTCTTATCTTTGTTTCACTTAGGTCTCTTGCTATGGTTTTGTCCTGTTTGTTTTTTCATTTGGAACATATTCCTCTGTCTCCTCATTTTGTCTAACTATCCGTCTCTTTCTTTGTATTCTGAAAGCCAGCCACTTCCGCTTTTGAAAGTAGTGGCCTTATGAAGAAGAGGTCCTTCTTGCAATGGAGTGTCCCTAGTTACCAGAAGCTGGAACTTTAGGGGTGTCTCCTATGTGTGTTATTTGCACTCTGCTGTTGTGGCTGATCTGCTTCTTCCTTCAATACAATAGCTGCAATGGCTCTCTTTGACTGCTCTGGACAGGGTTTGGTCACTGCACTGTTAGTGGACTAGTCTGGGGATGTCTTGGGCTTGAGTCGAGTCAGACCAGGCATTTTCCAGAGATGCACTAGCACCAAACTGCAAGGTGCTTTCCCTATGTTGTCCCCTGAGAAGCTTTCATTGGTGGCTGGGACCTATAATCAGACCAGCTGTCTGCCCCCAGCCCACTGCTGGGGCCACAGTCTGACTACTGTGGGAGGTTGCCTTTCCCTCTCCTTATGGCAGGAATCACTTTGGAATGACTGTCAGAGATGTTTGCGTACTGCCAGGCTTGTGGCCCTGGTTTGAATGGGCTCTGGCCAAGACTATAGTGGAGGGTACAGATCCACAAAGCATGTGAGGTTTGGATGCAGTTTTAACAAGGTTTGCATGCTGGTCCTCCTCTAGATGGAATCTGCCACCACACTGCTAGGACCAAGGTTCCACGGAGTGTGCTGGCCAGGAGATAGTGTTGACATGGTTCCCACTGGTTTTCTGTGGGGAGGGGCCTCACAGCACCAGGACTGAGGCAGGCCTGGCTGGAGAAAGTAGAACTGCTAAAACCAGACAGGACAGGGTATAAGCAGTTAGGTAGTGAATTATGTGCTATGCTGATTCCTGCAGATGACCATGTATTTATGCTGGGGTCTAGCGGGGAGGGGAACGGCACCTGCTAGCTCCCTTGTTTCTGGAGGAGTCTCCCAGAGATCTCTGTCCCTCCAGGGCATACTCTGAGATTAGTAAATAACTCCCTCTCTATGCCCCCCGGTCTTTTACAAACTATTGCTTCTGTGCTGTATCTCTAGGAGCTGTTATTTATGCTGTCTTTTCAAGGGTGGGAACTCAGTTTCCTCTTGGTCTCTTGGCTCTGCCAGAGCCAAGCATACTGATTTTTTAAATTACAGGCTGTAAGTCCCACTGGTTGTAAGAACTCATGAAATTTGGCCTATACCTATTCTTTTGTTTGTGATATGAAATTTGCTTCTGTAATATTATTTTCTTATGTATTGCAATTTTGGATTTTGAAATAATTTCTAATGGAATTGTATCTTGTAGAAATCTGCTATCATCTGACTTTCATGGGTATCACTCTAGAGATACTTTGTGCCTACTTCTGCCAATTTTCCCTCATCTGTCAAAATGAGGCCTTGGGCAGATGCAGATTGAAGAATTGAAACTGAAACCCAAGCTATATATTTTAAAAGAATAATGCCATATTGTATCTAGTAATTTATAATTGTTTTTATCTCAGTAGATTTTGTTTTTATTTTATAGGCCTATCTCAGAGTTATTGTGGCTTCAGTTCCAGATCACACAAAAAAGTGAAGTCACAATAAAATGAGTCAAATGAATTTTTTGATTTCAAGTGCATATGAAAGTTACACATACACTATACTGTGTCTGTTATGTGTATAATAGCATTATGTGTAAAAGATGTACATAATTTAAAAATACTTTATTGCTAAAAATGCTAACCATCATCTGAGCTTTCAGTGAATTATTGTTTTGATTGTAGAGGGTATTGCTTTAGTGTTGATGGTTGCTGACTGATCAAGATAGTGTTTGCTGAAGGTTGACATGACTGTGGCAGTTTCTTAAAATTAGATGGTAGTCTCTTGCTGTTTCTACCACCTCTGCACCCAAGTACAAAAGGGGATTAGATACCAAGGAATGATAGGTACAAGGCCAGAGGTGAGTGCATACTTGGTTTCTTTTTTTTTTTTTTTTTTAATTTTTTTTAATGTTTTATTTATTTCTAGGAGAGAGAGAGAGACAGCGTGAGCAGGGGAGGGTCAGAGAGAGAGGGAGTCACAGACTGAAGCAGGCTCCAGGCTCTGAGCTGGCAGTCAGCACAGAGCCCGACGCGGGGCTCGAACCCACGAACCGCGAGATCATGACCTAAGCGAAAGTCGGCCGCTTAACCGACTAAGCCACCCAGGTGCCCCTCTTTTTTTTTTTTAAATAGTTTATTGTCAAGTTGGTTTCCATATAATACCCAGTGCTCATCCCAACAAGTGCCCTTCCCCATGCCCGTTACCCCTTTCCCCCTCCCCCACCCTTAGCAGCCCTCAGTTTGTTCTCAGCATTCAAGAGTCTCTCGTGGTTTGCCTCCCTCCCTCTCCCCAACTATTTTTCCCCTTCTTCTTCCTCATGGTCCTCCATTAGCTTCTTCGTAATCCACCTATATGTGCAAACATATGGTATCTGTCCTTCTCTGCCTGACTTATTTCGCTCAGCATAACACCCTCAAGGTCCATCCATGTTGCTACACATGGGGCCAGACTTCATCTTTCTCATTGCCATGTAGTATCCCATTGTGTAAATATAACACATCTTCTTGATCCATTCATCACTTGATGGACACTTAAGTTCTTTCCATGTTTTGGCAATTGTTGAGAGTGCTGCTATGAACATTGAGGTACATGTGCCCCTATGCATCAGCACTCCTGTATCCCTTGGGTGAATTCCTAGCAGTGCTACTGCTGGTTCATAGGGGAGTTCTGTTGTTAATTTTTTGAGGAACTTCCATACTGTTTTCCAGAGGGGTTGGACCAGCTTACATTCCCACCAACAGTGTAGGAGGGTGCCCTTTTCTCCACATCCTTGCCAGCTTCTAGAGTCTCCTGATTTGTTCATTTTAGCCACTCTGACCGGCTTGAGGTGGTATCTCAGTGTGGTTTTGATTTGTATTTCCCTGATGATGAGGGACGCTGAGCATCATTTCATGTGTCTGTTGGCCATCTGGATATCCTCTTTGGAGAAGTGTCTGTTCATGTCATCTGCCCATTTCTTCACTGGATTGTTTTTCAGGTGTGGAATTTGATGAGTTCCTTATAGATTTTGGATACTAGCCCTTTATCTGATATGTCATTTGCAACTATCTTTTCCCACATACTTGGTTTCTAAGAGTAGTAAGAAGCCCAGTGTGAATGCAGCATGGATAGTTGGGAATTTAATGGAAATATTATTGGGAGATAACCTGGAATCAAGTCATTTATAGTTTAATAGGTCATCAGAAAGACTTTCAGTTTTATTCTAAGTGTGATGTGCAACTAAAGGAAGGTCAAAACAAGGGAATTACATGATTTGGTTTATATCATAAAATAGTCTTTCTAGCCTCTAAGAAAGAGAGTTGGAAGAGAACTGAAGTGGTCCAAATGAGGAATAACAGTAGCATGAACTAGGGTTGAGGTAATAATGGCAATAAGAAATGGTCATACTTGGGGACTACATTGAATTTATCTCTTACATTAGCAAATGTATGGATTAGGAGTCAAGGATTACTCCTTTTAATTTTATCTAAGTTGCGTGAGATGCTATGAGGTGCTATGAAATCACCTTGGGGTATTAGTTTGTGATGTTTATTAGACATACAGATAAGGATGCTGCTTAGGACATTAGATACAGGAGTCTGGAGTTAGGGGAGAATTGAAGCTCAATATATAAATTTAGAAATCATCAATACATAAGTGGCATTTAAAACCATGTAATTGGGTTATATCATCCAGGACAGTGCTTTCTAGTCTTTTTTATGTCACTGACTACATAAAAAAATATAATATCTATATACTTGAAGAGGCAAACAGACAAAGCTGTGTGAAGCTAGAGGTGATGACCAAGAACCTCCAGGAGTCACATCTCTGAAACATTTATAACCTGTGTGCTCACACTGGTTAGGACAATAGTAAAAAAGCAGCCATGGTAACCTCAACATTTAGAGATCACAGAGTAGGAAAGGATTTAGCAAGAAACTGAGAAGAACTTGCAGGTGGTAAGAGAAAAACCAGTACTATGTGATATTCCAGAAGCTAAGGAAAGAAAGTAACTCGAAAAGGAAGGAGAATCCACTAGTCTGCTGCTGCAGTTAGGTTGAGTATGATGAGTATCAAAAATTGGCTATAATTACCTGTTATAGAGATGAATGAACTGAGGCTCAGAGAGATTTCCCATTGATGGGGATGGGCCTGAAATTTTGCATTTTAAATAAGATTCTGAGTGATATAGATGCTGCTAGTTCATGGATCACATTGACTATTAAGTTTTTTTTTTAATTTTTTAATGATTTATTTATTTCCGAGAGAGAGAGAGAGAGGCAGCATGAGCAGGGGAGGGTCAGAGAGAAAGAGGGAGATACAGCATCTGAAGCAGGCTCCAGGCTCTGAGCTGTCAGCACAGAGCCCAACCCGGGACTCGAACCCACAAACTGTGAGATCATGACCTGAGCTCAAGTTGGGCGCTTAACCGACTGAGCCACCCAGGCGCCCCGACTATTAAGTTTTCTAGACCAAACTCCCTTGCCTAATTCTTTTATTTAATTCTTAAATAGAAGATATATATTTTAAATATTTATTTATTTTGAGAGAGAGAGAGAGAGAGAGAGAATGAGCAGGGGAAAGGGAGAGAGAGAGAGGGAGACAGAGAATCCCAAAGAGGCTCTGCGCCATCAGTGTGGAGCCCAACATAGAGCTTGAATTCACAAACTGTGAGATCATGACCTGAGATGAAATCAAGAGCTGGACACTTAACTGACTGAGCCACCCAGGTGCTCCTGTAGGAAATACTTTCTTAAATAAAATGGATTATTAGATTAGCTAAATCGAGATTTTCAGGGACCTTAACAATTATTATTTTAGTCTAGTCATGAAAATGAAAGCCTGATTAGAATGGGTTCAAAAGAATATAGGAGATGAAGAGAGAGTGGCAGTGCATTTAAGGAAATCTCTTGAGGATTTTGACTCTTAAGGGGTGCAGAGTAATAGAACAATATCTGAATGGGAATATGTGAGGGATTTTTTTGTTTTCTAAGGGAGCTATTATAGCATGCTCCTAGACTTAAAAATAATACAATGTAAAGGAAAACATGATATTTCAGGAGAAAGAAGGGATTCAGTCCCAGAATAGGTGAGAAGATATTCACCTGCACAATTGGGTTCCTCAGTCCATGTACAACCAGGTTATTTGGCTTTATATAGCAAAATGGACAGTTCATGTTTTTTAGCAGGTAGAATGGCAGAGACTATGAGTACAGACATAAATTGGTTAGTAGATTTGTTGGTGGCAACATGTTAAGTGGAGGAGGGACAGTAAAGTAGTCTCTAAACTGAAAAGGCTCTTTAAGACCAAAAAATGAAGAAAGCCACTCCATACCATTTACAGAGTTTTATTCAGGGTAACTTACTGATGAGTTGGACAGACTACAATCCATGCCATTATGAAGCTATTCTCTGCAGTCTGGACCTTAATCCACAGCTTTTATAGAGTGAGAGACATTGTGGTGTGGTCAAAGAATAGATATTTTAAGTGGTGGCTTCTGCAAAGATACAACAAAAAGAGAAAACTACAGGCAAGTATCCTTGAGATGCAAAAATCCTCAAAAAATATTAGCAAACCTCATACAACAATACATTATAAAGATCATTCACCACATTCAGGTGGGATTTATTCCAGGGACGCATGCATGTTTCAGTATTCACAAATCAATAAAACAGAAAAATCATATGATCTTCTCAATAGATGTGGAAAAAGCACTTGACAGAATTCAATATCCAGTCATGATTTTAAAAAAACCAAAACAACTCTCAACAAAGTAGGCTTTGAGGAAGCATCGCTTGACATAATAAAGGCCATATATGAAAAGTCCACAGCAAACATCAGACTCAGTGATGAAAAGCTGAGATCTTTTCTCCTAAGGTCAGGAACAAGATAATGATATTCACTCTCACCACTTTTATTCAACACAGTACTGGAAGTCCTAGCCACAGCATTCAGAAAAGAAAAATAAATAAGAGGTATCCATACTGATTAAAAAGTTAAACTGTCACTATTTGCAGATCACATGATGTTGTACATAAAAAACCCTGAAACTGCACCCAAAACCTGCTAGAAGTAATAAATTCAGTAAAGTGGAAGGATACAAAATTGATTCCTTTTCTATATTCAGAAAGAGAAATTTTAAAAATACTCCATTTACAATTGCACCAAAAATAATAAAGTACCTAGGAATAAGCTTAATCAAAGAGGTAAAAAAACCCATACTCCAAAACCTATAAAACAATGATGAAAGAAATTAAAGATGATTCAAATGGAGACATATTCTCTGCTCATGGATTAGAAACATTAATTCTGTCAAAATATCACATTACAGAAAGCAATCTACAGAGTCAATGCAATTCCTATCAAAACACCAACAGCATTTTTCACAAAGCTAGAACAAACAATACTAAAATTCATATGGAACTGCAGAAGACCCTGACTAGCCAGAGCAATTATGAGAAAAAGAACAAATCTGAATGTATCATAATACCATATTTCAGTATATACTACAAAGATGTAGTAACCAAAACAGTATGGTACTGGCATAAAAATAGACACACAGATCAACAGAACAGAATAGAGATGCCAGAAATAAACCCATAATTATATGGTCAAGTAATCTATTGACAAAGAAAACAAGAATCTACAATGAGGAAAAGACAGTCTTTTCAATAAATAATGCTGGGACAACTGGACAGCTACACATAAAAGAATGAAACTAAACTACTTTCTTACACAATACACAAATATAAACTCAAAATAGATTAAAGACCTGAATGTGAGGCCTGAAACAATAAAAATCCTAGAAAAGAGTGTAGGCAGTAATATCTATCACATTGGCCATAGGAACATTTTTCTAGATATGTTTCCTAAGGCAAGGCAAACAAAAGCAAAAATAAACTTTTGAGACTACATCAAAATGAAAAGTTTTGCAAAAAAGATATCTGACTGAACAAGAAAAGATATTTGCAAAGGACATATACAATAAGGGATTGATATGCAAAATATTTAAAGAACTTATACACCAAAAAAGAATCTGATTTAAAAATGCACAGAGGACCTGGATAGGCATTTTTCCAGAGAAGACACACAGATGACCACAGACACATCAAAGATGCTCACCATTGCTGATCATCAGAGAAGTGCATCAAAACCGTAATGAGTTATCACTGTATACCAGTTAGAATGGTTACAGTGAGACTGACAAGAAACAAGTTGGTGAGGATGTAGAGAAAAAGAAACCCATGTGCACTGCTGGTAGGAATGTAAATTAGAACAGCCACTGTGGAAAACAGTATGGAGATTACTCAAAAAATTAAAAATAGAAATAACATATGATCCAATAATTCTATTTTCAGGTATTTACCAAATTTGAAAAGATACATGAAGGTGCCTGGGTGACTCGGTTAAGCATCCGACTCTTGATTTTGGCTCAGGTTGTAATTTCATAGCTCCTGAGATCAGCCCCACATTAGGCTCTGCACCGACCGCGTGGAGCCTGCTTGGGATTCTCTCTCTTTTTCTCTCTGCCTTTCCCCCAACTTGTACATGCAGGCTCTTTCTTTCAAAGTAAATAAATTTAAAATAGATATATCCACCCTGTGCTTATTGTAGCATTATTTATAATAGCCAAGATATGGAAGCAACCTAAGTGTCCTGTATACATAAATGGATAAGGAAGATGTGGTATATATGTATATATACACAATAGAATGTTATACCACCATAAGAAAATATCAGAATGAGTCCATTTGAGACAACATGGATGTATATAGAGGGTATTATGCTAAGTGATATAAGTCAGACTGAGAAAGACAAATATTGTATGATTTTACTTATAAATGGAATCTAAAAAATGAGTAAACGAAAAGCAAAATCAGAACTATAAGTACAGAGAACAAACTGATGGTTGGCAGAAGGGAGGGAGTGGGAGGTTGGGCAAAATGGGTGAAGGGGAGAGGGAGATACAGGTTTCTAGTTATGGAATGAATAAGTCACAGGAATAAAATGCACAGCATAAGGAATACAGTCAGTGATACTGTAATAGTAATGTAATGGGACAGACAGTAGCTATACGTGTGGTGAATGCAGCATAATGTATAAACTTGGGAAATCACTAAGTTGTACACCGCAAACTAATGTAACATTGTGTGTCAACTGTAGCCAAAAAATTTTTAATTAAAAATAAAGCGGTGCCATCTGTGCACCAGAGGGATGCTCAGAACAAGCGTTTCTGCATTGCGGTCAAGGCATACATTAACCCCCAAGGGGACTGGAGCATGTAGTCCTCAGTGAGGTAGGTCATTACACAAACATGAACAAGATGAAGGGCCAAATATAGAGTCAGTATTGTCAGCACTCCTAAGGAAAATAAGGGAATTCTTAACTGTTTACTTTTCCATTTAGTCCAATAAATAAAAGTATCAACTGTGTGTGAGTGGCAAAGGAGTTCTTTTCATGTTCAAAGAGAAAGGAAACTTTTTTTTTTTAATATTCTCAAAGAATTGAGGAAGTGAATTGGCTAGGTAAATATTGGAGTTCTGGCTCAAGATTTGTAGTCATAAATTTTAAATGATTGTATGGTTGTGTGGTTGTGAGTTTAGCTCCACCAGGAGCATGTGCAGAGCAGACAGAATCGTACCTAAGCCCGGTTGGGTTTTACCAGTGAGTACAGCAGGGGAACAGAAGGGCAAGAAGTCGAGGTTAGATGGGAGTGATTATAATGATTAGCCATGGAATCTAAGCAGGGTAAAAAAAAGGTATAAGTACACAGGGTAAACGATAAACTGAAAAGGTTGGTAGGATCATTGAATTAAAAATCCCCATGAGATCAAAGAATTGTTAAATTCAGAGCGTTTGAGAAACAGAGTTAAAATAAAGGAGGTGGTACCCTATAGAGAGTTGCATGCTTGCTATTGAGGGTATTATGGACTGAATGTGTCCCCTCCAAATTCATATGTTGTGGTATCAGGACATGGGGCCTTTGGAAGGTAACTAGGTTGTAAGAGTGGAGCCCTCATGAGTAGCATAAGTATACTTATAAGAAGAGACTCAAGGGGTGCCGGGGTGGCTCAGTCAGTTAAAGTGTCCAACTTCAGCTCAGCTCATGACCTTGCAGTTCATGAGTCTGTGCTGACAGCTCAGCGCCTGGATCCTGCTTCAGATTCTGTATCTCCCCTCTCTCTTCCCCTCCCCTGCTCATGCTCTGTCTCTCAAAAATAAAAAACATTAAAAATTTAAAAAAGACCCGAGAGAGGATTTTTCTCTCAGCCATGTAGGATACAAGAAAATGGCTGCAAACCCGAAAGAGTGCCCTCATCAACCACTTGACCCACCAGCGCCTTGATTTCCCAACTTCTGGGAGAACTGCGAGAAACAAATGTTTGCTGTTTAAACTACCCAGTCTATGATACTATGTTATAGAAGCCCAAACTGACTAAGGGGGGGGGGGGGTATAGTTTTTTTTTTATTTCGTCTTTCTGGTAATGACAAGTTCTATGGACATAGGTTCCTGGGTATAGTGAAGAATAAGGTCATAGTAGAGGATGAGGTCAGAGACAAACTGAAGTTTCAAGGTGTGGGATGAAACAGTTATGTGGAAACCGAAATGACCAACAGTGGTGACAAGTCACTGAGTCACATGCAGCCATCTGAAAAGCAGTATAAGAGATGTGCTAAATAAAACCTTCAATGAATAGGACAAGTAACTAGAAGGATTATAGATGCCTGCAGTGTGGTGGGGTGAAGGGTGATGACCCAATATAATTCTTCAAAAGGCAAGGAAGTTTTTTAGGGCAAGGAACTAAGAACAGCTGTTGGGAAACAAGAGAGAGTAAAAGGGCAACTATCCCACTTCCAGGCCCAGTGCTTTTTGAGATGGTGATGGGAGCATCCAGCACCTGAGTAGGCTCTGGTGACGGACTGTTCTACAGGAAGGCAAGGTTTTGGCCTGAGTGAGTAGGTGGTGGGAGCATTCTGAAAGGAATTTGAAGAGAGAGGGGGCTTGCTGTTGACAGTTACAAGTTCAAAGGGGCTTATGGAAGGATTTGGGGGTCAGTGAGGGATGGAATCTGTATTATATTATTGGATGTACAGCAACAGTAAGGGTCCAGGTAATGCAGGAAGACCTTAGATTTCCTGTGAGGACTTCCATGGGGAAGTATGGCAATAGGGAGATCTAGTTGCGAATTTCACCCCTACCTTTCCAATCTCATCTCAGCCATACTTCCCTGAAACCCTCTACCCATGCAATTTAAAATCTCCCACTCCAAACATACCAGTTGACCCAGGCTGACCCTTCTACATAGTATGGCTTTATCACTCCTCCCTCCTGCTTCCTCTGAGAAACTTCCCCATATTCTTACCTAGTCAGGATTCATCTCTTCACATACTTCTATAATTGCCAAACATAATCTGCCATTACCTGTTCATTTATGTATAATTATTTCTCCCACAATAGATTATGAGCTCCTGAACTGCAAATATGAGGTGGTTCATATCCATAGTAACTAGAACTGCCATCAAAGGGCAGTAGAAATGTAACTGATTGAATTCTCCCCTTTATTCACTCTGACGCCTCCAGAGTCCAGCACTGTACCTGTAATGGTGGCAGATTACCCACGGAAGACCCAAATACAGGCCATTCTGCTGCCTTTACCTCATTTTCCCTAATCTTAGACAAGCCTGGCCAGTGCCGTTTGGAAATAGCATAGGACTGTGAATATCATTTTTGATTTGTGAACCAGGAAAGTACCCACACAAGAAGTGAAAATAAAATACTGCCCAAGTTGGGCTGGAAGCTGGGAAAAACCTAGCATCTACATGCTGTTTTTTAAATATACAAAATATAGTTGCAGAGGATGGAAGTCAAAAGACTCTGGTCTCATAGTAATGATTAGAGCCAAAGGTAATTTAGTTTCACAAAGTTACTTTGTTTACCAATTCTAAATACATTTTCACACAAATACATACATGCTTATAAAAACTAATATTTGTTCATATAATTAAACTACTTTAAATATTTTTTAATCAATTAACCATATCTGCTTTTATTACCACAGTTGATTAATAGGTATAATTATTCTGTTTTATTGTAGTGGTAAGCATATAATATTAAATGTAGTGATGTGAAAACATGACTTCACAGTTTTACAACTTTTTCCCTACATAAGCATATTTTACTGTTTTAACTTTGCTGAAAAGATTTATTTTAAGATGTACCCATTTTATTTTTAAATGTGCCCTTGTATTTTGTGTTTCTTTTTCTGCTTAGTGGTACTTAATCTTCTTATTATAAACCTTTTATGTGATTTGTATGCATATTACTGCTTTTCAAAGTTGATGAGCTGTTCTCACATTCTTTCAAATACACATAATAGATTGATTTTTAAATTCCCAAATGTTATAAATAATTATTTCTAAAAGAATTCTATGTGAAATCAAAACTTTTCTGTGGAAAACAGATGAATTTTAGCTTATTTAAGCTTCTTGATGATTGTCAATGAATTGCTGAGAATACTGTAATAGAATACAACAGAGACTTGAGAGTGGCACTGAGAGCCCGTGTGTCCCGATCATTTTGTGGGTTCTGGGAGAAGAATTAAGTTACAGTTAAAATTCATTGCTTTTACAGTCAGAAGCAAGGATGAAAATGCTTGGACATTCAGAGTGTGGTCTCTGGAGTCAGACTTCCTGGGTTCAAGTCCCAGCTTTACTGCCTACAAGAAATGTGACCTTGGGCCTCCTGGGTGGCTCAGATCACAATCTCACAGTTCGTGGGTTCAAGCCCCACATCAGGCTCTGTGCTGACAGCTCAGCACTGCTTCGGATTCTGTATCTTCCCCTCTCTTTGCCCTTCCCCTGCTTGCACTCTGTTTCTCTTTCAAAAATAAATAAACATTAAAAAAGAATTAAAAAAAAAAGAAACATGACCTTGAGTGAGTTACTTAAGCTGTCTATAGCAGGTGCTATTATTGTTCCTTATACAAAGCACCCTCTCTACCTATTCTCTGCCTTTTTCTTGTTGACAGAGCCTTTGCCCTCCTACAAGGCCTAGAACACTGATTATTTTCCTAGTTTCCCTTAAAGTTAGGTATTGGTCTGTGATCCAGCCTGTCCAATGGGATGTGAAAAAAGTCTGCCAGGAATATTCTAGGACAAGTTTTCCTTCCTATTACATAGAGAATGGGAGGCAATGCAATTCGTTTTTGGCCAATATTGTTCTGTCTCTCTGATATCTGAAGCTGTGGCAGCCAACTTGTGAACTATGAAAGGACAAGCCTCAGGGCCAACCTGAGAGAGAAAGCAGAAAGAGCTTGAGTCCTTGATGACATTCCTAAGTCACTGGGCAAACCCAGGGGGTTTTAGTCAAAGTTCCCTGTTATGTTAGATAAGAAAATGTCCTCATTATTTAATCCATATCTAATTGGACATACTGTTACTTGCTCATAAGAGTATCTTAATATTTTCTCAAATTCAGTGTGGGATAGATACTATGATAGCAAATACTATGTCTTGATTTTTTTTTTCAAGAAAAGTTTTCAACATTGCACCACTATGCATGATGACATCTATAAGGTTTTTCAGAAACCCTTTATCAGTAAACCATTTCTAGTTTACTGAAGGTGTTCTTTAAATTATAAATGGAAGCTGAATTTTTATGCATTTGTTTAAATGATATTATTTTTCTCCTTTATTTTGTTAATGTGACAAACATTCAATTATTTGCAAGTTGTATCTAAACTAGAATTCCTGGAAACCCAACTTGTTTGTGATGTAAATAGTCTGTTACCCATTTTGGATATTGCTGAATTTGGTTTGCTATTTTCACCCATATTTTAAATTTTTTTTAATGTTTCTTATTTATTTCTGAGAGAGAGACAGCATGAGCAGGGGAGGGTCAGGGAGAGAGGGAGACATAGCATCTGAAACAGGCTCCAGGCTCTGAGCTAGCTGCCAGCACAGAGCCTGACGTGGGGCTCGAACCCACCAACCATGAGATCATGACCTGAGCCGAAATTGGACGCTTAACTGACTGAGCCACCCAGGTGCCCCTGTTTTCACCCATATTTTAAATAAGATTAACCTTTAGTTTTCCTTTCTCATGATGCCCTTGTCAGATTTTGAACTGAAGACATGCTGGCTTGATAAAGTGATTTCATAAAAGTCTTTTTCAGTTTTTGGAAGAGGTTTGCAAGAGTGGAAATATTTCTTCTTTAAATATATTTCAGGACTTGATAGTTGAACCTTGTGGGCCTTGAGCATTCTTTGTAAATATTTATAAATATTTACTTATAAGTTATTTTTAGTAACTGTAAGAATATTCAGATTTTCTGTTTCTTCTGTGTCAGTATTGAACCAAATATATTTTTCTAAGAATGTATTTTACTTCATTTTTTAATATATTGGTATGAAATTATCTATAACATTCTCTTACTATCTTTTTAATATTGCGTGTTTTGCAAAAATGTAATCTTTTTGATTCTTCACATATTTTGTCTTTCATATTTTTTCTTAATTAGTCTCTTTGCTTTTCATCTCATAAATTTTGCTTTTATAGTCATTATTTTAGTTTATTTATTTGTTTTGAGAGAAATATCATGAGCAGGGGAGGGACAGAAATAGAGGGAGAGAGAGAGAATCCCAAGTGGGCTTCTCACTAACAGTGAGGCTCGAACTCACCAAACTGTGAGATCATGACCTGAGCTGAAACCAAGAGTCTGTCACTTAACTGACTGAGCCACCCAGGTACCCCTTTTATAATTGTTTTATCTACCTGCAAAAATGAGCCTTTTCCATTATTTTACCTTTAGCCCTCCTGAATATATAGCATACATGCTTTGGATGTGTCTCTTATAAAGATATAAAACTAGATATTTCAATTCAATCTGACAATCTTCTTTTTAATTGGAGTATTTAGTCTATTAATATTCAGTGTAAATGTTGATTTACTTGAATTAAAATACATCATTTTACTCAGCTTTTTATTTGTCCCATGTCTTTTATGTTCCTTTTTCTCTCCTTTCTTCCTTTCTTTTAGATCAATTGTTTTTCTATTTCATATTTTCCTCAGCTTGGAAATTAGTTCTATGCTGTTTTATTATTCTTTAGTAATTATCCAGAGATTTCAACATGCATACTTGATATATCAAAGTAATCTTTTTTTTTAAGTTTATTTATTTCTTTTGAGAGAAAGAGAACACATGAGCAGGGGAGGGACAGAGAGAGAAAGAATCCAAAGCAGGCCCCATGCTGACAGTGCAGAGCCCAACACAGGGCTTGATCTCACAAACTGTAAGATTATGACCTGAGCCAAAGTCAAGAGTCAGACATTTGACCAACTGAGTCACCCAGGTGCCTCTATCAAAGTCATCTTAGTTGATGCTTTTACTCTCTTCTGAGGCGATGAAAGAAAGGACCTTGGAATTCTTGAACACTCTTAACTCCCCTCCCAACTTCTTTGCTATTGTCATATATTTCAAGTTCTCTATATTTTTTAAATTATATGTCATAATAGTTGTTTATAATTATTCATAATTGTAAATACATAAGTATTTATAAATACGTAAGAGTTTATGTTTACTGAAATTTTTACCATTTCTGTTATTCATCTTCCCATTCTTAGTCTCTGAATTTCTATTTGGTATCATTTTCCTTCTTCCAGAAAAATATATTTCAGGTTTCATTAACTATGGATCTTCTGGTAATAAATTCTCCCCATTTTTATTTACTTCACCTTTATTCTAGAAGGATATTTTGATTGGGTAAAGAATTCTAGATGGTTGCAGCAGACAGTTCCTATTATTGCTTTCAGCCTCATTGTTTCTATTAAGAGAGAGCAGCTCTCAGACTGCTCTTTCTTCAGTGTAATCTCTTTTTCCCCTAGATGTTTTTCCTCTTTTTAATTGTTATTCTTCATGTTACTATGATGTATTCAGATGTGGATATCATCTTATTTATCCTGAATCCAGTCATATAGTTTCATAAACCTGTGATTTGTGGTCTTTCAGCAATTTTTGAAAAAAGTCATCCTTTATCTCTTCAAATTGATTCTTCTCATTTCTCTGTTATGTCTTCCTGGTACTCCAATTAAATGTGGGTTGGACCTTTATGTTCTTTCTTCTGTGTTTTTCACCTTCCTCTATCTCCTCACATTTTGCTTAGATCTTCATCTGAAGTTTAGATATTTTCTTCTAAGCTCATTCAA
Source organism: Hyaena hyaena (assembly GCF_003009895.1). Taxonomy (NCBI): domain Eukaryota; kingdom Metazoa; phylum Chordata; class Mammalia; order Carnivora; family Hyaenidae; genus Hyaena; species Hyaena hyaena. Next base: position 375,045 of record NW_024081077.1, on the reverse strand, counting down.
TTCACTAATTCTCTCTTCATTTGTGTGTAAACTACTGTTAACCCATCCACTGATTTCTTAATTTTGGTTATATTTTTTACTTGTAAAATTTATGTTTGGATAAGGGTTTTTTGGAGGACTGAAATGTGCTATGTTACTTTCTGTAGTTCCTAACTCATCAGCAAAATGTTTTTATTTTATTTTTTATCTCCTTGAACTTAGCAAGCAAGTTATTTTAAAACCAGTGTCTTATTAATTTATTATCTAATGGTCTTACAGTTCTGTGTTTATTGTCTGTTGTCTCTACTGATTGTCTTTATGCTAACTAGTCTCCTTATATGCCACATTATTACTGATTGTGTACCACATATTGTATATAAAAATTTTGTGAAATGCCAATAATCCTATATATTTTTTCAATCAATGATTTTACTGTAGGCCATATGGAGAATTTATTCAAATCCTAAACATTTACAGATTAAAAAGATATTTAGCTATATCCAAAAGGGAAATTGCTGAGATAAAAATTCAAGCTGGGTATAGCTGTCTCTTTTTTCCTTGTGTTTTTTTTTTTATAGTTTAAATTTCTGCTAATCATGTCAAACTCTCCTTTTTTTGTTTCTTAACTATTTCCCATAATTGAGTCAGGGTGTATCCATTATAATTATTTCAGTTGTATATGACAGAGAAATCTGAAATAGCTCAGGACTAGAATTTACTACAGTTACAAAAGACTCAGGATCCTTCCAGTTCATATATACACCATCTACAGGATGTGATTCTAATAATCAAGGTCCATATGGCTGCTGGAGCTCCATCACATCTCTATGCCAGGGAGTTTACATTTTATTGGCTAGAATACCGTCACATCATTACACCTAGAAATATAGTCCATTACTTATATAAAATGTGTGTTCATTCATGAAAGTGAAAGGGGTGAATGAATATTAGGAGTTAACAGAGAGTCTGTGCCTCAAAGGACCATGGATTAAGAAATAAAGAGAATTGTAATGAATTTACTGAAAAACTAACTTAGGTTGTGAAAATGTAATATTTTCCAGGTTATTTATCCTTCATGCAACCAATAGCAAGGAGGACATCATGAGAAAAGAAATCAAGGCTTGAGAACCTGAGTTGGAGAAAAAAATTGGGGAAAAAAGAGGAATAAAAATATATAGGCAAAACAAATAGATAAAGAGTGACTTTTCAGGCAGCTTGATACAGTTTAGAAAACTTGTAAATTAAATAGCAAGCTCGTATTTTTCAGATGGAATAATTTTGTACTATACTGTTGGATGTGCAGGAATCAGAACACCTTAAAAGGTATGCCTGTCACTTTCATGATGAATCCTTTCAGAAAAAAATCCTCAAACATCTATACTGCCTCTTAATTAAACACATGACAATTTGATTTCTCACTCATGAGATGTTTTCTCTAGGCCATATCCAAAGTAGCACTGTGGCTGGCTAGGTTCCTTATCCATAGCACCTGCCCTTGCAGAATTCCAAGGGACCCCAGAAGATTTTATGCAAGTGATGTCAAAGGGTAACACAAGATGTTTTGTAAAGCAGGTTAACATAAACATTTTCAAATAATTACTTGGTTTGGAGACTATCTACTCACTTCAAGTATTTTCCAGTAATTCTTATATTTGGTAAACTCTCTTCCTGAGCTTCAAATTGTCATACATACTTATGCTGTTAATTTTCCTGTGACTATTCTAAAATATGTCAGATAGATCAATGGATCTGAATTCTAAATGCAATCATGCTTTAAAATGCAAATCTGCATTGCACGATGTCCCTTGCCTTCTTTTTCTTTCAGGCCATTCTTACCTCTGGCCTGTGCTTTAAAATATTACAGCTTGTAATATCTGCCTCTGATGCTAGAAACCAAAGTTAAGAAAATCCATTTAATTCAACAACAACAACAACAAAGTCCTGGGGGAAAAAAGAGTGTACTTTTTCCTTAGTTCATTTAAAAGCAAATGAAAGTTTAGCTCTCAGGAGGGAAGAGAGATAGGTCAGGCTGTCTTTTGCCCACTTGCCAGATGATGCTAACAAGCCATTGTCTTTCCCCACTCAGGCATGAATGCCTGAGAACTCTTTTTCCTCTGCTTACCATTGCCTTAACCAGCAATACTCAGACAACAAGATACCTGAATATCTAAACATTTATCTATACTAATACAGGCTCATTCCATGTGAATGCCTGCCAGGCAGGAACTAGGCTGTCAGCTTCATCCCATCAAAAAGACTTTCAGTCCCAAGGACTGATGGCAGGTTCCAATTGTTAAGTCATTCTTGCTTGAACTGAATTTTAAAGTCAGGCTCCTACTGTTAAAGAATGGAGCTCAAAGAGCGCATTTAGCCAGAAATGTTGCAATTCTAAATATAATACTCTTGGCTATGGATTTTGTTCTTGTTGTCATTATTTTTAAAATTTGGGTACTGAGTGAAACTCGAGGGCAGCAAATAATGTGTAAGGGCAACCAATACTGCATAATAGTTCTTGTTTTGGTACATTTGCTTTGTAGTGATTTATTAAGGGAGACTGAAAAAGCCTGATTAAAATGCATAAACAGTGCTGAACAGTAAACAACCATGTCTAAGGATGAAAAAATGGGACCCACATGCTGTGCATGGAAATTGCCCTTAACAACATGGCCTATTGTTGAACAGATAGGAAGCCAAAGGTTGCTTGTAATCAAATTTGAAGTTTCCCATCACTTATAAAAGCAACACTTCCTTGTGCAAACGTTTCAATTTGTTGTAGTTAAAAACTGCTTCCTGACTTAATCCTTACAGAAACCAGGAGCTCTTTTGACGGTCAGGTGGAGAGAAAAATTTAGACGACAGCCCACTAGACTCAAAAAGATTAAATGAAACCAAGTTTGTATGTTGAGGGAGAAATTACATCTAAAGAATTAGCATCAGCAAATTGAAGCAGCAGTAGAGCTCAGTATATTTTTTTTCTTTTTTAGTATTTCATTGAAACAGGGGAAAAGGAGTTCGATGGCTTGGCTAGGTGCTCACATTGCTTCTTTTTTGTCACTCAAAAATAAAACAAATTTTAAAGAAAATTTTTAAAAAACGGCTCACTACAGCCTGAATCCAGTCTATGGGGAAAGACTCAAAGAGAAAAATCATTAACAATATGACAAGACTATCATATGGGCTGATTTACATAAATATAAGTTATTATGTGATAATTTCTAAAATTATGGTTTGAAGAATACTGATTGTTAATTAAAAAAATAAAAAATAAACTTTTAAGCCATGTTTATGCTTCCACTGTATGGATATAGTAAAGGATACAGAAAAATAAGTTAAGGAAGGAACTTTAGGTTCTTTTTAAATACTATTTGTATTATAATCTGTAGTGTCTTAAAGTGGAGAGCACTTTTAAACTGCTTTAATACCTTTCTCAAAGAAATTTTAAGAATTAACAAAAAAGTCATTTTCCATCCTCCTAACCAAATATGCCTGTAGCAGCATTTAAAAAACAATTCACAAATCTCTTATTACTAAGTATTTAGGTCTTTTTCATTTTCCAATAGTAATATTGTAATGAACATCTGTATACTCTAATCTTTTATACCTTTCTCATGATTTATCTGGCACAAATTTCCTCACATATAATTTCTAGATTGTGGGGCATAAAAATTTTACTTATTGAAAACTGGCCCTCCATAAGCCTTACCAATGTTCATCCCACTACTAGTACATGAAACTATATTGAAACTAGCACTTGGTGTTATTTGTGTTATTTCTTCTTAATATGTACCAAATTAATAAGTGAAAATGGCATCTTTTAAAAATAATTTGCATGTCTTTGATACAACTTTTAGAATTTTAATAATTCTTGGGGCGCCTGGGTGGCTCAGTCGGTTGTGTGTCTGACTTCAGCTCAGGTCATGATCTCACGGTTTGTGGGTTCGAGCCCCGCATTGGGCTCTGTGCTAATAGCTAGCCCAGAGCCTGGAGCCTGTTTCAGTTTGTGTCTCCCTCTCTCTCTGACCCTCCCCTGCTCACGCTGTCTCTCCCTCCCAGAAATAAATAAAAACATTTTTTAAAAATTTAAAAAAAGAATTTTAATAATTCTCATGAATTTTTTCATTATTCTTCCTGTATGAATTATCTCTTAATAATGTCTCTGATCCTTTCCTAGGGTAGTGGGAAGATTAAATGAGTTAATTCCTATAAATCTCTTAATTAATAGCTAGAAAATCCAAAGTGTTTAATAATAGTTAATGAGTTTAGTTACCATTAGGGGTATTGATTTGTTTTACCTCTTATTACAAATGCGAAGGTGGTCAGTAAGGAAACTTAAACAAAGATGGCATTGAGCATGTAAATGAAGATATGTGCTTAATAATAAAAATAAAATTATCCTTTCGATAAAGAACATGAAATTATAAATCTATGGCGAGAAGAACTTCTGGTAAGTAATTTATCCATCTTCTCCCAATCTCTGTAACCACCACAAGCACTTCTCTTTAACTTAGGAACAGAGCCGTGAGTTCAAGTTTTCAGTGCACAGAGGTTTCAGGGTATTTGTTATCCCAAGAACTGTCCAGTGTACCACTTAGGTATGTATGCAGGGGGATACGGAGCTACCAGCTATGAGAAAGGAAATGCAGGTGTGGGCCCAGTAGGACCTCGGGGGCCAGGATCAACAACAGAAGGGGCATTGAAGAGGCTCTTACTCTACCTCAAAACCAGAAAGTAGGCTTTTCAGGACATGAAAGAGAGTGGTTAATTTTTCCTAACGTCATGAGTATAATTCTCAATTTGGCAATAATTGCAATCATCCTGATAAGCTAAAACTCCCTGCCTCTAAATTCTTGCCTCACCATCCCTCATTACATTGCTACAGATGTGTCATCCGAAACACAGGATGGATTATGCTCTTTCTTCATTTTAGAATACTTTAGACTCAACAATTTTTTTTTTTTAATTTTGAAAAATAGGCTCTGGGGCACCTGCGTGGCTCAGTTGGTTAAGCATCTGACTCCCGCTCAGGTCATGATCTCACAGTCCGAAGGTTCAAACCCCACATCAGGCTCTGTGCTGACAGCTAGCTCAGAGCCTGGAGCCTGTCTTCGGATTCTGTGTCTCCCTCTCTCTCTGACCCTCCCCTGCTTATGCTGTCTCTAGCTCTCTCTCAAAAATAAATAAAACATTAAAAAAGTAAAAAACAAACAAACAAACAGGCTCTTCCTCCACCTCCATACTGTTGCTCATAAAAGTAAGTCTCGACTATTAGCATAACATCCAAAACCATCCTCCACCCAGCCCTAACCTACCTTTTTTCAGCATCAACTCCACCTCATTTCTCTGTGCGTTCTGTGCTCCCGGTACTAGTTCGCTTACCATTTCTCAAACATGGATGATGAGTACTTATCCCTTCAAGCTTTTGCTTATGTTAACTGTTCCCGGAGCCTGGAATACCTTCTCTCCCTTTTCTGTTGACAGAGATGCTGCATATTCCTCAAAGTTCTACCCAGATCCTTTCCATCAAATTTAATCACTCCTTCCTCTGTAATCTTTATTTTTGAGAGAGAGAGAGAGCATGAGCAGGAAGGGGCAAAGAGACAGGGGGAGATAGAAGGTCTGAAGCAGACTCTCAGCTCTCAGCACAGCCCATTGCGGGACCTGAACTCCCAAACCATGAGATCATGATCTGAGCTGAAGTTGGACTCTCAACCAACTGAGCCACCCAGGTGCTCCCCTTCCTCTGTAGTCTCAATACACAATCTATTTGGCACGTTTCCTTCTGCCTTGTATTATTGATGGTTATTTACACAAACGCTTTTCCCTTTAGATCATAAGCATGCAAGGAACAGTGATGATATTTTAATCATGTTTGATTTCCCCACAGCCTAACACAATAATTCACAAAATGGAAGTGCCTGCCCAGTAATTGTTTCGTGAGTTGAACTGAATATTCAGTTACTAGTTTGGGTTGCTTTCTATATAAATATGACAAGTATGTCTATGAGAAATAGACACTCCCCATTAGTTCCAAAGTAGAGTTGCCAGATAAAATACAGAACACATGGTTAAATCTGAATTTGAATTTTAAATTCAAATTTAACTGGATGTCCTGGGTTTTTTTATTTGCTAAATCTGGCAACCTTAGTCCAAAGACATGCCAGTTTCACCACTGTCAGGGTTAACTTCAGGGCAAGAGTGAATTAGTGTGGGCGTAAATCTGTTCCCATCCAATTCTGCTGTAGTGATGTGATACATAGCTACCATGAATCCTCTTCACGTGATAATACTTTTTTTTTTAAAAGGCAGAAGAACAAAAGTAGTTATTTATAACTTATCCTTACTTTCTCAAAACTATAGTGGATATTTGAGGAACTCAAGAGAAAAATTCTAGGTATTAGTACAAATTCTTCAACTAGCTGGTTGTTCTGATCAACAAGATAGCAAGACAAAGCTTTGTGGTCTCTGAGACATTCTGTTTTTGTATCATCATCGAGGACATTTCTTCACACTGCCCTTGGTCTCTTTTATAATTTCTCTAGTAACCCAACCACAATGGGGTCATTGTGTGGGCTTTTCTTGTCACAACATTCCATGCTTAGCCCCGAGGATCAATGTCTCCCCCAGGTTATTTGATAACATCCTCTAACTTTACCCTTCTTCTGCACACACCTCTCACCCCCACCACTTTTCTGGTTTCCTAGGCAACAGTTTGTTGGCCTGCTAATAAACCGATGCTTGCCGTTGTGCAATGAGAGATCAATAGAACCCTGAGGATTCTCCTTTGCTCCTCGATAACATCTGCAGTTTAACCTTCTGGGGACAATTGCTGGCTCTCCTGAAGTTGTCTGATCAAAGAAGGTTGGAATTTCCTGTAGGAGTGGGTGATGTGCTCTGAGAGGGAATTATTTTTTGGAGCGAGAAACCTTGCCGTATCCTTCAAATCAAATTATGTGAGCAGCTGTCTGCTGATGAGTTAAGCAGAACCTCTTATTTTAGGAAATATAGTTAGTATGTTCAGACCTCACCATTGTGACTACAACGTAATTTTCTGTTTATTCAAAGGACACCTAAGTTGAGCTCCTGGTTGCCCATAAGGCACTTTAGAGCTCCTCAGAAGGGCACTCTGATTGCCTCCTCTAGGCCTGTAGAGAAAACACCCCTTACAGTCTTCAAGCCTAGCCTCCATTGAATCTCTGTTCCTCTGACTTCGGCAGAGAAGAACTCCCAGGAGCCCATGGCTTCACTGAAAAAACACTCCCACAGAACCACAGACACAATTAAAGTAACACAATTGATTAATTGCAGAGAATATGTTTCTGGCCATGCAACATATTGAAAAAGCAACTGTCATTAGGATAAAGCCAATGACTTTGGCCACTTTGGCAACTGCAATTTGGTCAGTCACACAAACTATTAACATATGTGAAGGAACCTGTAGGGAAATGGGCCTGCTGAATTAAGCAGAACAGAGGCTGTGCCTGGGTTTTCAGAGCACCTTCTGACAGGAGAGTGGGCAGCCTTCTATCTGCCAGCATACTGCTCAACACTCTAAAGTTGTAAAGGCCAAGTAACTTGTGTGTTAGGGCTCTGGTTGCTGGTATGTGAGACCAATTGTAACTAGGTCTTAGAAAACAAATACTAAGAGTCTACCACCATACCACCCTGAACGCGCCCGATCTCGTCTGATCTTGTAAGCTAAGCAGGGTCGGGCCTAGTTAGTACTTGGATGGGAGAAAACAAAAATAAGGGCACCGGGGTGTCTTAGTTGGTTAAGCATCCGACTTTGGCTCAGGTCTCAATCTCGCAGTTTTTAAGTTCGAGCCCCATATCAGGCTCTGTGCTGACAGCTCAGAGCCTGGAGCTGCTTTAGATTCTTTGTCTTCCTCTCTCTGCCTCTCTCTCTCTCTCAAAAATAAATAAACATTAAGCAATTTTTTAAATAAAAAACACAAAAACAAAGAAATATATCACAAGGACGTAATGATGCAAGGGACTGCAAGGCAATTCAAGAAAATTCTCAGACTTTAAGGAAAGAAGAGGCTAATGGGTACTGAAAGTGGGAATCTCCAGAAAATTCATAATCCTGCCTCTCAGCTCACTTTCTGTTTTCCATTCCTTTTTCTCTTCTGCCATCAGTTTCTTCTACTCCCAAATCTTCATGGAGATTTGACCCACTATAATGTGGTCACTAGTATAAATATAATAAAAGTTTTCCTTGAAGGGTAGAGTTGTATTTCTCAAAATGGCTGCTATGAGCCCAGCCTCAGTTAGATGGGAGGGAAGTAAAGGAGCCATTGCAAGCTCAGCAAACACTACAAAAGCTGTAGACAATAAGCAGTGACATCCACCATTTCCCTGGTGTTTGCCTCACTAACAGAAACCTGGAAGAGGAAATAGTGAAGATGCTAGGTATCTGGTTATATGCCGATGTTAAACTTACAACAAAGCAAATTTAAAATGGTAGTAAAGCATACTAAAAAAATTGTAACTCAAAAAATGAAATGTACTATAGTATATATCAGAAACTCCTATCCCACAAACTCTTAACAGTGCATTTATCTGCCTTCCCTGATCACTCTGCAGGATACCTCTTAGAAATAAAACTTAGTTTAACTGATTTAAAATAACATCATTCCATCTGGGTTCATAATGTTTTTTGGGTTTCTTTTTTTTTACTCTAAAATTACTGCTCGTTTACTATTGGCAGAGTTTGGACCTCCTACATGAGTAAATTTCCTCAGTGCAATCAGATTTCATTCAAAATACTGTCAAAAGAAGTGAAAACCCATCTTATAAAAAGTAACGTTTGGATGTCATTCAGCTCTGTGATAGGGAACTAATAAATGTGAATGAAGGCTTATTCAGTGTTTCTCCTCATTTTTATTCTTTTCTTTGGTGCCACTTTCTCTAATGCTAATACCTTCTAGTTTTCTCTTACAGTCATTTCCAAGGCATTTTTGTATACTATTATAATAAAAAAAATCAGTACGTTCCTCCAAAGTATATTTATTTACTAAAATATATGTATTATAATGTGAATAAAGAATGAAAACTTTACAAGGTGATCTACAATAAATATAAGCAGAAGTGCTAGTATTTTCTTTCTCTGCTCCAAGGATCATCTTGTGTGCTGGTCTATTGTCACAGAACAGTTAGTCCTACTAAGTTGAGTTGTTGTTAGTGAATTATTTTTCATGCCCTAAAGGACAGTCATGTAGGTACAAGGTGTTCTTGGTTCACATTCATCTTAAAATTAGTTGTCCAAAGTTAAACTTTTCACTGTGTAAATGTCATGAAAATTTGTTGACAGTACCAAAAACCACTGAATGGGTGTAAAAGTGACCATCATCAAACCAGCAAAGTAAACACACACACACACACACACACAATTAGATACAGTTAGATATGGCAGTGTGGCAGGTGGGACTTTGACAGTAAGGCCACCCACACTGAAGTAGGTAAGGCTGTAGCTCAGACTCTGGCTGACTGAGACCAATGGGACGCACTACAAGAGAAGAAGGGAAGCCAGTGGATAATGATGCTCTCTTGCTTTGTCTTTATCCTTTGTCCCATCTCAGACACTGAGACCCTGAAATGATGCTGACTCTGCCAGCATTTCAGACCATGGGAGGCAATGACAAAAACACCAGCAATCCTGTCTTTTAATAAAGCCCTTATCACAAAAGAAGTGACCAAAATTTAACAACAAACCAAAAATACTATTTATTAAAAGAATGGCAGGCAAAGGATTTATATATAAGTACATACAAATTAATGAGAACAGTAAGACCTTCCACTAAGTAGATCAGTAATGTCTAGTCACAAAAGAAATGATCGGTTAGCAAATGTGTAGGGAAGTGTTCTATTTTCATTCTTTTTAAAGTCATAAGTGAAAACAATCAGATACTATCTTTCTTCTATCAAATTAGCAAAGATTTTAAACTGTCATAAAGATACTGGCCAGAGCCATGAAATGAGCAGTTGAATTCATCACAGAAGAGGTATATATTAACCCAACCCTTTGGAAATCAATATTTCAATACAGATCAACAGCCGTAAGATGCATATTTCCTTTGATTTAGTAACCCTTCTAATAATTTATCTTAGGAAAATCAAAAACAAGGATTTAGAGACCAGTCTGTTTACTGACACACTATATAAAGCATTAAAAAATTTTTAAACAACACATTATTTTATGATCTGAAAATAAGTAAGTAAATTGTGATATAGGTACACAATACATCATTGTTCAGCTTCTATAGTTTGTGTTTATTAGGAGAGCTTGGTAGCATGATGGATCCTTAAGTTAAAGCCATCAATGAAAAAAGTAGGATATGCACTTGGCCTACAGTAATAACTAAGAAACAAAATACACAGAAGGAAGGCTGTAGTTAGAAGTAGCCAAAAATTGGGACGCCTGGGTGGCTCAGTTGGTTAAGTGTCCGACTTCGGCTCAGGTCAGATCTCACGGTTCATGAGTTTGAGCCCCGCATCAAGTTCTGTGCTGACAGCTCAGAGCCTGGCGCCTGTTTCAGATTCTGTGTCTCCTTCTCTCTCTGCCTCTCCGCCACTCATGCTCTGTCTCTCTCTGTCTCAAAAATAAATAAACTATAAAAAAAAATTTAAAAAGAAGTAGCCAAAAAGTCTGAGTTATTTTTCTGGGTCAGTGGATCTGTGAATGATTTTATTTTCTTCTTTCTATAGTTTAGTTTCCATTTGTGTATGTCTTTTGAAATTCATATTCATATAACATATTTATTGAGGACATATCTACCGTGTTCCAGACACTATCTTAAGTGCTTAGGATAAAGAAATCAGAAAACCAAAATTTTCACACTCAGTAGTGCTTCCAGATTTTGCATAAATATATAGGCATCTCATTAAGTTAGAACTTCAGATAAACAATGAATAATTTTTTAGAAGAAGTATATTACTTTATTTGGCAACCCTGCCAACGAATTTAATTTAGTGGAGGATAGATTTTCTACAATGAGCATGAATTAATTTTTAAATTTATTTTTTATTATAGCAAAATACATGTAACATAAAACTTAACATTTTAACCATATTAAATATACCAGGCCATGGTATTAAGTTCACTCTCAATGCTGTGCAACCATCACTACTATCTGGTTCCAGAACTACTACATCCCTCAAAGGGAGAACTCTTTATGTATTAGGCATTCACTCCTCTTTTCCACTCTCCCAGTGCCTGTCACTAATCTCCTGTCTCTGTAGATTTGCCTATTCTAGATATTTCATATAAATGGAATCGTAGAAGACCTTTTGGGTCTGGCATCTTTCAGTTGATGTTTTTGAGGTTCATCTACTTTGTAGCATGTATCAGACTGCTTTTCCCTTTCAGGGCTGAATAAATCTCCACTCTATGTATATACCACATCTTGTTTATCCATTCATTTCTTGATAGACATTTGGGTTGTTTCCACCTTTTGGTTATTGTAAGGTATGTATTAATTTTTTACTTTCAAAAGATAAGTTTGAGTTAAACCATTAAAAGCCCCAGGGGATAATGCAAATCTTTCTCAGAGCCCCCACCCCCACCCCGACCCCTCAGTGTTCTATGTTTAAGTAACTGAGTAAAGTAGAGGGCCAGGCAATAATCAAGACAGAATATTAAGCAAAATAAAATAAAATGTGACAGATATAAAGAAGCATAAAAGATGGATCTTGCCATCAAGAAGCTTCTACCAAATTTTGGCAAATGAAAGCCAAAAGTCTAGCATTTAATCCCAGCAAGGCTACTCTGCCTCTGTTAGAAACAGCTGAGTTTAGATGACCCATTCAGGGCTGCCCCTAGAACAATAAGTAGGGCACATCACATCTGTGTGGTTACAAAGCTTACGAAAAAAGCTGTGCTTCCCAGAAAAAAAGCAAGACTCTTATCCAAAGATAAGTCATATTTTCCAACCCTTAGAGCCACAAAAGTTCAGAAATATTGGCATCCCTCTTCCAGCACCTCCTCACAGCCCATGAAAGATAACTGATTCCTGCCTTCCCATTTTTAGTGAATGTTCTTTTGTTGTAGGTCCTCTGAGGTTTTCAAACTTACATCAGTGAATTCTTCTTCCAACAGCTGGGGGAAGCTGGCTTGCAAAACCTCAAGCCCGCATCATCTCAGAGCATTATGACCTGTAAGAGATAGAGGCAACATGGGGGCACCTTCACACTTCTTTTTCATTTGGCCGGAGCCCAAGCAACCATTGCCTGACCCAAAGCCAAAGGAGACACAAAAGGGCAAAGGGGAGTAAGATGGGGTGGTGAAGAGTGGAGCCAGAGACTCCAGAGCCCTCAAGGGTCTTGTGTGGGTTGGTTGGTTCATTCCCTCTTCCAGAATTTGCCAGACTTTCCTTCCTTTGCCCTTGCTCAAGCTGCCTGCCTTTACCTTACCTCCTAATGCCCACTGATGAGAATTTTATGTTTTTTTTTCTTTGAGGTTCAGTGCAAACCCTACCTTCTCCAAAAAGCCTTTGCCAGTCTTCTTGTTCTTCTTTGGAAGGTTTTGGAAAGTCTTAAAAACAGGTTTTGCTGATTTTTTTTCCTTCCTTCCAAAGAAGGAAGATGCGATTTCTTCCTTCTTTGGACTTTATCTCACCATATGTGTTATAATTACTGAATATATTTGTGTTTTTGTGTTGATACTTACTCCCCTTGCCCTACTGCCATCCAACAGATATAATATAATTCTAAACATTGTCGCCTCATGATAGCAACTACATTCCACTTGTTTCTAAATCCTCTCCACCCTTTAGTTTATTCTGCCACACACCCATGACAAGTTGACCAGTGTCATACTCAGGCTTGATATTCAGAAGAAAGTAATTAATAAATCAATAGGTACTTGTTTTAGACTCCCAATTTCAGAGGCAAAGAAGTGTCTTCAAATACCAAATGCCTAAATATCTGGGTAGTGGTGTTTGCATGCTCACTGCAAGCTGGAAGTATTTGGTTCTCTACATTATCTGGATGGATGGAGCATCAGCCTTCCTTTGATTCTTAAAAGCAATTATTGGGGCGCCTGGGTGGCTTAGTCAGTTGAGCATCCGACTTCGGCTCAGGACATGATCTCACGGTTCGTGAGTTCAAGCCCTGCGTTGGGCTCTGTGCTGACAGCCAGCTCAGAGCCTGGAGCCTGCTTCCAATTCTGTGTCTCCCTCTCTCTCTGACCCTCCCCTGGTCATGCTGTCTCTGTCTCTCAGAAATAAATTTTTTAAAAAAAGCATTTGTCTTATAGGGGCACCTGGGTGGCTCAGTTGGTTAAGCATCCGACACTTGATTTCAACTTAGGCTCAGTGTGGAGCCTGCTGGGGATTCTCTCTCTCTCTGTCTCTCTCTCTTTGTCTCTCTCTGTCTCTCTGTTTCTCTCTCTCTGCCCCTTCCCCATTTGCAGTCTCTGTCTCTCTCAAAATAAGTAAACTTAAAAAAAAAGAATTTGTCCTTTAGGGTACAAAAGGGAGAATTTAGGTCACATCTCTCTAGATACCTCCCAAAGAGTACCCTTCCTTCATTTTCATTTTTTTTTCCTAGAACCATTATTTTTCTACACTTAGTTTCTCAATTTAATTTTCTACATCAAATCATACAAACTTTTATTCTATTACTATTTTAATAATTTTTTCTGTAGTTTTAACCCAAATATTCCAAATGATCATACACTAGAATAATTCCCATATTTATGTGAAAAGTGGGAAAATAACACTCTCTCATATAGAAAATAACTAAAGCATTAATATTCTTAAGCCAGAGTACCTGAGGATATTGTTGTTCTCTCATATAGAAAATAACGAAAGCATTAATATTCTTAAGCCAAAGTACCTGAGGATATTGTTGTTACCATTGTTATGAATCAGCCTGCTTACCTTTCATATCACTCCAGTAGCAGTTGGTTTGTCAACACTTGACTTTATAACGTGTCCATTCCTTCAACAAATAGTTATTGACTATAATGTCTGAAATGCTGCACTAAGTAAAATACTGCACACTGGCTCATCTTCCTCCTAACTCTGTTCTTGCTCTCTTTTGCCAGCACAAACTTTCCAACAATCCCTTAAGGACTGGTGTTCTCCAGGGTTTGTTCTTGAGTCCCTTCCTTCTGTTACTGGGAATAGCTAACATCTGACGCGGATTAAACCACTTCCCTCTCTGGAGCCAGTGGTCAATACTAGTCATCATTCATGGCACTTTTTTCCACTACACCAGAAGGGAACCTTAAATTTTTCCTCAACATAGCATCAAGGAAAGCTCTCTGTCCTTTGGAAGTGATACACAACTGGAAATCTTTCTACTTCTGAAATTCTCTCCCTTACTCCTATGGTTTCCACTTTCACTTCTGGGAAGATGATTCTCAAACTCCTCCTGACATTTTCCCTGAGTTCTAGATTCATATTTCCAATAACCGAAAGTTCTTCTCCAGTTAGTTTCTCAAACTCACCTTGTCCAAAACCAAACTTACTATATTCTCCATAAACCTGTTCTTAGGAATCACTATTTACAATCACTCAGCTTAGAGACTTTAGCTTATCTCTTTATCTTATCTCTCACTTTTCATCTGCTCTCACTGTTCATCTGCATTAGCAGCTGGTGATTAAGTTCTATTAATTCTTCTTCATAAATGTCTCCTAAATATATTACTTCTTACCCTTTTACCCCTCCCTGGTTTAGGCCTTTATGGATTCTTGTAATAGCCTCTATCATCCTCTGTGAACAGATGACTCCCTCTCCAGATTATCCTCCACCTTGTCATCAGCTGTCTTCCTGGAGCAGTGATCCAAATATATCAGTGGTTCCTTTCATTTCCTTCAAGGGATCCTTGAAATCCATCAGTGTCACCAAGAGAAATAGCAAATTCCTTCTTAGGAAGATACCTAGAGCCTTCACACCCTAGCTCTCCCCTGCCTTTCTGAGGACATTACTCATCACCTCCCAACTCCCAGCTTCCTGCCTCAAGTGTGCAGGGAGAGTACTCCCTAAGTACACCAGGAGCTTTCACACCTGGGTGTCTTCCTCCTTCATGCTGTACAATCTGTATAGAATGCTTTTCCCCCTCTAACTGCCTGGGAAAATTCTCCTCCTTCAAAGTTTATTTCTTCCCCTTCTTCTGTCCCCTTACTCTCCCCTCCTCTGTCTCAGAGTCTATTAGTGGTACATGTTGCTTTGTTGTATGGTGATGAGTTGAGTCTGTTTCACCAAGCTGTTGACTCCTAGTGCGGTCTTATCCAGTTTGGTATCTGTAATATGAATAGCAGAGTTCCTAACTCAGTAAAAGGTGAGTGGATGTTTTTGGCATATGCCTGCCCCATATTCTAGATCACTTTTCTCTTTAAAGAATAGCTGGTTAGTTTAAAAAAAAAAAAAAGGTTAATTTGGCTTATATTTGAGTCTTATCACATGGGCTCAAGTTGGAAATTATTGAATTGCCAATATTTTCTCCAAGCCTCCAGTGAAATGGCCTTGGAAAATAATGCAGTGAGGTGATTCATCCAGACTTTATAAAACAAAATTGTCCCTTCATTTTCTTGTTTTAGAAACAATAATAAAACCATCAATGCTTGACTGACACAAGTGGAAAAACCCTTTTGTATAATCCAGTGTTTTCGTTAAGTAGTTTGCAGAGTAGGAAGAGGAAAAGAAGCTTTGTAGGGGGATCCAGAGGCATTCTGCCCAAGGAAATCTGATTAATTTGAATAGCAGAGTTGGAGTCTCCAATGGTACCTCATAAAAGCCATCCCTAGGGAAGAGGTCTTCATAGTAACAAACTACTTCTTCTTCTGGAGAGAAATCCCATTTCATGCTGTCTTCATGCTGCCTGGAAGAAAATGTTCCATGACACTTTCAGACTGAAATTTGCTTTAAAAAGGGAAACTTGCTTATGGCAATGGTTGGGCATAATAATATGATACGATCAAATTTTGGTCCATGTAATGACATAACTCTTCACTATAACATTTTAAAATATGAGAAGGTATATCAGAGAGTTAATGCTCACTAGACTTTAAAATTGAAGCTAAAGTATTTGCAGTGATGGTGACAGGTGCCCCTGAGCCAATCTAATAATATTTACCTGCATTATAAAACTGTATTTAATAAGGCAAGTGGGATTAGTGAATGATAGTGTAATTTATGAGAGAATAAGGGCCTGCTGTTCAGAGATTGCTGTGAGCAGTTCCCTTTGGGACTGTTTTACAAACTGTGGAAGTTGACTGAAATTACACTACGCAGATTTTAAGTGGAAGCATTAATAAACGGATCAAGACGTAGAAGGGTAGGGGAAAAAATCCCAGAAAGCCAGAATACCAGTAAGTGAATCTTTCTGACAAAGAAAAAGATGCCAGATTACAAATGAGCACTCTCTTTAGTGAGTGGGCTAACGCAGTGTGCAGGCTTGGATAAAAGGAACAATGGTCACCTTCTGACACCAGGCTGTGTGTCTGGTGAGCATCCCTCAGTGCAAGTGTTAGTACTGTGTGAGTATTTATTGTGTTTCTATAAAGTCCTAATGAGCTCCTTGGGTGAGAGTGAAACCCTTTGCTTTTTCACACTGTGCTCAAGACCCCTAAACTTCATGGGGTCAAATCTAAAGAAAGGGTAATGGACCATGAGGTCCAGCTTAATAGACCTGATATTAACACAGCAGCAAGAGTGTCACCAAATGCAAAGTTTAGGGCAAGCCATGAATGAAGTATTTGTTACACTTAAATAATATACAAAGGTTATAACAGAGTAGTGGCACTATATCAGTGTCATCATTGCAGGACTTTGAAAATCTGCCATGTATGAAATATCCCTGTAACACACATCTTTAGGCTCCAGTAGATGAATTTGCTTTTTAAATAGTAGGTTAGAATATAAAGTTATGCAACTACAGTGACTAGCTGTAGTTATTTTTAGATATTAAAAATCTCTTGTCCGTGGAAATAATCAAGCTACTCTCAGCATCTAATATTCATATAACAAATGTGTTCCACTCTATGCTAATTATACAGTTCATATACTTAAGTGTACATTTCCTCTAAATGAAATGGACTTTTTTCTCCTCTAGTGGTCTGGGGTTTTTTTAGGATAGGACAGATGTCCGTTGCTTTGAAATGAGTAAAACATAACCACACTGAGTATGATGTCATGAAGCAGAACCACTTGTATAAATACAGGACTCTTTCACCAGACTCCTTTATCCATGTACTTGTTGGCTTATCACAATAAGCCTGGTCTGTTGTTACAGTGTTGTTGACTTCAGTTCAAATGATGCAATGTAAGCCACAGACTTGGGATCTGAGAGCACTGCCCTCTGTGGTTTTGTCCGTAAGTTAACATTAAACACATCATCACTCTCACACGTGGGTAAGAGTGGGAAGATCTGAGGTAGAAGCCAGTAAAATTATTTGTGTGCTTGTTCACCTTCCATGTTTTTATTTCCTGGTGGGTTAAATACTTGTCTTTGGAACAGACTTAAGTAAGTTGTAAATTATTTTAGGACAAGGACTGTATTTCTACTTCTACTGTTTTATGTTTCTATTCCCAACACCAGAGACAAAGCTACAGTATTGTCTACACACTCCACAACTTAGGCATATGTGTGTGTGTGTGTGTGTGTGTGTGTGTATTTACATTTACATATATATATGTAAATGTGTGAACATACATATATACATATATGTAAATGGTGTTCATTACTTACCATCTCCTCTTTGTTTCCATGGCTTGATTATCACAAAAGTGGAAAACTGCATTTATTCAGGAAATTCAGGCAGTCTACTGTCAAATTAGTTAGCTAACATATGCCACTGTGAACTTTCAGCAGACTTCTATCTGCTAACTCTCCACTTCAGTTTGCATTAATAACTTGATTTCCAGGAGTCTGTCCCATCCACCAATTTTCAATGGTTACTAGAATGACACGTTTATGTCTATAAAATTGCACCAGGTTCAAACAGATGAAAAACCTCACAGGTTTCAGAAAACTTGTTTCTGTGTTTAAGTACATAAAATAAGGACATTTACAAACAAACATGAAAATCCTTCCAGACTTTTTGAGTTCCACAGTTAACTATTGTCATTTCTCTTTGACTAATCCCTATTATGACTAATAAGAATGGAAAGAATGACATGACCAATTTACTTTTACTTGTGGCTCTTTTTAAAAGAATTATAGAGAAATTCAAAAGTGGAAATGAATTAATTTTTATTAATTAAGGAAAAGCCAAAGGCATTTATCTGTTGATGAGGTTGATCCTAAAAAAGGGAGACTAGGAGCCGCCGAATGTCTGGGATACAGGAACATCAAAACTCTGACCTACCTAAACATATCACTTCCACCAGTCTGCCAGAACACTTAGAATTCTGTCATTGGAGTCTTTACTGTGCATTAGAACATCATTTACAGATAGTCCATTAAAATGCAGACACAGTGCACTTAACCCAATAATATCAATTCTCTCTGTGGTTTGTATTAGCCAAGGACAGGCTATAGTCCAGAGCAGATTGTCTGAACCAAAAGAGAGTAAAGACTTGAGAAGCTAGTAAAGACTTGAATAAAGTAGGATGTGAAGAGAATTCTGGAGACACAAGAGGTCCCAAGGCACTGGATATGGGAATTACGAAGTCACCACCTGAGAGAATGGAGTAATACTGAAGACTGCCTTTTTCAAAAGTGGGCATGAGGCCTGGTTATGCCTATTAGGGAACTGTTTCTAAAGGTTTCCCTAAAATTAGCAGTTCTTAAAGGAACTTAAACATACACAGGTATAGTTTTTACACACAAAAAATAATGTAGAAGTCATTTTTTTCTGATACAATTTTATCCGTGAGGCCAACACAAATGTTAGAAAAGACATACTTCCACTTCCAGCTAAGATGGAGTCAAACAGACCAGTATACCCTTCCACCATACAGATACATCCACAAATTTGAAACAATTATTTTCAAGACACAATTATAAGACAACATTAGGAAGTGAAGGACAATGATACCCAAAATGATGATTTTTTTAAATAGACTATTTTTAAGAGCAATTTTAGATTCACAGCAAAATTGAGCAGAAAGTGCAGAGAGCTCCCATATATCCCCCCGCTCCACAACCTCCCTTAGAAGTCAGCATCCCACACCAGAGTTGTACACTCATTATAAAGGACAAACTGACACTGATGCATCCTTATCACCCAAAGTCCATAGTTTACATTAGGGTTCACTCTTGATGTACATTCTGTGGGTTTTAACAAGTGTATAACATGTGTAATGACATGTATCTACTATTATAGTATCATACAAAATAGTTTCACTCCCCTTAAAATCTATGTTCTGCCTATTCATCCCTCCCTCCCTGTTAACCCCTGGTAACCACTGATCTTTTTACTGTCTCTACAGTTTGCCTTTTCCAGAATGTCCTATAGTTAGAGAATCATATAGTATGTAGCCTTTTCACATTGCCTTCTTTTACTTAGTAGTAAACACTTTAGATTTCCTCCATGCTTTTTCATACCTTGATGCTCATTCCCTTTTAGCATTTAATGATATTCTATTGTGTGGCTGCACTACACTTTATTTATCCATTCACCTACTGAAGGACATCTTGGTTACTTCCAAGTGTGGGCAGTTATGAATAAAGCTGCAATAAACACCCATGTGCACATTTTTGTGTGGACAGAAGCTTTCAGCTCCTTTGGGTAAATAACAAGGAGCACAATTTCTGAATCAGATGGTAAGAGTATTTTTAGTTTTGGAAGAAGCTGCCAAATTGCCTCCAAAGTGGCTGTATTATTTTGCATTCCTGCCAGCAACGCATAGAGCTCTTGTTGTTCCACATCCTCTCCACCATTTGTTGTTGTCAGGGTTTTAGACTTTAGCCATTCTAATAAATGTGTAGCATTACCTCATTGTTTGTTGTTTTAATTTGCATTTCCCTGAGGACATATGATGGTGAGCATCTTTTCATGTGCTTATTTGAGATCTTTTTATCTTCTTTGGTGAACTATCTGTTCAGATCTTCTGCCCATTTTTTAATTAGGTTATTTGTTTTCTTATTGTTGAGTTTTAAGGCTTCTTTGTACATCTTGGATAACAGTCCTTTATCTGATATGTCTTTTGCAAACATTTTCTCCCAGTTTATGGCGTGACTTCTCATTCTGTTGACAGTGTTTTTCACAGAGCAGAAAATTTTAATTTTAATGACGTCTAGCTTATCAAGTCTTTCTTTGATGGATTGTGCCTTTAGCATCATTCTTTAAAAGCCATTAACTTGCCCAAGGTTACTGGATTTTCTGTTATCCTTCTAGGAATTTTATTGTTTTGTGCTTTGCATTTAATTCTTTGGTCAGTTTTGATTTAATTTTGTGAAGTATGTAAAGTCTCTGTCTAGATTCATTTTTTGTGTGTGAGTGGATGCCTAATTGTTTTAGCATCATTTCTTGAAAAGACTTTTTCTCCATTGTATTGTTTTTGTTAAATATCAGTTGACTATATGTATGTGAGTCTGAGTTCTTTATTCTCTTCCAGTGATCTGTTTGTCCATAATATTGTCAATACCACATCTCCTGATTATTGTAATTTACAGTAAATCTTGAACTCAGGTAGCGTCAGTCCTCCAACTTTGTTCTTCTCCTTCAATATTGTGTTGCTATTCTGAGTTTTTTGCCTCTCTGTATAAAGTTAAAATCAGTTTGTCAATAGTCTCAAAATAATTTTCTGGGATTTTGGTTCATATTACATTGAATCTATAGATCAAGTTTAGAAGAACTACAATTTGGCAATATTGAGTCTTCCTATCCAGAACATGGAGATGTAAGATGATGAATTTTTTAAATGTTTTGCAAATAAATAGATAAGAGATGCTTAAATTTGGAAAATTACTGATACATTATTTAAAAACAATAAAATCAGTGGGGTTTTTTAAAAGAACACTTTTTGATGACTTTAATTATAAAAATTATTAAGCATCCCCCAATTTTTTATAAATGCTTAACAATTCACTTATTAAAGAAATATTTACTGAATACTAATAAAACCCAAATACTATACCAGATGCTGGGGATAAAAAAGCATATAAGACAAGGTTTTTCTCCTCTAGAAGTTCGCAATTTGGAGGGAATGAGAAATAGGGGATTGCATTATTGTTTCCTGAGGGTTACTGATCAATGTAAAAACTACAGGGTACTCTGGTATCAACTAGAAGCAAAATTTAGCTTGAAGGATCAGGGAGGGCTTCCTGCAGAGGGTGACATTTAAGCTGAGATGACTCCTTCTCTTCCCAACTTTTAAATATTGAAGGACTCCATTCTCTTCTCTATCTACATCTAGTCCCTAGACAATTGCATCAATTTCAAGACTAAACAACAGCTTGAACTCTTGGGTCCCAACAAGATTCCAGCGTTCCTCTGGAACTCTACACTCAGATACCGAACTACCAACAAGACATCTACATTTGGATGTCTAACAAGTGTTTCAAATTTAATATAAGATAGTAGTCCAGATTTTCTCCCCCATAAACTCAGTATCTCCCCAGTCTCCCTACCTGTTGCTTAAGCTGAAAACGTTGGAGTCACTCACATCTTCCCTCTTTCTCTCTCATTCCACAGTCAATTCATCAGCAAGTCCTGTTGACTGATCTCAAAGTAAATCCCAGCTTCACTGACTTCCCCTACTGTCTCCTAGTTCAGTGGCTCTTCTCCCAATTCCAGCATTGTTCCTCCACAGCAACCTGAGTGATTTTTTTAAATACCTATGGCATCAATTTCCTGTGCACAGTTTTCAAGAGGCTTCCTACAGCACTTAGACTAAAATCCAAATTTCGTCCAATGGCACACCTAGATTATTTGGTCCCTGCTTACCTCTCATTTGTTTCTTATTGCTCCTACTTTGGCTTACGTCACTCTTGCTACAACTGGCTTGTATGCTGATCCCCATAGGTGCCATTCTCATTTTCTTATCAAAGCCTTTGCATTTGCTCTTTTCTCAGCCTAGAACTTCCTTTCCTCAGATCTTGATAGAGTTCTAGACCTACACCTCACATTTCAAGAGCCCAGGGCAAAAGTGAAAATAGAGACTCTGCATCTTGTGTTTAAAATGATTAGACAACAGCGTGCCTGGATGGCCCAGTCAGTTGAGCATCTGACTTTTGATTTCAGCTCAGGTCATGATCATACAGGTCAAGAGATTGAGCCCTGAATCAGGCTCTGTGCTGGGTGTGGAGCCTGCTTGAGATTCTTTCTCTTCTCCTCACATGCGAGTTCTCTCTCTCTCTCTCAAAAATAAAAATAAATAAATAAATAAAATGATAAGACAACAAACTTGCAAATGAAATATATTATATTCTCTTGCCTTGACAAATAGACTTTCTTGGTGACAATTTTTCTTTAGTGCAAAACTATGGTTCTTATAGGATATTGTAGACAATATCAAAGATTTCTAAACTTAGTAATATCTATAATGACTATCAAAATTTTAATTAAATTGTCCAAGTAAAGAATGAAATTGTATTTCTTTTCTGGAAAAAGTATGTAAATTATAGTAACTATTTTCATACATATAAGATGACCCACAATTCTAGTGTTCAACGTCCATTTAATTTCAATGTAAAAAGTCGAATTAATTTGTATCTCCAAAACGACAAATCAGAACATGAAGAGAAGGAAAGCAGTGGGCATTTAGCATTAATGGGAAATAACTTTTCATTATGCAAGAATCTGTTCTTTTCTGAGCTGAATCTGACAGCTCCATTTAACCTGCCTTTCACTTTAGCGCCGCTGTTACCTGTATCCTCTCAAGCTGGCACGGGGGAGCGACTCATCCACCCTAACAGCGTTAGGACACTGTGGTCTTTAGTTTTGAGGTCACAGCCCCAGAGATTTGTCAAAAATCTCTGGGGCCTGAGCAGTTTTATTCACGAGAAGAGACATTTAGGGTCACTAGTTGTGCTGTGCCAGCATTGAGTGCCAGACTCTGAGTAACAGAAGCATGCATGTGTTCTTGGACAAATTTGTTTTTGTGTTTGTGATATGTGGGTCCCTCTAACGAGCAGAGCCTGGGGAAGCTGCCCTCTTGCCCAAGCCTAAGGGTGATGTGACAAAGCTCATGCCTGTGATTCTTTCAGGCTTTGATTCAAACACCACCTCATTAGGTACGCCCCAACATGCATGCCCATGCATGCACACATAAATGCCCACATACACACACATGTGTCCTTATAATTATCTAGTCCCTTTTCCAGATTTAACTTACTTCAGAGTACTTATTCCTACCTGACATACACTGTATACTAATTTTTTATTGTGTATGTCCCCACCTAGAAGGTAAGCTCTGTACATAAATACTCCCTTCCTTGTTCCTCTCTAGGTCACTGCTGGGCAGTGTGTGCGTGTGTTCAAGGGAGAGTGAACAGGAGCATCAGCTAGAAAGAAGGTAACCCAAGGAGTGCAACAAAATTACCCAACTTGCTGTTGCCCAGAGATACTTCTGACAAATACAGTAAAACACTACTGTTTTCCAGCTTTGTGTGTTTACAATGAAAACTAAAGCTATCTTTGATAGAGTTTTGGTTTGGGAGCAGAACAATGAAGGCCAACTGCACATGTTCTCCTTCAGTTTTCTGCAGTGAGAACTTGTGGGCATCCTCTGAAGTCCTTTCTCACCCTCTGTGGCTCCTTAGCTTGTGTCCTTAAATGAGACGATAAACACATTACCGAATTCAGACCCCCACCCTTACAAGTATGTTTACATGACAGTATCACTTACTAAGTAATAAATTGTAAAGTGATGAAGTCCTAGCTCAATAAAACTCAAATGGAAAAACAATTAGCAAGACAGCTGCAATCTAAAGATGCAAATAAAAATATTCTCAGAAATAATTCTCAGAAATAGAAAGTTCCTGTATTTCCTGAGCTTTTTCTTTTCTTTCTTTCTTTTTTGCTTTTCGTCTTTTCCTTCTCTATTCTTTTAGTCTTTGTCTCAAACCATCACTCATAGATTATGCCAGTAAAAAGTACATAAAGGAAATCATTGTAAAAATAAAGTTAATATATCATGACCGAAGCCAAAAATACATCATTTCCTTATAATAGCAGTGAAGGGGGGAAAAACATGTAGAACTCATCCCACTAAAAGGGTTATTAATAACACTTCACTAATAACATAGACTTCACTAGGTCAGCAGTTTAGCACAAACAGTCCCTGACAGCAAGCAACCTCATCTGGGTTTGGTTCCTTTTTTCTTTTGAGATGTTTCTTTGCTAAATTGTTTCTGGTGTGCCTATGTTAATGGCTTCAAAGCATTCCTTTTTGTCTTTTCTTTTTAATTTTAAACTTTAAAATGTATGCTCTCCCTACAGAAGTGTCATACAGCCTTCTAAGCTGTTGGAAATTGCATCTTTTCATGGCAGTAATGATGATCAGTTAGCTGGTGTAAACATTCAGTAGCTATCCAAAATGTCTGCGTCAAATGCTAAGTAAAAATATGAGATTTCATGTTTTATTCTAAAGACTTAGACTCTTTTATAAATAGACATCATGAATTAAGAGTGATTTGTGGTTTCCTTGGAAAACTCTGCCACCTAGAATTTATATATAGGAATCTACTGTTAGAAAAATGAGGTAGACCTCAGAGTTTTAGGGAGAAGACATGCCGTACAATTCTATACACAGTTACCAATGGAAAAAGGGAGAAAAGAGGAAAGGAAATCTTAGTGATAGATTCACAGTGTTTCAGGGCCAGAATTACATCATGTTCTCAAATGAACCTTACTGCAGATTTGAGCAGTACTCTGTATACAAATCACATGGCCTAGAGCCGTGATTACTTAGATGAAACTTCTGGTTATGTGTAGAAGAGTGTGTTTTATTAACAAGCCTTTATTAAATTACTATGTGCCAGGAAGTATGCTATCCATTAAAAATGCAAAATTTAGTACACGTTCCAGGGAGGAAGAGCTATCTCTTTTAAAAAAACAAAACAACAACAACAACAACAACATCACATTTAATACCCAAAAGAATTGAAAACAGGGGGTTGAAGAGATAGCTGTACACCCATGTCCATTACAGCATTACTCACAATAGCTAAAACACGGAAGCAACCCGATTGTCCCCAGACAGATGAATTGCTAAGTAAAATGTGGTATATACATACAATGGCATATTATTCAGCCTCAAAAAAGGAGACTCTGACACGTGTTACAGTGTAGATGTCCCTTGGTGCTATTATGCTAAGTGAAATAAGCCACTTAGCTTGTTTGTTATACACAAAACTAATACTGTGTGATTCCACTTATACGAGGGACCTATTATATTTAAAATCATAGAGACAGAAGTAAAACAGCGATTGCCAGGGAGTGGGGGAAGAGGAAATGGAGAGTTGTTTCTTAATGAGTACAGAGTTTCAGCTCTGCTACAAGAAAAGAGTTCTGGAGATGGGTGGTGGTGGCGGCTGGTGCATAACAGTATGAATGTAATTAATTCCACTGAACTGTACGGATGGAAGTAGTGAAAATGGCCAATGGATGCTACATGTATTTTGTCACAATAAAAAAAATTTTTTAAAACCAGGCTTTTTAAAAAAGTGTAAGTATGTACTAGAAACAGAGTACTGTGCGTTTACTGAAGAGGAAGCAATTACCTCTGTGTCAGGTGGAGACATCGCGCAGCCCTGGGACAGTGGAGACCTCGAAGGGCACACAATACATTAGTGCTTGCTCAGCCCTCCCCACTTAACATCAGATTAACCAACGCTCCTGTCCCCTCTATAAACATACTGCCGGGAACCTATGGCCACTGGTTCCTGGTGGGAGTAAGCATCCCCTGGAGTGCCCCACACTTTACCTCTCACTGATCACTTGTGTGCTTATCACGTCAGACATGTTGGCTCCCCAGAGTGTATGCCAATTGTGTTAAGGATTGTGATGACTCAAATTAAGTATTTTGTGAACCACTTCAGCGTGAAAAGGAATAGAACTGTTGTTCTCTAAAAACAAATGCTTTGGAAATTCTCCATGAATTAATCCCTATAAAAAAATTGACGTTGTTGTTGTATTGTGTAGGTAAGACACCTAAAAGTAACTGCATTCATTACTTTGCAAGTGCACTTAAATTTCTCTTCCTCTTTAATGAAAAATGCAAAAAGGATAAAAATAATGCAAGATCAACTCTGAGAAGCTTCAGGCAGCAGACTTATTCTCAAAGAAAAAGCCTTGGCCCTGCATTGAAGTTTGCCAACTAAATGAGACATTTGTATTTTAATTGTGAACAGTTAAATATAGATACATAAAGTTATATACATAATCTTTTATCAATTCCCTTTCTCTACCACACATCAATTACAGGTATGGTTTCCTTGGTTAAGGAGACACAGTGGTAGGGGCACCTGGCTGGCTCAGTCAGTAGAGCATGCGACTCTTGATCTTGGGGTCATGAGTTCAAGTCCCATGTTGGGCCTGGGGCCTGCTCGTGAATCCAAGACCACATTATATGTTAACTAACTTATAGTTGTAGTAGCATGCTACACCGAGTTGTGATCATGCCAACTGGAGGTGTTGTACGTGGCGGGGAGTGGGGGGATGAATGACGAGGTGGTCTCTGGTCTGGAGGGGGATGGTGCTTTTCTGCCATCCTGCTGCTAACCCACCCTGTACTTCTAATCCTTTCTGCTCTCTTGGTCACTTACTATATGCCTGGTTTTGAGATCCTAATGAACATACAGATTGAGGGATCTCAAACCCTGACAGATTTACAATTTAGCAAAAGATTCTCACACATAAATAATGCGAGAGCATACATATTGTTAATAATACATTATTATCCAATATATATATTCTGTATGTAAAATGAGTTACTAGTGCAAAGAGGAAGGTGCAACAAATTGACCTGAGAGAGGATGATAGTAAGTAATTGTTGAGCTGCATGAATAAGAATTTATCCATGAATGGTAGCCTAAAATAGTAAGCATCCAGCATGTATAATTGACATCACTAGAATTAATAGAAGAGGTAATAAAAGTGCTCTTTCCAAGTAGAGCAATAAAGAAACCTTCTGCCCTACAATAAAAGGTTTGGAAAATATAACATCTGTATCACAAGGTCATGGGTATTTCCAATTTGACTTCTCCTTGATAAAACTCTGAAATATGTTGTTGAGCCAAACCACCTATCTATGATTAAGTCATATGACTTCTGAAATATTCCTTTCTTCCATCCTCCTATTTTTTAGCTCTCTAGTTTAGACAACTGGCAAGATAAAAATGAACATGAAATGTTGAAAACAACCAAGAAAAAGCCATAACCATTGTTCACTGTCTTTCCCTTCAATACAATACAATAAAAGGAGATTCCATAAAATCATTCCACTTTGGTGTCATACTTTATGGGCAATATCATTCTGACATCATTATTCTGTGCCTCACATTGACATTATAGAAATGGGGGACAGGGGGAACTGACTTTTTCCTGAATGCTCACTAAAGATTGGAAACGGACAAAGAGGAGATCAAGCGCTCAGTGGTGGGATTTGGCACAAAAAAGCAGCTAGAGCACAGTGCTGACTTCTACCCCAAAATGTATTCACTGTGTGACGCTGGAAACATTCCAGAACTTCTGTAAACTGCAGACACCAATTCTTACCCTCTGGTCTTTCTGGAATATTAAAGAAAATGATTTAAATAGAATACCTAGCACATTATAGATACTTAGCAAATGTTTCTTGAATGCATCACCATACAAAATGCAGTTCTTTTTATTCTTCACCTTTTTCAAAAATACTTTATTGGTTTTTAATTTCCACAGTAATTGTATTCTTTTGCTAGGGCTGCCATCACAAAGTACCACAAATTAGGTGGCTTAAACAACAGAAATTTGTTGTCTCATTGTCTACAGGCTGCAAGTCTAAGAAAAGTGTTGACAAGGTTGGCTTCTTCTGAGGGCTATGAGGGGAGCCGAATGGTGTTCCAGGTCTCTCTCCTCGACTGTAGATGGCCATCTTTTCCCTGTGTCTTCACATTGGCTTCTCTCAATGCCTGCCTGATTCTCTTTCTGAATTTCTCCTTTTCATAAAGATACTAGTCATAAGGATATCCATATAGCTATTACAATATGATTTCATGTTAGCTTAGCTAATTACATTTGCAGCTAATATGTCAAATAAGGACACATTCTGAGGTGCTGGGGAGGTTAGGACTTTAAATATGAATTTGAGGGAGATATAATTCAACTCATAAAGGTAATGAAGGCTTTGTGCAATAATTCAAGCAATAAAGATATATAAAACTTAATACTCTCCTCCCCCAATCCAGTCCCATTCTTCTGCTTCCAACATTTTGGAATGTACCCTTCCATAGTCTCTGTGACCCTCCCCCTAATACTGCAGATATTACGTAGTTCTGTATTTAGACACACACCCACCTATACAGCCTCTTTATTTTTTTAATTTATTTAATGTTTTTATTTATTTCTGAGAGAGAGAGAGAGAGAGACAGCTTGAGCAGGGGAGGGTCAGAGAGAGAGGGAGATACAGAATCTGAAACAGGCTCCAAGCTCTGAGTTAGCCATCAGTACAGAGCCCAACACAGGGCTCAAACCCATGAACCATGTGATCATGACCTGAGCCCAAGTAGGATGCTTAACCCACTGAGCCACCTAAAGCCTCTTTACTAAAATTCAGATGTATTACACATATTATTTATCCCTTGCTATTTTCACTTCACAATATATCGTGGATATTTTTCTAAATCAATGAGTGTAGATCGATGTAAATGTTTGAATAATATTCTAGAGTATACATAAAATAATAACCTATTTGATATTTGTCGTATTGGTAGATGTTCAGGGCACTTCTAGTATTTGGGGGTGTTCATTTCTTAAATGCAGCAATATGCAGTTTTTCCTTAAAATTAGTGCTTTAATTTATGTGAGTTAGATTCCTAGAAGTGGCATTTCTAGGTAAAAGATTTGCACATTTTGTTGGTTGAGTGTCTGACTTTGGCTCAGGTCATTATCTTGCGTTCATGAGCTCAAGCCCCACATCGCGCTCTGTGCTGCCAGCTCAGAGCCTGGAGCCTGCTTCAGATTCTTTGTCTCCCTCTCTGCCCCTCCCCCATTCGTGCTCTGACTCTCAAAAAATAAAACATTAAAAAAAGTTTTTAAAATAAATAAATGTAATATTACCAAGTTACTTTCACAAACATTTTAGCAATTCATACATTCACCAATAGTGCCTAAGAAGTATCAGTTTTATCCACACTTTGGCCAAAGTGGATTTGATTCACTTTTTAAAATTCCTGTCTCTCTGATACATAAAAAATATCTCTTTATTTCTTTGGAAGAAATGTTGGAAGCAGTATACATATCCCTGACCACCACTGTGGTACAGCATCTTCTTAAATGTTTACTGACCATTTGTAGTTTGATAATTGGTAGATCATCTTGTGTACCCATTTCTCTGTTATATTTCTTATCTTGCATTAATTCACAAGAGTCATTGTCTAAAAGGGAAATTAATACCTTGTCATATTTGTTGCAAATATTCTTTCCCACTCTTATCATTTGTCTCTCAGCTTTTTAACAGTGCCTTTTGACATTCAGAAATTTTATGTCAAGTCAATCCATTCCCTTAATGATTTGTGCATTTTTCTGTCTTGCCCATGAACGCCCTTGCCCTATCCCCAAGATTCATAATCTTCGTTATATCCTAATATTCTCTTTGTATATATTCAAGTTACAGGTCTGTTTGTTTTTCTTTCAGGTGTGTATTTCATTACTGTACTGCTATATATAAGGTAAATTGTTCCATTTCCCACTCAATTGAAATGTAAACATCATCATATACTAAGTTCGGATTTTAAAGAAATCTTGGATCCAGCTCTCTGTTCTGTTTCACTGATCAGGTTGTTCATTCCTGAGCGAATATGCATATTATTTTGTTGTAGTAGCCATGTAGCAAAGTTTACTCTGGTACGGTAAGTTCCCTTTCGTTGTTTGTTTTCTTTCAAAACTTCCTTGACAATACTCAGACACTTTTTCTTCCAAGTGAACTTCAGAATGATTTTGATCAATTAAAACCAACAACAATAACAACAGTGGGACTCTGACCCAAATTGCTTTAAATATATGTATGTGGGAATATTAATGATTTTCCCTAGAGAGGAACCACACGCATCAACTACGTGAGCACAGTAGGAAAGCTGCAGCTTAGAAAGTTGTGCGCCTTGCCCAAGGCCAAACAGCTGGCAAGAGACAGCAGCTGCCTTTAATATCTCTATGGCACAAATTCCACAACATTAATTACCTCCTTCATTCGTATCAGGGAAGGAAAGCAATAAATTAAATGACTGAGGGTCTCCTGACTAAACTACATAGCAGCTTAACTATTTACAAAGAGTGTTAGAGGCTAGCAGGACTTGACCAACCACGGCATCAGTTTATAAGCAAATTGTTAGCTTCTGTCCCAATAAACTGTTTCTCATTTTTCAAAAGATCCAGATAGAATAAGAATAAACTTCCATTTAATAAGTACCTGGAAGATTCCTGGTTCAAACACATCTCTACTGACATGAAATCTGTCATCATGACTTCACTTTTTTGGTTTAAAAATGTATCCTTCTAAAATGTAAATATTCTTGTTTGTTCGTTTGTTTGTTTTAAACAGTGCGTGAGCAGGGGAGAAGAGTGGAGGGAGAGAAAGGACTTCAAGCAGGCCCTACGCTCAGGACAGAGTCCACTGTGGGGCTCAATTTCACAACCCTGGGATCATGACCTGAGCCAAAATCAAGAGTTCGGTTCATAGCAGCACTCTCCACAATAGCTAAAACATGGAAAGAGCCTAAGTGTCCATCAACAGATGAATGGATCAAGAAGATGTGGTTTAGCTATACCATGGAATACTACATGGCAATGAGAAACAATGAAATCTGGCCATGTGTAGCAACATGGATGGACCTTGAGGGTGTTATGCTGAGTGAAATAAGTCAGGCAGAGAAGGACAAATATCCTATGTTTGCACGTATAGGAGGATTAGGAGGAACTTGACGGAGGACCAAGGGGGAGAAGAAGGGGGGAGATGGTGGGGGAAAGGGAGAGAGGCAAACCATGAGAGACTCTTGAATGCTGACAAAAACTGAGGACTGATGGATGCAGGGGGGAGGAGGGATGGGCATGGAGGAGGACACTTGTGGGGATGGGCACTGAGTGTTATGTGGAAACTAATTTGACAATAAACTATTTGTAAAAAATAAAATAAAATAAAATAAATAAAATAATAAAAAAGAGTTCGATGCTCATCTGACTGAACCACCCAGGCGCCCCTAAAATGAAAATATCCTTATACAGATTACTGCATATATTGGTGTGAATTGGTTTAATTGCTGCTCCTTTAATAACTAGCTAGTAAAGTCTCTGTTGATAAAGGTTTGCTCTTGGGTCGTAGGGCATGCAGAGGGGAATGGATTTGGAAGGTGGGGCACCTTCCAGGGCTTAATAGAATGCTGGAGGCTAAAAGAAGCCTGCAGAGGTGGACAGACTGGCCAGCAGATAGCATAGAAGGGAGTTGGGGCCAAGTAAGAGACTAGGGGCCACCACAGTTCCTTCACACTGTCCATCGGGCGAATCCGCTCTGCCAGCCAGCAGGTGACAAATGAAGCAAATCCTGTGGAAGAAATGGCTGGCTGGCCTTGGTCTGCACCCCTCCTACACTGACAGGACTGATAGCTCGCTGGCCTGTTCCCAGAGCAACCACATTTCTTTCTTTCTTTTTTTTTTTTTTACAAATAGTTTATTGTCAAGTTGGTTTCCATATAACACCCAGTGCTCATCCCCACAAGTGCCCCTCTCCGTGCCCACCCCCCCCACACCCATCAGTCCTCAGTTTTTGTCAGCATTCAAGAGTCTCTCACGGTTTGCCTCTCTCCCTTTCCCCCACCATTTCCCCCCTTCTTCTCCCCCTTGTTCCTCCGTCAAGTTCCTCCTAATCCTCCTATACGTGCAAACATATGATATTTGTCCTTCTCTGCCTGACTTATTTCGCTCAGCATAACACCCTCAAGGTCCATCCATGGAGCAACCACATTTCTTAACAGGAAGTCTGGCCACACTTTGCCATCTCTGCTGCTCAGAATTAAAGCCCCTTTTCAAAACATTTCAGAATATAAAACAACAACAAGAAGGTCAGCTTCGAGGGAAGAGCTTAGCCTGAAGCTGGAAACTGTTAACAGATGGACCCATCAGGCAGCAAATAGGAAAACAGGTGAGGCCTACACCAGGCAAATCAACAACTCATCAAAGTCAGTTAACTGACAAGTCAGTACTATTGAGCACCAGCTATGTGCAAAGTGCTGGTTAAACCGAATTTTAAAAAAACTGCTCAGTGTAACAGACTGATATGGTCTACACATCACCTGAATGCTCTGTAATTCTATGTGTCTCCCCTCCCTTTTTGTTCTCGGCAGAATAAAATTAGATTCTGCCCCTCATAGGAAATCAAAGTGGTGATGTGGAACATACATTTTCTACTCATTCTGCTTGTGTGAGATGTCTGTTTCTTTAAATTAATGGATCAAAGTCATGCTTGTAATATTTCACGGAAGAAATCTATGGGTAGAGCATAAGTTGTGGAGCAAATAATTTTCATTACAGAGAGAAATAATGTCAAATTATTACTCTAGACTGTAGGATGAAGTATTGGCCAAATATTTGTTAACTTGGAGAGAGAGAGCTAGCGAGAGAAGCCAAGAAACAGACTCTTAACTATAGAGAACAAACTGATGGTTACCAGAGAGGATATGGTGGGTGGCGGGTGGGTGAAACAGGTGATGGGGACTGAGGAGTGTGCTTGTCATGATGAGCACTGGGTGATGTGTGGAATTGCTGAATCACTGCATCGTACACCTGAAACTAATGCTACACTGTATGTTTACTAACTGGAATTAAAATAAGAACTTTAAAAAAACATTCATTAACTTAGTAAGAAGATTGGCATCTATCCTAAATTCTCCATGTGTGTGTATAATAGGTTTGCTTAAAACATTTTCGAAGAGAGGAGAGGTTAAAGTGCATACAACAGTCCATTATTTAAGAGTTTAAAAGCTACATCTCACTACTGTGCTCTTAAACGCCAGCAGTATGTTAATACAGGCAAGTGTCCGAAACAATTATTTGTTATTTGCAATAGACATTTACCTCCACTGAAAAAGCAAGCAAACAAAATTCCTGTGTAGGAGTGGAGTTTGGTGGAAGTGGTGCTGGATTAGAGGTCACAGGTTCTCTACGAGGCTGTGCTCGCTCAGCTGAGGACATTGCATGTAGCTGATGGAAGATGCAAATGAGCTGAAGCACACCAGTGGGCTTGGAGAACTGCAAATACCTACCAGATGCAAAACATTCTATTGTCATGGGACAATTAGGGTGCTCCACTGTGGTCTGCCCAAGTAAAAATTGTAAACACCGATACCAAAATTTATATTCCATCGGAAAGCTCACTATTCAGGATTTTGCAGCTTTTTATAATGTAAATATACCATCCCTAAATCAATTTGTTTTTGTGAACTTAAATTATTTGGTTTTCTTAAAATGAGGTTGCTTTACTGGACATACATGACAGTTTCTTGTTTCTTCATCTAATTGAGTCAAATCATTCTGTCCTCAGAGGTCCCCTAAGTGCTCAGTGGGGTAGTGATTGCTTCCACTTCCTGTACTGGCCACAGAAGGCAAGGGCAGCGAGTGGCCACTCCCAGGAGTCCCAGGGTCTCCACTTAAACCCCGATGCCCCATGTTCTCTCCTTAGAACTGTTGTTAAAGACACTAGGCTTAGTATGGGCAACAGGGAAAAAAAAAAAAAATGAAAAGCGCTCCTTTGTTGCATGAAACTTTAAATTTAAAACTGAGAATCACATCCTCCAGCAGCCAACAATGAGAGCAAAGGGCATTGAGGAATAATAGACTCAAAGGCAAATATTCTGCTGCAGGATGTGGTACGGGCATCGTTGACAGTGGTCAGTCTCTACCCAACCATAGTAAGGAGCCTCCATCAAACTGTTCTCCCTTGTTTATATGACTAACATACAAACACAAGAAGCCAAAGAAAATACGAGAATACATTTAGTAAAGAATGAGGTTGGCATAATTTCATGACTGTACTTTTATGAGTATAGATGTGTAATTTTCTTTCCACTTGCTGCAGACTTAGGCATTTATTGCAAAAATAAAGGTCTTGTGCTACAAGAACATTATTTCAATGACCAGAAAAAGTGAAGTGCTAACATTTGAAAAGAATGTAAAATGATTCTTCTTCAAAGTATAAGGTTCACATAATTATAAGTTATAATTATTAGCTTATTTTATTTGCTAATTTATAATAATATCTTTACTCTAGGTTATAATTATTAACTTATTAATTTATTTTATTTATATTCATTTACATTAAAAATGTGTATATTCACATTTGGACACAATCGAGGGGTGGGTGTAAATAGGCATATGAGGGCTTTTCAACTCTTATATTCCAAAGGGTCTCACAGTCCTTGATCTAGAAACATCGCTGTGAGCATTATAGGAAGATCGAAAATGTTCTTTCTGTAGTCACAGCCATGAGAAGAAAATTGTGGGTTGCCATTAAGCCCTAGCTCCTCCCATCTATTTTTTAAACTACTCAGCCCTTCTCATTTTAAATAGCTCAAAATTACAAAAGACCAGATTCCTCATTCAGTTTCACCCACACAATTCCCACTGCTCTTTTTTTTTTTACAAATTATATTAAACACATCTGAAGCTACATTTATCCCAAATGAATATGGCATTTATTTACTTGACTTCCAATTAATATTCATTTGGAGTTAAAGAAATTTCTTAGAATTTTTGTGAAAATCCTGAAAGGTCCTAGAAAAATCTATTTTTGTATGTTTTTAATTCTTGATTTTCACCACCTACTAAGCATTTACTGTGTAGCAGTCCCTGTCTCAGGCACCAGGTATGCCAAAAAGAACAGGATATAGTCTTCTCAATTCTGAAACTAAGAATTAAAGAGGAATAATTTTTAGATCGAATCTATGAATATATTTATTTGCAGAGGCTGCATGTAGAATTCACAAGATAAATATGAACGGGTAAAATAGTAATTGTTGGTGGGGTCAGACAACTGATAATTTCCCTACTTGTTTAATCCACTTTTGGGGTACTCAAGTGTCGATATCAGTGTTTCAGTGTGAATAATGTCACTTTTTGCTTCTATCAAATGACATTATCTAGACTACACCATTATGAGTGTGTAATTCTTTCTTTTTTAATGTTTATTCGTTTTTGAGAGGGAGACAAACAGAGTGTGAGCTCGGGAGGGGCAGAGAGAGAGGGAGACCCAGAATCCAAAGCAGGCCCCAGGCTCTGAGCTGTCAGCACAGAACCCAACACAGGGCTTGAACCCACAGACCACAAGGTCATGACCTGAGCTGAAGTCTGACGCTTAACCGACTGAGCCACCCAGGTGCCCCATGAGTGTGTAATTCTTTAAAAATAAAGATGATGTGTTTAACAGTCCTTAAAAGGGCAGAGAGCACAGATGGGTTCCAAGTTCTTCCACACCCATCACTTATTTCCTAGCAGCCTTTCTCTCCACAGCACACAGTTGTAAGAAGGTGCACCATGTTGGTGATTTGAGTTGTTGCTCTGCTTCTTTTCCTCCAGACTCACCACATACCCATCTTTTCTGTATACACTCAATCATTTTATGTCTATTTAAAGCCCTTCAATATTACCTTAAAACCATCAGTATAAAATCCAAGCTTCTTGGAATGGCATTGAAGATCATTATGATCTGTCCCTTCCTTAGGTCCACCTATATCAATTTCTTGCAGTCCCCAGAACATACCCTGCTCTCCTCTGTCTCCTGACCTTTGCATATTTTAGCCCCTAGAATTCTCATCTTCTCTGTTCCCTTACTCTAGCTAACCTTTGTATGTCTTTCAGTGCTCAGCTTTAGTTAGGCTTCTTCCCTAGAACCTTTCTTGATAAGCAAAGAGGTCAAGTGACTATCATAGAGTAGGTTAAGTGCCTATCAAATATTGTCCCATAGAGGGGTGCTTGGGCGGCTCAATTGGTTAAGCATCCTACTTTTGATTTTGGCCCAGGACATGTTTTTACATGTTGGGCTCTGCACTGGGAGTGGAGCCTGCTTAAGAGTCTCCTTCTCCCCTTTGCCCCTCCCCCACTCGTTTGAGCATCAGCACTCTCTTTCTCTCAAAAAAATTGTCCCCTAGAACTTTGTGCTCACCTCATTCTCAGTGCCTATCATTTTTTGTGATCATCTGTTTAAATATCCACTTCCCCAATTATAAAAACAGAGTCAGTCTCATTCACCTTTGAATCTTCAATCCATGACATGCATTAGGTGCTCAATAAAAATATACTGAAGCAAACTAGGGAGTAAAGTTGCTCTCCCTAAAATGAAACCTATAGATTTGCTCACTTTGGCGTGAGGTTCTAATTGACCAAACTGAGAATTCACGGAGGGTGGATAACTAATCAAAGATTCTCTTGCTATAAATTATGCAAATGAGAAACTGTATGAGAATAACTGTTCAAAATATTTTCATTTGGCTAAGCATTAAGAATCAACTTGCATCTGATTTTTAATTTACTGATGAACAGAGCAATACATCATACCAGAAAAGGGATGGAGAGCTGAATACAGATTGAAGAGGCAGAAGCCATGTCTATTTGTCCCAAAGGACCGCTCATTGAAGGTTGATTAACAAGCAACAATCAGTCTAATCACCTTCACACTTTGTCAAATGGCCAGCTGTCCTCCCCAGATGACACCTTCGTCATCTCCCAACTATAACACATCCCTACATATGAGCATCCAGAATTAGATTCATTACTCACAGAATGAAAGACAGATCAATACAGGCTGACTGAAGACCCACTCATGAAAGTAAACCTGATCATAACATTCCCATGGCTGCCCCTGATACCAGATTTTCTTCATCACCCAGATAGGCCCATAGACCAAGTGATTGTCCCCAGCACCAGGAGTCTCGGAGTCCATGCCTCTTAGCACTTCCATTTTTTTTAATGTGCTGCTATTGCTTCTAATTAGTATAATTCCTTGAACTTTAAAAAGAAACCAAGATCAGCAGATGTCAAAAATTATTTGGCACTGATTAAAACAAAGAGGATTACTAACCAGTTCCCAAAAACCACTACTACTGCTGGCAATATGTCTCTTCTTCATTTGTGAAAGCAAATTCCTCTAGCTAGGTAGAGTTTCAGCACTTAAAGTGCTGAAAATGAAGCTGGGGGAAATAATGCTGAAAATTAAAAAAAAAATCTGTTTTGAAGTGTTCAAAATAACAATACATAAAATTTCCTATCAAGGGTAATGTTTGCCACTAAAATAAGTAGTATAGATATCTTGATAACATATTTTTCATTCTTATGTTTCAGCAAAATGTCTATACAAAATAATTTTATCTTATTAGGTTACACAGTGTCACTGGCAAAAGCAATATATTGGAGTTTACTACAGGGTAGTCTCACTCTGCCAGCATTTGATTCACATTTTTTTCAACTGTTATTTCCCTGAGCTACAGGATGATAAATGGCATACATAAAAGTTAGCCTAAAGCATTGTAAGATTACGTGACTTGAGATCACCAAAGAGTAATTAAATAATGGTTAATCATGGTCTGAGATTTGAGTGTGCTTTATGGTATTTGGTAGCTGCACAAGTAAAAGGTACTGAGCACTGAGTATCAGTCCAGCCTGTGCAACTCTAGGTTTGTGATTTAGGAACAGCTCCACTCATCATCCGTGCCTTTTTAACTTCCTTTGTTCACTGGGTGAAGCAGTGAAAATACAAAGGCAATTTAGCCAAGGTCCTATGAGAAGGCTCTGATTCTCAGTTTTCTTATCTGTAAAATGGGGCTTCTTTAAGAGGATTCAATGAAATAAAAGATGTTGAAGGACTTCGTAAATGGCAAGGAGCCATGCATATGTTAAATGCCATTTTTTAAAGAGTTTTTTTTTAATATTTATTTATTTTTGAAAGAGATCAAGACAGAGACACAGAGTGTGAGTGGGGGAGGGGCAGAGAGAGAGGGAGACACAGAATCTGAAGCAGGCTCCAGGCTCCGAGCTGTCACCACAGAGCCTGATGCGGGGCTCGAACTCACAAACCGTTAGATCATGACCTGAGCTGAAGTCAGACACTTAACTGACTGAACCACCCAGGTGCCCCAAATGCCATTTAATAACTAAAAATAATGATGAAAATGTTTAATGAGTAGAGGACCTTATTAAAATGTTTGTTTCACTTTTTAAAAATTTTGTTATTTGGAAATAAATTCAGACTTACAGAAAAAATGCACAAATAAGAATAGCACACATGTTCATTGACTGACACAATATTCTACTCTATATAGGAATATTATATATATATAATATATATATATAGTGGAATATTTCTATATATATTAGAATATTACACAGCCATAAAAACGAATGACATTTGCAGTGATGTGGATGGAGCTAGAGTATATTTTGCTAAGCAAAATAAGTCAGCCAGAAAGATAAATACTATATGATTTCACTCAAATGTGGAATTTAAGAAACAAAACAGATGAACTAGGGGAAGGGACGGAAAAATAAAATAAGATAAAAACAGAAAGGGAGGCAAACCATAACAGACTTTTTTAAAATATAATTTATTGTCGAATTGGCTAACATATAGCATGTACAGTGTGCTCTTGGTTTTGGGGGTAGATTCCCATGGTTCATCGCTTACATACAGCACCCAATGCTCATCCCAACAAGTGCCCTCCTCAATGCCCATCACCCATTTTCCCTTCTCCCCCACTCCCCCCATCCACCTTCAGTTTGTTCTCTGTATTTAAGACTCTCTTATGGTTTGCCTCCCTCCCTCTCTGTTTGTAACTATTTTGTTCCCCTTCCCTTCCCCCATGGTCCTCTGTTAAGTTTTTCAAGATCCACAACGAGTGAAAACATATGGTATCTATTCTTCTCTAACTGACTTATTTCACTCACATAATACCTTCTAGTTCCATCCACACTGCTGCAAATGGCATGATTTCATTCTTTCTCATTGCCAAGTAGTATTCCATTATATATATAAACCACATCTTCTTTATCCATTCATCAGTTGGTGGACATTTCCACTCTTTCCAGGATTTCACTAAGAAAGTCTTAAATGTAGAGAACAAACTGAGGGTTGATGGAGGGGAGGGAGTCAGGGGGAGGGCTAAATGGGTGATGGATACTAAGGAGGGCACTTGTGATGACCACTGAGTGTTGTATGTAACTGATGAATCACTAAATTCTACTCCTGAAATCAATACTACACTATATGTTAACTTACTTGAATTTAAATAAAACTTGGAAGAAAAAAAAAAAGAATAGCACAAAGAATACCTATATACCTTTCATCCAGACCGTCTACTTGTAACATTTTACCCCAGGTGCTCACTCTCTCCTTCACTCTCCCTCTCTCTCAATGTATTTTTTTCCTAAAACATTTAGAGATAAGTTGCTAAATATAAATACTACATACTCCTGAATATTTTAGTATTTCTTAAGAATAAGGGTATTTGAGGGGTGTGTAGGTGGCTCAGTCTGTTAAGCATCCGACTCTGGCTCAGGTCATGATCTCATGGTTCTTGGGTTCGAGCCCCACGTCAGGCTCTGTGCTGATAGCTCAGAGCCCAGTGCTTGCTTCAGATTCTGTGTCTCCCTCTCTCTGCTTCTCTCCTGTTTGCACTCTGTCTCTCTCTCAAAAATAAATAAATTTTCAAAAATTAAGAAAAAAAAGAATAAGAGTATTTGACCAGAGAGAGAGAGAAAAAGAGAGAGAAAGGAACAATGGGGTATTTGCTTTCATAACTGTGGCAAAGTCTTCAGCTTTAGTAAATTTAGCATTGACATGGTACTTTTGTACAATCTGCCTCCATATCCCAATTCTATCTATTGACCAAAATTGTTCTGTAGCATTGTTTTGTCTCCTCTGGGCTTCAGCACAGATCACGTATTGCTTGTATTTGTCATATCTCTTTAGCCTCCTTTAATCTGGAGCATTTTCACAACTTTTCTTTGTCTTCTCTGATGTTGACAATTTTAAAATACAATCTTCCTCTTTAAAAAAAAAAAAACTAGAACATTTCTCATACTTCAGTTGTTTTACTTTTTAGATGATTATTTTATATTCATCAATGGAGGATTCTGTTCCCACCACTGAGAACCCGGAAGCCATCCCTGCAGGTATAAAGATTGCATACACATGGTGTCTGACTTGTCACAAGTGATAATGTAGTGTTAATTCTATGTCGCTCCTCTCCTGCCCTATTTCTTCCCCCTTATTTTTCTTTTTTTCTTTTTAATGTTTTAATGTTTATTTATTTTTGAGAGAGAGAGAGACAGAGCACGGGGGGGAAGGGCAGAGAAAGAGAGGGAGACCCAGAGTCCAAAGCAGGCTCCAGGCGCTGAGCTGTCAGCACAGAGCCCAACACAGGGCTCGAACTCACGAGCCATGAGATCATGACCTGAGCCAAAGTCAGACGCTCAACCACATGAGCCACCCAGGCACCACCCCCTGCCCCAATTTTTCTATTGATCCTTAGGCTGTAACATCCAACTTACTCCCCCTTCCTGTTGTCTGCACTGAAAGGATCACGGACAGATGATTTTGTCTGTCCCCATCACTCCTACCAGGGGGAGGGGGGAGCCAGGAAGAGCTGATGGTTATGCCAGTCCCACAAGAAGGCACCACCACGTTTTGCTTCTGGCTCTGAATCATCCTTGCTTCTTCTCCTGGAGCCCCTACCTTTCTAAGCTCCTTGGGTTCTTCCAACAAAACGATGGATTCCCCTCATAGTTGCCCTTCCAAGTTTTCAGCGTGCTACCTTGTGTCTTATTTCACTTGAGCCTTCAATCAAATGTATTCAGCATAATAAGTTATCACCATTTAGCAGATAAGGAAACAGAGGCTCAGACACATTAAGTGATTTTCTTCACAATCAGGTACTTAGAGGGTGATATCTTCGGGGGGGAATTCAAGACTTCCCACTATATTTTGATGCCTCCTTATGGTAATTTTACAATTACGGATCCTGCGATCCCCTGGCATGGTGACCCAAGGCGAGCACACTGAGGTTAATCTGCCTTTTTTTTTTTTTTAATGGAAAATGGTAGAGGTGTTTCTAGATGGCATATTTAGGGCATATGGTATTAAAATTCTTTCTAAAAGAGGCTTAAAATTTGGCAAAAATTAGAAATACACTTGTACTATGCATTTAGCAAATTTGAAAGAAACATATAGCTTTGCGAAATTTTCCATAAGTATTCATCAAAATTAATCTGAGATTTTTAAATTTTTATTTTATTTTTTATTTTCAGAGAAAGAGAGTCCTCATGCTTGTGCGCGCACAAGTAGAGAGAGGGGGAGACTGAGGATCCAAAGCAGGCTCCACACTGTCAGCTCAGAGCCCAATGCAAGGCTCAAACTCCTGAACAGCAGTATCATGAGGTTGGTAACCTGAGCCGAGGTCGGGCGCTCAAGCAACTGAGCCGCCCAGGTACCCCATTTAACCTGAGATCTTAAGAATAATAGATTTATTGACTTAAACTGGGGTCCATGGATCCCGTGCAAAGGAGTTCATGTTTAGAATTCTGAATTTCTCTAATTGCAAACTGGCATTTCCTTCAATTATGAATGTAGGTGACAAACCACATAACATTAGCAGACCTATGACTATCGCCAGTAGAAATCACAACTATTTCCATGGCACACTGACATTATTTCAGATATGTCAAAATATTATTTGCTTCACTGCTTCAAAATTACAGCAGTTGCTAGGCTACCC
This sequence comes from Hyaena hyaena, assembly GCF_003009895.1. Taxonomy (NCBI): domain Eukaryota; kingdom Metazoa; phylum Chordata; class Mammalia; order Carnivora; family Hyaenidae; genus Hyaena; species Hyaena hyaena. The sequence continues at coordinate 333,227 of NW_024081077.1, read as the reverse complement.
CCTAAATTTTGTGTTAAGTGCTTTAATATATAATTATATTTGTCATTGTTATATATTAATATATAAAAAGAGGATCCTGGGTGGCTCAGTCAGTTAAGTATCTGACTCGATTTTGGCTCAGGTTATGCTCTCATGGCCATGGGATTGAGACCAGTGTCAGGCTCTTAGCTGAATGTGGAGCCTGCTTAAGATTCTCTCTCTCTCTTTCCCTCTGTCCCTCTCCCCTGCTCTCTCTTTCTAAAATAAAGAAATAAAAAAGTAATAAAAATTTTTTAAAATTAAACAATAAAAACAATAATAGATTTAAATGCAGACCTCATATTGCAAAGAAACTAATTTGCAAATATACACAATCACAAAAAATATCAAACAAGACATAGGGAAGGAATCTATTTATTAATAGTATAAACAGGCTCATTAGTGAAAAGTTATAAATACACAAAACTTGAAAAGGGAGAGACCACCCTAACAAATGTGGAAACTAAGAGAGATTGAGTCATGTCTTATATTTGGCTCTACTGGTTATGAGTAACAAACTTGGAGTTAGACTTTGCATATCCGGGATGTTAGTCCAATGCACTTGCCTAGATCTTATGAATTTTTTATGATATATAAATTCAAAAATTCTCCAATTTTTTTCATATAGAACACAAGTATGCACTGATCCAAATTACACAGAGCGAAGAGAGACTTTTAGAAAAATTAAGTATTAAATTGAGCAAATACTTTTTTTAAGTGTATTTATTTATTTTCAGAGAGAAAGAGCACAAGCAGGGTAGGGGCAGAGAGAGAGGGAGAAAGAGAGAGAATTCCAAGCAGGCTCCATGCTGTCAGGGCAGAGCCTGACATGGGGCTCGAACTCATGAACTGTGAGATCATGACCTGAGCCGAAATCAAGAGTTAGACACTTAACTGACTAAGCCACCCAGGCACCCTAAGCAAATACTTTTTTTTAAAGAAAGAAAATTTATCTCATGTGACCTCTGCCAAGGAAAATGCCTATGAGATACTTTTAGTCTTGGGGGAGTAGGAGAGAGTAAGGTATCTCATAGTTGTCTTGTTTCTTCAAGAAGTTCCTCGAATTGGGCATTCAGCTGAGGCCTGGGCTATGTGTGCTAGTGGCATCCATTTCCAGTTAATGTTTGTATATGCTGAAAGGTAAGAGTTAAGGTTCATTTTTTGGTGTATGGATGTCACATTGTCCAGCACCATTTGCTTGGTGTTCTGACTAATAAGATACGAGATTAACTCTGGAGAAACTACACATCAAAACTAAACGTAGGTGGCACATGTATCATATTGCATAGACCTCTTCCTCTTTAAGTAGAATGCCCTAGGAAACAGAATTAATATTTTTAAAGTTCACCCAGAGAAAATGAGAATCTTGGTTTCTCTCAAATCTAGAAAGATGAAAAGTAAGCACTTATGTTATTCTCCTTCATAAATGCTTTCATTAGGAATTTTCTTAAGTCATAAGTAGGAGTTAAAGAGAATAATATTTCAGAAGCATAAGTGAAGCAATTGTTAGAACACATGAAAATCCTAGCTGTAAGAATGCAGAGTGTAAAATCTGCAGTTCCATAAACGCACTAGCCACAAATCCTCCCGTTCCAAAAGGCTTCACCAGTTTATGAGTTAAATTGTTCAAAAACTGTCCACGTGGTGGCACCATGGTGCTGCTGCAAAAATAAGCCTGTTGATGTGGGTAAAGGTTCAGTTAGGGACAGACTTCTTTATGTAGGGTTTCATGATTCTTAAACACCTGGTCATACCACAATACGTGCCAACAACAGACAATTGCCCTAGTCATTTGCACAAGAGAAGAAAAAGAAAAAAGCATTGTAGGTTGTTCAAGCAAATGCAGAATGGGCAGGATTTAAGAGGACTTGTAGGGCAGGTTGAACTAGTGGATGGATGAAAGCCAACCCAACCTGTCTTTTATCTACATTCCTAGACAGAACGGCCTCTGCTGAGGTTCTTTCTTTTCTTCTTATGACTTGATTCTGAGCAGAAAAAAAGATGACACTTAACAACATCAGCCTAAATGAAAGCCCCATCATAAATATTTATTGAGCCCCTGCTGTGCGGTCATTATTTGGCATAAGTTACAGGGTAGAAGGCTAAACATCTTACCCTTCTTGTCCTTGCGGTCTACTGGAGAAGACAAAATGTATGCTTGAAACAGTAATTGCTGAATTGTGTGCTGAAGAGAGAGCCAACTGGAAGCCGTCACTGTGAAAGCCTTCACAGAGCAGGTGGGATTCTAGCTGGTCTAAAAGAATGGCTTCATTGTGGCCAACAGCCTGTTGCTACACAGCTGGGTAAAAATCCAGTGCAGGAGGGAGCAGGGTTGCAGTGGGCAGTCTTTCTAGTGGCTGGCTGGGGAAGAGGAAAGTCAGAGCCTCCAGCTGGGCAACAGTCGGTTACACACACAGCCATCTGAGCTGGATTCCCTGCCTCTGCATCCAGTTGATCCATTACTGGATGGATCCATTGATTCTTTGATCCATTTTTGAAATTAGGTAGACTTTTTTTTTCCAGATGTTGGAATAAAAGCTATTGATTTATTTAATATATATTTTATATATTTGAGCTAGAAATCCGAACAGCAAATATGTGGGATGTCTCTGAAATAATTTGGTAAATGTTCACCTAAAGAATGAAGTCCATACTCTTTAGAAGAATGTTGATGACGTTTAGCAGCTTGACTTCAAGCTATACTTAGGGATGTAGGGGTGCAATGATATGAAGCTGGGGGTATACTTTCACATATTTCAGCAATGAAAAGCCATACATATTGCAGTGTTGTGTAATTTTAATCATTGTTGATTCTGGAAGATGAGTAGCTAGGGATTTATTGTACTGTTCTATTTTGTGTATGTTTGAAAAGTCTTATGTAATACCCTTGTCTTAAAAATTAGTTGATAGTTTGAAAAGATAATTCTCAGAAGGGGTAAAACTGAGCCTGAAGTTAAAGGAAGTAGAGCCAGGTGAGAGTGTAGATAATGAGAAAATGGAGCAGAAGTTCCCACTAAGACCTCCAGCTTGGAAAAGCGCTGTTCACCAATTTATTCTACCCAAAGCATGATGTAAATAATGTCTGTCTTCCCAGAGAGATTTCCCAGTTTAAAAAGAATGTTTGGGAAGTGGAATTCTGCTTCTTGTTTCAACCCACTTGTCTGGATGTGACAAGTGGGGGTTAAAGAGATAATCAATCAGGGGCGCCTGGGTTGCTTAGTCGGTTAAGCGTCCGACTTTCGCTTAGGTCATGATCTCGCGGTTCGTGGGTTCGAGCCCCGCGTCTGGCTCTGTGCTGACTGCCAGCTCGGAGCCTGGAGCCTATTTCAGTCTGTGAATCCCTCTCTCTGACCCTCCCCTGCTCACGCTGTCTCTCTCTCTCTCTCTCTCCTAGAAATAAATAAAACATTAAAAAAAAAGAGATAATCAAATGTGGACTATCAGGGACTGTGCTTTGGGAAGATAATAGCACCTGTTAAGCAAGGAATGTGTACACACTGAACTATTCAAGTATTTTTATACAGATTCTCTCAAACATATATAAAAAGTCTGTTCTCTAGAATTCTTCTTGCATTCTCTTCCCTCATCCACAGGCTACAGAAAGGCTAGCAAATCAAGACACATGGCTAAAGAAAAAGATTTTTAAATGAGCCATTGTGTTAGAGCAGACAGAGCACAGGACTGAAAGGTAAGAAAACTGAGCTTAGAAGTCTGGCTCTCCTACTTTGGAATTAAGGCACTGAGGACAAGTCACTTAACTTTCCAAAAATTCAGGCTATGCCTCTCTTCAATAGAGGTGCTAAGAACTTCACAAGTCAGCTGTAAGGAGTAGGCAGTATAATGAAGTGATTTTTGAAGAGTCTACTTGTGGCCATAATTTGCAAATACTCTCTCCAACTTCCTGCATCTGCAACCCATGTGTCCTCAAGTCCACAGGAGACACGGATAAATACACAAGATTACAAATTATAGGTTCAGTAGAGGCCCAACCGGGTTTGAGATGAAAGCCATCTGGGAGTGAAAGGAAAAGCAGAAGAACCCGGTTACCCTCTCCCAGGTGGAAGACAAGATACAAGAGCAAACCAGAAGATTTGGGAGGGGAGAAGAAAAGTGTGGGAAGTAGCCTACAAGAGGAGAATGGTACAAGGAAAAGCACTTCTCACTCCCTGTGCGTCTTTCCCTGTGGAGAGAGTTTTTCTTAAGTGACAGTCCTGGCCTTTTCTTGCCTTCGCACTTAACTCCCCCACCACAGAGGTGGAGGAATGTGTCGGACTGGTGAATTTGGAATCAGACACAGGACTAACAGAAGCTAGTTCTTTCTCTTCTGGCATCTGCCTGCCTGCCAAGAGCATGAAGTCTCATCTTCTTAATTACTGATAGCACTCCTGTACATACAGCATGGTACATGGCAAAATGGGCTTTCTTGCACTGAAATCCCGCTTTAGATGGAATTACCCACATATTCCAGAGATGCTAGAAAAACTGCCAACCTACCCCACGTGGGGCACTTCCCCATTTACAGCTAAGGTTACCGGATGCTCCCCCATCTGCCTTGAAATATATTTATATAATTGTGATGTTATAAATGGTGTTGGTTTGTTGTGGTTTTCAACCTATAGACAAAGCACAGGTGATGTATCTAGTTAATAGAATTGAATGTTTTAAATCTTGATACTTTAAAACTAATGCTATCATTAACCAACAGTAGGTTTTAGACGAGAGAGAGGGTGTTAGGTATTGAATGTTTGTGTCACCCCCCCTCATCATTTGTATATTGAAATTCTAACCCCATGCGATGTTATTATGAGGTGGGCTTTTGGGAAGTAATTAGGTCATGAGGGTGAATGGGATCAGCGCCCTTACAAAAGGAACTCTAGAGCCTCCTCGTTCTGTTCCCTGGCTTGTAAAGACACAATGAGATGACGGTCTGAAAACCAGCAGTGGGTCCTCAGCAGACACCAGATATGCCAGTGCTTTGATCTTGGACTTTCCAGCCTCCAGAACTGGGAGAAATAAATCTCTGTTGATTACGCCACCCAGACTATGGTACTTTGTGATAGCAGTGCGAACTAACAAAAACAGAGTGATCTTTAAAACACATGAATCAGTTGTCATTGCTCTGCTCACAACCTCCACGGCTTCCCCACTTCGCCTGGAAGCAAATCCAGACTTTTTGCTGTGGCCTCCTAGACCCTCCTAGATTTGTCTCTGCTGCCCCCCTGTCTCATCTAGCGCACACTTACCCTGTCTCAAGGGTAAGTACTCCATGGAGTACTGGCTGTACAACACCTCCTGCAAAGTGAAAATGTTTCCACTGCTCTCTGCCTGCCTACAATCTCCCTCCTAGGCCTTCACATGACTACCGTTGGGTCCTTTAGGCTTCAACTTAAATATCACCTGGTCACAGGGACTTTACCTAATCACCTAAGTAACTTCTGAGTGCAGCTTCCTGCTTTATTCCCCCACATCACTAGTAAGTATTACTTCAGCTGGTTATATACCTATTTGATTGGGCTTTTTCTCCCGTTTAATTGAGATATATATGACATAACATTGTGTAAGTTTATGGCATACAGTATGTTTATTTGACACACTTACATGTTGTGGAATGATTACCAAGGTAAGATTAATTAACATTTCTTTTTTGCGGTAAGAACGTTTCAGATATTCTCCTAGCAACTTTCCAGTGTATAATACAATGTTGTTAACTAAAATCACCATTCTGGGGGTGCCTAGGTGGCTCAGTCAGTTAAGTGTCTGACTTAGGCTCAGGCCATGATCTCACGGTTAGTGGGTTCGAGCCCTGCGTCGGGCTCTGTGCTGACTGCCAGCTCAGAGCCTGGAGCCTGTTTCAGTCTGTGACTCCCTCTCTCTCTGACCCTCCCCTGCTCACGCTGTCTCTCTCTCTCTCTCCTAGAAATAAATAAAAATATTTTTTAAAAAATCTGTTTTAGTGGTGTCTGGGTGGCTCAGTTGGTTAAGCTTCAGACTCTTGATTTCAGCTCAGGTCATGATTTCATGGTTCAAGGGATGAAGCCCTGTGTGGTGCTCTGTGCTTACCACTCAGTGCCTGATTGGGATTCTCTCTCTCTCTGTGTCTTTATGCCCATGCTGTCTTTCTCTCAAAATAAATAAATAAACTTTTTAAGAAATCTCGTTTTATAGGTAAGAAGTAGACTTTACTAAATTATTGAATCACCCTTATTACTCAAATATTTCTTTTTGATTAAAACCAATGAATATGGGAAGAATTATACATCATATATTTGAATTTAAATTTTTTTGAGAGAGAGGGTACAAGTGAATGAGGGACAGAGAGAGAATCCCACACCGGGCAGAAAGGGGGGAGAGAGAGAGAGAGAGAGAGAGAGAGAGAGAGAGAGAGAGAGAGAGACTCACCCAAAGCAGAGCTTGTGCTCATCTGAAGCAGGGCTCAAACTCATGAACCGTGAGATCATGACCAAGCTGAAGTTCGATGTTTAACCCACTGAGCCATCCAGGTGCCCTTAATTTAAATTTGATAGAGACTCTAATTTACTTGCAAGTTGACAAGAACAAAACTAGGGATCTGAGATATATAATTAAGGAAAATGTTATAGAAAGTTCTAAGCATGGAGATTAAAAAAGCATACCACAGTCCAGACAAATTAATGAAATTAAGCTATTAACTATTTTGGCAAATTTCCTGAACTTTAAGGATAATAAAAATTTCTGTGACCTTTCAGACAATGAGTTTTGTTTCCTACAAAGAAGCAAAATTAGCCTCACCTCTAACTTTTCTTGTGTAGCCCTAATGCCAGAAGACTATGAATCAAAGATCACAAATGATAAAGGGGAAAGTGTGTAATAATGTGATGAATTGTTGACCATTTACCTAAGCCACAGATATATTGTCTCAGATATGTAAGGGCTTAAAATATATTCCACCCTAGGGGTAAAGTAATCAAAAGTTAGAATGGAAAATATGAGATATAAACAAATTGGTTGAAAATATGAAAATCAGACAGAACTTGTAAATAATCATTGGAAATATAGTTATAAAATCAAATGCATATAGTATAATTAATTTAAAATATAAGATTTGAGGGACTCCTGAGTGGCTCAGTTGGGTAAGCATCCAACTCTTGATTTCGGCTCAGGACATGATCTCACAGTTCATGAGATGGAGCCCTCTGTCAGGATCTGCACTGACAGCATGGAGCCTGCTTGGGATTCTCTCTCTCTCTCCCTCTCTGCCCCCTCCCACCAACCTCACGTATACACTCTCTCTTGCTCTCTCTCTCTCTCTTGCTTTCTTTTTCATAATAAACATTTTTAAAAAAGAGAAGGTCTGAAAAAAATTACATTTTAATATACATAATATAAACCCCAGATTATAGCAACAAATTGGGAAATATCTAGCTGGATGTGGAAGGGAAAGAGAGACCTATGCTTATGGAACTAGTTTTTCCTTCCTCTGGTATGAAATTGAAGGCCAGTTCCATATCTTCTCACCACCTTCAGGTAGTAATTAATATGTCAAATAGTAATCAATATTTAAACTCTGTTAAAAGATTATTCCTTTTCCCAACACAGGCCTTTTACAGACCAACTCTCTGTGAGAAAAGTATTATGTGTTGATGTCTCTCTCTTCTGGCACTGTTATCACTCCTACCCATCTTCTAAGCTAGTTTTTGGACTCTACTCTATTGGAACCTAGAGAAAAAGAAAAGTAAATCAGCAAAAGAAAAAACTAACCCCATGAATAAATTTAAAGGTGTACCAGTGAGTTAAAATAAAGTTGCCCAATGATCACATTCCATAGGTCATAGTTATTCAATATGGTCTCGCCATTATTCCCTTTGTTTGTTTCCTGTCATATTTCCAGCATCAAGGACTCCCTGGCACATCATGGGAACTCAGCAAATATTTGTGATGAATGAGTAGATAAATAGGGAAGTATATGATACACAGAAGAGATGCACTAAATCAAAATGGCAAAAGTTTTAAAAAAAATGGACCGAGGTTTTCCAGCCAACTGCATGTTAAAACAAAGAAGCAGGACAAGTTGTATGAAATAGAATCCAAGTCAAAAAGAAATAGTATAAAAGACATTAGTCTATAATAAAAATGTATCACTGAGCTTTAAGCACTAAATGTAATAGCTTTAAAATACAGAAAGTGTGTGGGGCGCCTGGGTGGCTCAGTCGGTTAAGCATCTGACTTCGGCTCAGGCCATGATCTCACGGTTCGTAGGTTCGAGCCCCACGTCAGGCTCTGTGCTGACTGCCAGCTCAGAGCCTGGAGTCTGCTTCAGAGTCTGTGTCTGCCTCTCTCTCTGACCCTCCCCTGCTCATGCTGTCTCTCTCTCAGAAATAAATAAAAAAAATTTTTTTAAACAAAAATTTTTTAAAAAATACAGAAAGTGTGATTATTCAAAATAAAAGCAGAAACTAAAACATTTACATTCTAGAAGACTTCATCGACCATTTGTAGCCTTTGACAGATCAAGCATACAAAAAATAACGATGACATAAGGAATTTGAAATTTGGAGAAAAAGAACCCTGTAAAAACACATAGTTCCTTGGGTCTTCTATACATTTATAAAAAGTGATCGTGTACAAGATTCACTACACTGGCCTACCCAACATAATTCTAAACTTTATTCTCTACAGTAGGTACCTTTTCAGTTTTCTGTAGGCTCTCTGGTGGCTGGGGTTGCCCACATGGTTCAGTTCTGACCAAAGACACATCAGCACAAACCTGCTAGTACTGCCTCTTCGCCTTCCTCCTTCTTCCTACTTAGACCCCACACCATCTGTGCATATGAGCGGCACCATCTCTGCATATCAGCAGAGCAGGAAAAGGGAAAGAGCACTTTCTTCACTTCAGTCCTGGACTTCCCACTGTGGACTTGTTCCAGGACACAAATCGGCCCCTTACTCATCCAAGCCCCTTTATCAGGTTTTCTAATACTTGCTGCTAGGCACAATGCTAGTTTACACAGCCACGAAACACATCAGTAAATATACCAGCGCCAGGCCTGTATGGGCCACATCCTCTAACCACAATTCCACAGAACTAGAAATAAGTAATAAGAGTTTTGGAGTCAGTTATAAAATTTACAGTGTTCTTCTCAGTAAATAGTGGCAAAGAAGGAAATAAGAATGCAAATATTATTACTGTTTGGACAAAAATAAAATTAGGGTATTAAGAATTCTCGGGGTGCCTGGGTGGCTCAGCCAGTTAAACCTCCGACTTCAGTTCAAGTCATGATCTCTCAGTCCATGAGTTCGAGCCCTGCATCTGGGTCTGTGTTGACAGCTCAGAGCCTGGAGCCTGCTTCAGATTCTGTGTCTCCCTCTCTCTCTCTGCCCCTCCCCCACTCACATTGTGTCTCTCTCCTTCTCAAAATAATAAACATTTTTTTTAATTTAAAAAATAATTCTCGATATGATAATTGAATTCTACAAGTTACAAATTCTACATCCCCACCCCGAATTTCTTATTTATTCATTCTGCTTTATCTTTTTCCCTAAAATTTATCACTGTCTTATATACTATATAATTTACTATATCTTTTCCACCTTCCCCTACTAACATAAGCTCCATGAAGTCAGGGATCTTTGTTCTGTTCACTATATCATCCCCATTTCTTGAAATACTGCCTGACTCACAGACAATATTTAATGTCACAGTAGATATTTAAGAAAGTTATGAAATGAATTAACAATTCCACTAAAGGCAAAATGTATCATCTTGATTTTTTATTATTAAAATTAAATTAATGAAGATAATTAATCCAACTCAAGTTGAAAGAGATAAAGAGCAGTCAATCATCTAATAAATAAAATCCCTAAATAAGAACAGAGATAAAGGTAGTATAGATAAGCAGAAATGAATTTTTGGAAAGAAGGCTTTATATTAAATGAAAAACTTCTCGTAGAAAAAATATAATAGACAAACTTTTGGTAAATCTAATCAAGAAAAGTAAAAAATCATAAACAAAACAAGGGACAAAGAAGCTATTAGATAGAAAGGAGAATAATTAATGATAGTAGAGAACTAGTTATAATTCCTTGCCCATAATATTTAGTCTTGGAAAACAGACAACTTTCTGTGAAAATATAAATTTAATAAAATTGACTTAAGAAGGTCAATGAAATCAGAAAAAATCAATAATCATCGTAATCTAGAAATAAAGGTTATTAAGTCATTGTTTTTTTAAAAAAATAAAAGACTTTCAGACGGATTTTTTTTCAGTCAGTTCTTTCAAACTTTCAAGGAAATATAAATCTTTGTGCTGTAGAAGCTGTTAAAGAACATAGCCAAACATGAAATTGGTGATGAATTTTATCAAGTGACTTTTCACTATCCATTGATGTTCTTTTTTTCCTGAGCCTATTGATTTGATTTATCGTGTTAATAAAAATCCTAATAGTAAATCACTGCTGCATTGTTGTGGTGGAGAAATCTTTTACTATACTGTTGAATTTAGTTTGCTGGTCTAACCACAGAATAGAATATTAAACAGCCAATTAAAAGGGAGATTCTGAAAAAATGTTTATGACATGAGAAAATGTTTATGAAATAACAGTGTTTTCTTTATTCCGCTCTATTCCCTCTAGTGAGTTGAAAATTATATGTCTTTGTTCTTGTACAGCATTTCTCAACCTTAAATTCCACCTTGCCTGGAATTCCACTGCCGCCTTGACTTTCATTGTTTCTTACAGTGTGGTGTAGTGATAACTGGTGGTCTCCAGGGGGTCTATCAGATGGTCTGCCAGTAGTTTGATAATTTTCAAGAAAAAGGTGAAGAAACCAACTTGTTCACGTATATTTCCCCAGCTCAAAATATTAGATTAATAATGATTTTCACAGAAATCCCATCACAATGTAATAACCATTGTGTTTTTTAAAATTATGTATGAACTGAAAGAACATACCATTTCATCTCAGTAATACTAAGTTAATAGCCTGAAGTTCTTCTAAGTTATCTTATATTCACCTTATTTGCATATTTCCACATTTCCATTAATTAAAGGACTATATCCAAAGCCTCTCAACGAGTTAGACCTCTTTTGTCTCCCCTGTACTCAGTAGTTGGTAACAAGCCCATTTGCCTCCAGACTAAAGTTGTGACAACTTCTGTGTACTATTTGTGGAAAATTAGCATTTTTTTCACATTACTCACATATTTGCATGATTTGCATGCTGTTTACATTTGGTATGTTAGCATTTTGCCTTTTATGTTATAGCTCAAGTCAACAATGGATGGGTGGGTCAAAAGTGCTGTACTAAAGAGTAAACACAATAATTGACAAGCTGATTTGAAGGTGTATATAGAAATCAAAGGATCTAAAAGAGTCAAAACTATCCTTAATAAAGGATGGGATTTATTTTATGAATCTGAAAAACTATTTTTTATGATTTTGAATGGCTTGTGTGGTGTACATATTAGCTTGAATAGCCTGAACCTGTCACTTTTGGACTGAAATATACGCAACATATGAGAGTTTTTAATAAGACAAAGCAAATAATACGATAGTAGCGCATTTGACCCTTTCCCATCATTTGATCATTTTCTTCACTTGATCAAAAAGAGATTGACAATACTGGGTCTGTTTTAAAAAATCACATCCCAGGGCACCTGGCTGGCTCAGTCAGTAGAACATGAGACTCAATCTCAGGGCTTAATTTTGAGCCCCAAATTGGGTGTAGAGATTACTTAAAAATAGAATCTTAAAAAAATAATAAAATAAAAAATCACATCCAAATATTGGAAGTCTCTGCCTCTTTTTGTTACAGAGTTCCTGATGACTCTCAATTCTTTCTCTAGACCCATAGCTCATGCTAGACCAGCACCAAGAAAGAAGGTTGTGACAAGTTTAATCAGGTTGGTTGCTACCAGCTGCTCAGTATGGAGAAAGAAAAGGTGTCCAGATCCATCAGACACAATTAATTATCCTGATCATCGCTCCAAACACTCTCCCCCTTCATGTTCTTTGGAATGGTTGGCCCTGAGCTGGAGGGTCTGAGCTTCCTGGGCAAGGATCCTTACTTGTGTGAGCTGTTACTGTAGTTTTTAGTCTTCTCTTTTCTATCACAGCAGAGAAGGAGCCGGCAGAAAGGAGACTGACAATAAACAAGGGAAGAAATAATTGACAGAGCAAGTTTCCTGAGGGTCTGGGAAAGATAGAATTGAGAACACAGGTAGAACAGAAATAGCAACACTTTTTGTTAAATGGAGAGAAGATAGGAAAGCAGGGAGCAAGGATAGCCTTAAATAAATGATCACAGTATTTTGTGTGTAATAGTGACTCAAATACTTACTGAATTCAATAGTATTAACTAGTGACACAAACTACCAGCTCCTAATGAATAAGAAAAGTTGTCACTGAAACATTATATCCAGCAATCAGCCATGTGGAAATTTAATATGGATATTTAAAGCAAAACGTTGGGCTGGGGTGACCATATGGTTGACCTAATAGAGTAAATGGTACACTCAGTAGTTGCCTATTCCTTTAATTCTAATGATTACCAAATGTGCCTTATTAGTCAACATACCACGACTAACCTGTACCAGCAGCATAAATACTCTCCCAATTAACAAGGATGAGCTCTTAAGTGTCAGGCTCTGTGCCAAATACCTAAATATGTTGTAGTTTCAATTGATTGCTCACAACACTACTGTGAAAGAAAGTGACTCAGAGAAATTAAATACTTTGCCAAGGCCATAGGTCTAGAGAGCAGGGCTGAGAGTCAAACTCAGATCTGCCTCACTTAAAATTAATTAATTTTATATGAGATTTTTTAAAGATCAACCTTCAGTTAATCAATTTCATGCTGGAAAATACTGTTCAAGTACCTAACGGAGGCAACGTCCTACAGAAAAACAATTCCACTTAACCTGACTTTCTTGTTTAGCCCTATAAAGTGTCATAGATTTGTGGGTATTTCCAGAAAACTGACAACTTGGGGATGGAGTGTAACTTGGTGCTCAGCCCTCGCCTTCCTGTATTCTGGTGAGAAAGCAATTTTAAAATGCCTCCTATTTCTCTCCCTCTGAATTTGAGGTCCTCTATTATTTTCTGTTGTCAAAACTCAGACAAACCTTATTATTTTATTAGGTCATTGGATATGATTTATTTGTCTCCTAGGAGGAGTGACTGTAGAAAGTAAGAGTGACAGGACCTATCAGGCCCCAAGTGGACTGAGCTCACCCATTAAGTTAGCCTGTCTGCCCCACTCTTGACAGTTATTAATGCTTCCATTTCCTGCTGCTTCCAGTGCTTGCGCTTCTGGAGTGCCAGCTCCAGAGGTTATTGTTACATTGTGACAGTACTCAGAGCCCAAACGTGCCAGTGGTTTCCGTGTCTTGGGCACAGTCTTGCTGTGACAGCACCCTGGCTGACCCCCTTCCGATGCACCGTCCAGGAAGCCCAAAATGACCAGCATGAGCCTATCAGAGCCTCTGAAACAACCAGCCTCTCCTTGCTCCAACCGGTGTCAAGTTGAAATGGTTTCTTAGCAAGCAAAACACCTCATGTTGCTAATTCCCCATTAACCTGACAGTCCCTGGTTTACCTGCATCAGCCTTCATTGTATTCTAACTTTAAGAGGCTGCTGAGCCCGACAGCCCTACTCTATGCCCACAATAACAGCTGTTCCTCCTAGAGGCTGGATTAATACGGGCAGTGAGAGATGGGAGTTCCTTGTATGAGTCAGGTGTGCTAGGTTATGCTGTGGTAACAAATGACCCCAAAGTCTCAGTGGCTTACAGCAACAAAGCTCTAGTTCTCATTCATACAATGTGTCCACTGTAGGCTGGCCTCAGCTCTGTACCACGTCAGCTTCACTCCAGGACGCAGGCTAAGGAGCAAACCTCTCTGGAGAACATTAAGACTGTGGCAGCGGCAAATGAAGCATGACAAAACTCAATCTCATTCTTCAATCTCCGCTCCCCAGTTCAACAACAAAGCAAGTCATAAGGCCACTCCTGATATCGGCAGAGAAGGAACTGCCCACTGGGGAGCAGTGACCCAGGCAAGAAGGGCAACATCCAGTTGAACATGAATACAAGGTACCATTCTCACTTTGGAGACCTGTCACGACATCACCAATTGTCTTAGAAGGAGTACCATCTGCGGACCTCAAGTCTCAAGATTTCACAAGGTTCTGTCAGGGCAGTGAGACCTGCTCATTTTCTCAGCTGTGCCTGACTACTGAGTTGAGCTCCTGTGACACTGACAGATGGCACTGGGGTCCTAGAGACTCCCTGAGGTAAGTCAGGGTATTACTCCTGGTCTTTGTAATTCCTAGGCTGTGTGACCCCAACCCCGTAAGAGGCAAACCTCAACCCTTGCCCAGCCCCTGGGGCAAGTTAAGTAGAGAAGCTTCTCCACCAGAGGCCGCATTTGTGTCAGTGAAGGACGTTCTTCTCTGAGTCACTTCTTTTTACAGCCTGTCAGAGACCAAATTAGATCACTTTGAAGGAATACATTATGACCCATCTGTCCATTCACGTAAATCACTGACCTTCCTTTTTTTTGCCCTAGCAGGAGGGTGTTCAAAACAGTTGTCTCTGTGATAAATCTTTAGTAGTATAAATGTTGTCGTGCTTGATGTTTTATGCTATGATTATTCCTTTACTGAAATGTGTAGGTCTTAATAAGATAATGCTTTCCTCAGCAACATGAGGAACATATGAAATAAAGATGATTTAATGATGTAAATTTTATTAATATACAGGAAATGTCAGTGCAGGAAGTACTTCTTCTAAATATAGTTATTCAAACTCTATTTGAAAATATCCCAGAGGTATAAATAATATAACAATTTTAAAAACACCATACTGGGGCTACCCACACACACATAAATATAGATAAATATATATTATAAATTGTTACATTATAAATAAATATATAAAAATTATGATTTATTATAAGAAATATATATGGTCTTCATACCCATTTCTGGGTCACAGACCTCAAAACTCTGAGGATGGGGTCTGGTGACCAGTGGAGCCAACTACATATATAGAGGGTTGGGACTTTCAGTCCCACCCCAGACCTTCAGAGAAGAAAGAGGGTCTAGAGGTTAAACAGTTGACAATGGCCAGTGATATAATCAGTCGTGCCTACATAATGAAGCTTCAAAAAACCCCAAAAGGACAGGGTTTGGGGAGGTTCCAGGTTAGTTAACACAAGCAGATTTGGGGAGAATGTCATGCTCTGAGAGATCATGGAAGCCTGTGCCCTTCCCACATACCTGACCCTGTGCATATCTCCTGTCTGGCAGTTCCTGAGCTCTATCCTTTGATTATAAACCAGTGATCTAGTAAGTGGAATGTATGAGTTCTGCAAGCTGCTCAAGCAAAGTAATCGAACTCAAGGAGGAGGTCTGGCAACCACTGATTTGTAGCTAGTTGGCCAGAAGCACGGGTGACAGCCTTGACTTACAACTACTATGGCGTGAGTGGGGTGCAGTCTTGTGGGAGTGGAACCTTAACTTGTGGAATCTGATGCTATCTCTGTTTAGATAGTGCAGAATTGAGTTGAACCATAGGACACCCTCCTAGTGTCTGAGTATTGCTTTGTATTATGTAGGAAGCCCTCTCCAACATATGTACACACATACACATAGAAATTAGGGCCCAGGAACTTAAATAAATAAATAAATATATATATATATATATAATATAATTTACTAAGTATCAAGCATTTATTACTCATATAAATTCAGGAGACAAAGAGAACCAACATAACAAGTATCTGGTGACCAATTATAAATAGCCTATACCTGCTGTACCATTGTAGTTGAAGGGTTTTTTTAATGTTTTTTTTAAATGTTTACTTATTTTTGAAAGAGAGAGAGCAAGCATGAGCAGGAGAGGTACAGAAAGAGAGAGGGAGACACAGAATCCAAGGAAGGCTCCAGGCTCTGAGCTGTCAGCACAGAGCCTGATGCAGGGCTCAAACCCACGAGCTATGAGATCATGACCTGAGCTGAAGTCACTTAACTGACTGAGCCACCCAGGCGCCCCTTTAGTTGAGTTCTTAAACTCCTGTTAAAACAATGGATATTTCTTCATTCAAGAAATATTTACTGAGCACCAACCATGAGCCAGGCACTGTTCTAGGCACAGAGGACACAGCAAAGAATAAAGCACTCAATAATCCCAGTCCCCCTGGAACTTAGGTTCCAGTTGAAGGAAAAGGACGGGAGGTGAAATAAATAGAGTGGCAATCCTCTGCATGCTCTTCCTGACCCACTCCGGGCTGTGCCTCTCCACAGGCCACATCAACAAGCTCACTGGCCCTCTCCTCTCCAGTTGGCTTTGGCCAATGGGAGGGACTTGTGGCTTAAGAGTAGAAAGCAGTTGTGAACTTTATTCATCATGGCATGGCTATATCCTTCTCCCAAAGGTGGCCCTCCCCAACCTGCTCAATTCAATTTTTCTCTCAATTCTACTATTTGCTCTTTCACTTCTCCCCCAGAAGCCTGGATGTGGCAATGGCTTCCATCCCTACTGCCACCATTGCCAGCCCCGGGGTACTACATTAGCCCTTGCTGCTTTCCCTAAACCTTGCCCACATCTGTGTTAATACTTCTTTTATTCCACTGTGCTCTGATCACCCAGTGCAAGGATACCGTGTCCTGTTATAATCCTGGCCAATACACAAAATAAAGAAATAAGTTATATAGTAACTTAGATGTTGGTAAATGCCATTGAGAAACACAAAGCAGGGCAAGGGGATAAAGCTGTTGGCTCAGGGCAGGTGGGTTCTTTCTAAAGAGCATGGTCAGAGCAGGCTTCTTCAGTAGAAGTATGTAATGGTACAACATGTCTATCTCCCAGCAAAACTTTGCTTTCAAGGAGCTCTAAAATTTAGAAGCTGGAATTGAGGAACATCACTGAGCAGAGGCTCAGAGCACTTGCATGCAACCTGGTCCTCCCTGCTTGCCTCAAGGTGGCAGCCTTCACTCACCTCAGCCTTGGCTTTTGTGGCACTCAATTGGCCCTGTACTCTAAGACACTCAGAACCAAGGGTGATACAAAATATTTTTTCTTAGCCAAACTATGGAGAGAGCCCAAATGTTCATCAACTGTGACTGGATAAAGAAGATGTGAGGTACATACATACATGCATACAGACAGACAGACAAACAAACAAACAAACAAATAAATAAATAAAATATTATTTGGTTATCAAAAATAACGAGATCTTGCCATTTGCAATGACATGGATGGAGCTAGAGTGTATTTTGCTAAGTGAAATAAGTCAGTCAGAGGAAGACAAATACAGTATAATTTCACTCATAGATGGAACTTAGGAAGCAAACCAGATGAACATATTGGCGGGGCAGGGAGAGAGAAGAGAAGGAAACAAACCACAAAAGACTATTTAAAATTTTTTTGATATTTATTCATTTTTGAGAGAGAGAAACAGAGTGCAAGCAGGGGTGGGACAGGTAGAGGGAGACACAGAATTAGAAGCAGGCTCCAGGCTCTGAGCTGTTAGCACAGAACCCAATGTGGGGCTCAAACTCATGCACCGTGAGATCATGACCTGAGCTGAAGTCAGACGCTTAACCAACTGAGCCACCCAAACACCCCACAAACTACAAAGACTCTTAATAATAGAGAACAAACTGAGGGTTGACGGAGGGAGGTGGTTGGGAGATGGACTAGATGAGTGATGCCTATTAAGGAGGGACTTGTGATGAGCACTGGGTGTTGTATGCAGGTGATGAATCACTGAATTCTACTCCTGACACCAGTATTGCACTGTATGTTAACTAAAATTTAAATTAAAGAAAAAATCCATTCTTAATCCTCTCCAAGTTTTATATGACATCACTCCAAAAAGAAATGAAACTCCTCACCTCACCTTCAGGAATAGCTTTCATAGAACCACAATTTAACATTCTGTCCTCATCTCTCACCCACAACCGGAAAAAAAAATACTTCAGGTGTATTTTCATCTCTATTTGTAAAATTGACATTAAGTTTCCTGTCCCTTTTTTTCTCGGTGTCTTTTTTACAAAGACCTATAGGATGAATTACCTAAGATCTGAGGACTGGGAAAGTTTTCTCTCACTGGCTGAATTTAGACGCTTCCTTCTAGTGGACAATGGGAAGTATACACTCCGAGTTTTCGTCTTGGTATTGGCTAATAGGAAACTCAGAGCTAAGTGTCGTGTTAAATTGCTATGACTTTTCTCAAGGCTGTTTTCTTAATGTAATTTTCTAGTTTCCCTTCTATGGTCTTTGTTTTATATGTTTTATTTTATTGTATTTGTGTTTTTCTTATAGAAGTCAGTAGGCTATAAAGAAATCTTATAATGCAATCTAATTAAAATACTTTATTTTGATTTTGGTTGACTATTTTTCCTGACTATATACATATCAAAATAATCTATGAATTATGAAAACTTTAGCCAATTAAGAATTTCTGATCTCTACACTAACCAAAATAAGCAATTGGACTGATTTTTCTTTCCCACTCAAGAGACTGTGTTGCTTCATTCACGAAAGAAAAAAATGATATGTCTAGGTAATTTGTTATTGTCAGGATCTGTGCTCAGTACTGAGGGCTCAAAGATGAATGTGGTACAGACCCTATCCTCAAGGAATTTACTGTCTAGAAATAAGTTTATTTATTCTTGCAAACTTATCATTCAGAACAAATATTTATTTGTAGTTAAAACTAATTTGCACAAGAATACATTTTTTAAAGCAAGATTAGCTTTCCCACTTAGTTCTGTTTTCTCATGCCAACAAAGCTAAAAGAAATAAAAGGTCTACACATTCTGCAACAGTAGCTTGCCCCCAAATAAACATGAGATTGTTTTAAAAATACTTTCACAAAAAGCACTTATGGAGACCAGCCACAGCTTCTTTTTTCTTTTAATTTTTTTAATGTTTATTTATTTTCAAGAGACAGAGAGACAGAGTGTGAGCAGGGGAGGGGCAGAGAGAGGGAGACACAGAATCCGAAGCAGGTTCCAGGCTCTGAGTTGTCAGCACAGAGCCCGAAACGGGGCCCAAACCCACAAGCTGTGAGATCATGACCTGAGCCGAAGTTGGACACTTAACCAACTGAGGCATCCAGGCACCCCTATGCCACAGCTTCTGACAAACCGCTGGGGGCCAGGGAGCTTTTGCTCTTGATCTACTCTGCTTCCCTTCAACATCAAATCCCCTTCAAACATTTAAAATCAATATCTGCTTTTGAAAGACTGAAATGTATCTGCCTAATAGGTCAAGCTATCTTTTTATATCAGTCATGATTTCTAGCAAGTTTTGTAATTTTCCAAGTTTAATTAATCATTGTATGCCATTGAATATGCTGAAACTAACCACAAAAATATTTCAAGACCTCCCGTTTCCTGATGTGACCAGCCTCAATGAAGCGGCAACACACATTTGTTTGACAAATACTTGTTAAGCATCTACTGTGTTCCAGGCTCAATACCATGTCCTGGGATATAAAATGGTAAGCGACACAGATATGTGCTCTGCCCTAATGGAGCTGTGTCTAACAGAGAAATAAGGAGTAAACAAAGAGCTCCAACGTGCGAAGGTCAAGGATTTGTGTCTGTTGCCTTCACGGCATGTCTCTCAAGCATGTAATGATTCCAAACTCAATGAGTATTTGCTGGATGAATAGTAGGAAGGAGGAAGCACAGAGTCTACAAGAGCAAATGCCAGGGGACCTCAGCTAGTCAGGGAAGCTGAGGAAGGTCAGCCTAAAGAAATGGCATTTCATCTGACACTGAAATAATGAGTTGAAGAGGAGAGGCAAGAATGATACACGTGGAAAAAAAACTTAGTTCAGGGACCCATGGGTAAAGGAACTGGAATTTTGTTTATACATACATACCTGCAAACCGACAATGGCTGATGTGGAAAGAGCATAGACCAGAGTGACAAGAGATGGGATTGAAAAGTTTGATATAAGCGCCAGCTCAGACAATCTCACCAAGCAAGTTAAGAATTTTGCACTTTATCTTACAGGCAATAGGAAACCACTGAAGTGTTTCAAGTGGATGGGTGATGTGATCAGATTTGTATTTTTAATAGATTCTTCCAGGGATAGAGAGAAGTCCTTGTCGCTGATGTGAAAGAGTGATGCCTTCATTCTCATAATCTTCCTATTGCTCTACCCTCTTTATTCCCCTTTTTGCTCACTCTATAGTGTCAGTTTATAAGACATCTTTGTCAAAATCCCATATCCCTCCTGTGATCCCAAGCCTTCCCCTCAGAGAGGGCAGTATCATTGCCTCTAACACAGAGACCTTGTTCCCTCCTCCATGTTGTTTTTTTTTATTCCATATACCCTTTCAATTATAAACACACCATATCTTGATTTATAATACCTTACATGTGTAATTATATGCCAAGACTCTCCTCTCCTGGGTGGAGACTCAATACACTTAATATCCAAACAAGCCAATTTAAACTCCTCTGCCTCAGGAAATGCAGAGCCCTGCACAATTCTGATAATACCCAGAAAATGTTCACCTTCCTCTGCTGCGGTTTATTCTCTCATTCCACTCCACCACTCTCTAGTCATTTCTGGTAGTCCCATCATCACTTTTATATGCTGCCCCAGCTGTCTGCAGGTGTACATTGCCCCCAAACACAGACCTCCCTTCAGTCCCCGAAGCACAACTGAAGACTCAAGAAGAGGGTAGAACGTCAGAGAAGAAAAACAGAACTGAAATTTGGTTATCAGCTCTCACTGTGATCACATCCTTTAAGTGGATGCCCTTGGTCGATATTTTCCTCCATAGCTCTCAGCCAGCTGCAACGTTGTTGGAACCAATATCAGTTCAAATGAGAGTCTGGCTCTTGCTCAAACTCCCACCCTGTGTCTGCAGCCCAAACATTCCTTTTCTCTTAACCCCAACCAGAGGGACTAAACCAGACAGCCCCATAATAATCTGCAAGAGTTGCCAACCTATACAGAACGGTGATAGCTATTGACATTTTTCTGTGTTTCAGCCTTTCCCTTCCAGACTAGCTGCTGGGATTTACTTAACTTGGCTAACCGAATATCCCGCTAAAATATTTTCTTCCACACTAAAAAGGAATCTTCCTTTGAAAGACAGTTCTGCAACATGTCCCTAGAATGTAGACATGCAGCAGTTTTTTTAACTAACACTTTGCATTCACTTTATAGATGTACAAATATGTTTAATGGGGAGAAAATTATACATACGCCCACACTGTATTTCTCTGATTTTTCTAAACTAATTACTCCTAACAAGTGAGAAATCCAGGAGGAACTGAACACATTATCTCAAAGCAGCCTGTGGCAAGCATATTATTTCTTTGGAGTCTTCTTATTTTATCTTCAAAAATTCACATACATTTTTTGCATGCACTGCATAATATGTCCATTTATTTCAATACGTAACAATAGAATGAAATACACTGAAACCCAGCCACAGTGCTGTAAATGGGATCCACAAATTTCTATCATATGAAATACAGAATTGCATTATTCCAAGATTATTGAAATGACCGATGTTAGCTACAGAGCTGAGAGTTCTAGAGTGCCCCCAAGTTGCATTTTCAGAGGCATCACTAATATCCTGATACTTTTTGAGAAACCTATAGTATTTTATTTATACCCCAAAAAATGTGATAAGGAATGAATATAGACTAATCAAGCTCCACTGTAATACAGCATGTTGGCACTTATCAGGGTTCATTCACTAAATACGTGGCTTGGTCCTACCCACCAACTTTGATGAGCATAAAACTCGACTTCTTGGCTCAGCAAAATTAGAAATGATTGCATATAATTAAGCCTTGATGTCACTTTCAAAGAGTTAAAACTTTAAATGTTTTCTTCACCCTTGTCTCCTAGAAAAGACCCTAAAGCCAGGATTAAGATGCTAACATTTTATGTGAGAAGAACAAGCCATGAGCAATCAGGGTGATGGGAAAAGGAAAGTCAGGCAAGGTACAAAGTGTTGTTTTAAGAGCAGTTTGCTTATCTCAGGATCCAGATGATAATCCTAAGGGTGGCTTCTTGGATGGATTCACTCAGCATATGCAAACTCCTTGGAAGAGTAACGTGGAGAAACCATGCCTTAGATTAGCCCATGGGACAGTAAAGAGGGAGAACCGATCGATCTGTATTTATCAAAAGCATCTAATTCCCCAACACTCCATCCCCACACTCCATCCCCCGGGGCAACTGCTCAGGATAATGGAATCCCGGCTCTATGTCCAAAAGTGGAGGTGGGAATGCAGGAGGAAAGCAGAACAAGAACAGGTAGGAAGTGGTCAAGAGCCTCTGAAGAAGTTCACAAGGTTTTGTCCCAAAACAAGCAAGTTAGACACAAAGGCCAAAGTTCTATCATATTCAACACCTATCGGACGTCCAAAAAAAAAAGATGATCATCTTGACCAGAAGATGAACAAGTCTCATATAAAGTTTACAGTACTGTCCCTCTGATTTGAACTCCCCAATCTATAAAATTTTAGAGCAGTTTCTAGTTATTACCTCCAACTTTGTATTTAAATATGTCTTCTTGTACAGTTTTTTAAACACGTATGTAATACTTGCCCCCTTCCATCACATTTTTGGTTGCTCTAAATCAGAGACCAAAATAATATGCATAATACTTAATTTTTGTTTATTTTTGAGTGAAAGAGACAAACAGACAGAACATGAGCTGGGGAGGGACAAGGAAAGGAGACACAGAATCCAACACAGGCTCCAGGCTCTGAGCTGTCTGTCAGCACAGAGCCTGATGTGGAGCTTGAACTCATGAACAGTGAGATCATGGCCTGAGCCAAAGTCAGACATTTAAGCTACTGAGCCACATAGTCACCCCAATATAGCATAATATTTAAGAACATTGACACTGGAGAATTTACTAACCATTAGAATTCTGTTTCTTAAACTCAGTCTGTTATAAGAAATAAATGATATAATGCATAAAAAACACTTTGTAGGAGTGCCTGGGTGGTTAGTTGGCTGAGTGTCTGATTCTTGATTTTGGCTCAGTTCATGATCTCCCAGTTTGTAAGTTCAAAGCCCACATAGGGTTCTGTGCTGACAGTGGGGAGCCAGCTTGAGATTCTCTCTCTGCCCCTCCCCTTCTCATGCATGTGCTCTCTCTCTTTCTCTCTCAAAATAAACAATAAATCAACTTTTTTTTTTTAATGTTTTTTATTTATTTCTAGGAGAGAGAGAGAGACAGCGTGAGCAGGGGAGGGTCAGAGAGAGAGGGAGTCACAGACCGAAACAGGCTCCAGGCTCTGAGCTGGCAGTCCGCACAGAGCCCGACGCGGGGCTCGAACCCACGAACCGCGAGATCATGACCTAAGCGAAAGTCGGACGCTTAACCGACTAAGCCACCCAGGCGCCCCAACAATAAATCAACTTTTAAAAATACCACTTTGTAAATTCCTGGCACCTGGTGCTTATTTTATACTATATACTATATATACTATATATATATAATATATATATATACTATACTACTATAATAACTGTTACTGTTTTTCATGCCACAAATCAATTACTAAAGTATGGAACATACAGTAAATGTTCAGTAAGGTTTTTTTGTTCCACGACTGATCCATGTATGCTCTGCTTTTTAAAATACTTGTCTATACAACAGAATAAAATAATTCTGTGTCTTTTTTTATTTGTCAAATGAAGGGATTGGACTAAATGATATCAAAACTCCATAAGTTTACTTGTTATTTAGGAAAGTTCTTTGTTTTTGTTGAAATATAAGCTTGCAATATCTTCCAGTTACTAGCCAATAAGTAAGTACAACATATACTATTATGGAGAAATTATGAAAGTCAGCACTGGGTGTGTAAGCTATGACTCATAATGATGACACAGATGATGATAGCTAACTGCTCTACCAAAATTGCATAGATACAAAACTAAACACATCACCTCCCGCCATAAATATTCTCTCTTTCTTTCTATCACCATGAGTAGTTTGTCCATCCACTCAGGAGCTCATGGCAAAGACCAAGGTGCCATTCCCTTTAACCTCAACATACCCTGGTATTGGGATCTACAATATTTTTATTTGAATCCATCCAGTGCATTCATCACCAGTAGCACCACCGAGCTCCAGCCACCATCATCTCTCTCTTAATAATAGCACAACATAATCACCTTACTGGATTCCCTACATGATTCTTGGATCTTCTAATCCATTTTCCACACCCCCAAATGCGCCTATTTGAAAACCAATCTAAAACTAAAAATAGAACCACCCTACAATCCAGCAATTGCACTAGGAGGTATTTCCCCAAATGATACAAAAATACAGATTTGAAGGGAAACATGTGCCCTGGTGGTTATAGCAGCACTATCATCGATAGCCAAGCTATGGAGAGATCCTAGATGTCCAGCAACTGATGAATAAAAACCATTACTTAGCCATCAAAAAGAATGAAATCTTGCCATTGGCAGTGATGTGGATGGAGCTAGAATATATTATGCTAAGTGAAATAAGTCAATCAAAGGAAGGCATAGCATACGATTTCACTCATATGTGGAATTTAAGAAACAAAACAGATGAACATATGGAAAGTGGGGGGAAGAGAAAAGAGGGAAAGAAATCACAAGAGACTCTTAATGATTGAGAATAAACTATGGGTTGATGGAGATGGGTGGGTGGGAGATGGGCTAGACAGGTGATGCATACTAAGACGGACACTTGTTTTGATGAGCACTGGGTATCGTACGTTAGTAATGAATCACTGAGAAAAATAAGAAAATAAATCCAAATCTATCTTCTTCGCTTCTGGGTAATAATCCCTCTGTGTCTCCTATGGTAGATTAGATTATCTTAGAGAAAATACTCTCTTGCCTACCTGCCTCCTTTAGAAGATTATACTTCTGTGCCCCAAGGACGTAGGGCATGGCCCTGTGACTTACTTAGGCCAGTAAGAGATTAGTTCATGTGACACAAGCAGAAGAAGCTGGGCCTGTTGTTGGCTGTCGGTCTTGTTCTTTTGTTGCTATCACCATGAAAAGAGCTTCCTCAGGCAGCTACTGACTCTTGGTCCTGCACCACCCAGTGTTACAGGTGGAGCACAGCCTCTTTAGCTGACTCTCAGATCTGTAGCCTGAGGCCAAGCCAAGGCAGTTGATACGAGTAAGCAAAAAAATAAATGCTTACTGTCTTCTGCCCCCCAGATGCAGTGGTTGTTTGTTCTGCAGCAGTCGCTAACTGATACAGCTCCATGTAAAACTCACTGAATAATACTTAATATGGCATAAAAGGCCTGTTACGGGTCTCTTCAGCCTCAACTTATACCCTCTTCTTCCTCCTAACACTGTACTCTGACCCTCTCAGTTCTTCAAATAAGCCCTTTCCCAGCATGGAGGCTCTCTCAGCCTGGATGTCATTTCTCTGACCTCTCAGTCCAGCCAACTTCTATTCACATTCAGTCTATCCTTGTATGTCCCTATTGTGGAAACACAGCTTTAAAACTCTGCCTCACCGAATACCAGGCTGGGAACCATCCTCATACTACATATTTCCTGCTCACTCTGGGCATTTATTTCAAAGCACTCATAAGAATTGTGATTTATTAGCCTGGGAAAATACTTAGTTTAATGTCTCTTATGCTAAGTAGTTAGCTCTGTCATATCAAGGATAACGTCAGTCTTCTTTACCTCTGTACCTTCATGACTGACTTGAATAAATAACTTAATCACTCATATTTCCCTGATTGGAGCACACTAAAGTAGTATTTACACACTGTTTATCTTATATCAAATGATGTCAATAAGCCTATCATGTCAGATGTCAATTGCAAGTTGTTTCAGTTGAGCAGCCAATTTTCTTGTCTTTCTAGAATCCAATCCCTTTCTCATATTCTTGTCACTACAATAGATCCAGGTATGTTACCAGTCTGAAATGATAGCTGACAATCTATGGTTTCTTTGTTTTATCTCTAGAATACCATTTGACAAATTGAATTATGATACCCTATTTGTAAGCAAAAATAGTAAAAGAAATTTTAACATTCCAGAACTTATTCTTTAATGTTAAGAAAAATTTTAAACCACAGGCACCTGGGTGGTTCGGTTGCTCAAGCATCCGACTTCAGCTCAGGTCATGATTTCGGGTTCATGGGTTTGAGCCCCATGTCAGGCTCTGTGCTGACAGCTCAGGGAAAAATTTTAAATCAATGTGTTGCCAAGGGAGAAGGGTGAAATGAAAATATCTGGAGTCCGGAATCATGATAGAAGAGGAAGGGGCATACCAGGTAATAGTGGGGAAAAAAAGCCCAACCCTATTATCCCGTATGTGCAAGAAATTGCAATTGGCAAGAAAAGAAAGAGAGAAGGAGGGATGGGGAAGGAAAAAAGAAGGAACGAGGGTGGAAAGGAGGAGGAAAAGAGAAGGAAGGACAAAGACTTTCTGCATCAGCAGCCCCAGTGCTTGTAGCTGAATTGAACATAAGCTTCTGTCTATAAAATAATATCCCTCATCAGACTTGAAAAATAGCTGTGAAGGGGTTAACAGTCTGAAGGCTGGACCTCGGCCTGGTCCACTCTCTGCTAAAGCATCTGTGTAAGCAACAGACTCTGTAACCTTGAGAGCAGCTGTTAGGAGCAGCAGAGAATGAGGGTCAGCCCATATGGGAAGAATAGGTCAAATCAGTACTTTGACACAGAAATACTCAAGGTAAACCTTCTTACCAAATTTTTTGATACGACCTTCTATAGTATCTAAAATCTGTTCTTCCATCGCTGTGAACCATTAGCAAGCAAGACCAGGACGGCCAGATTTTATCAGATTTCTTTTCAAGAACAACCCACATAGATGGGCTCCAAAGCACCTGTTTTTCTATACCTGGGGACAAAACAATTTGATGATAAACTGAGCTGCATCTTAAGGGTTATTGCCTGTTATGGCTGGATTCTCTTAAATAACATGTGTAAAGTTCTTAACATTACATTCATGTGGTGAAAGTTTCTGATCTGATCTGCCCCAAATAACACCTGTGCATGTGATGTGCTATCGCCTCTACTTAGCTGTATGATTAAAAGGAAAATTGCCATTTTCTTATGGATCCCACCTACTCGTCAACACTGATTGGCCCAGGGATACTTACCCAACAGAAACTGGATGAATAAAAGTATCTTACATGCTGGACACAGTTTACTGGCCTGGGATGGAGTACAGGTATCCTTCGTTTTTCAAAAGTTCTCCTTATGCCACTTCACTTTTAGGAAAGACCCACATTAGTATCCAATTTCACTAGCCAAAAGAAAGTTGAAGATTTTCTTGCTTTTCTATGAGCATTTTATTTATTTATTTATTCATTCATTCATTCATTTATTCATTTGTTTTTAAATTTACATCCAAGTTAGTTAGCATATCCTGCAATAATGATCTCAAGAGTAGAATCAAGTGATTCATCCCCTACATAGGACACCCAGTGCTCATCCCAACAAGTGTCCTCCTTCATGCTGAAGATTTTTGCGTTTAAGAAAAAAGGAGAAGAGTGAAAGTAGTGTTCAACCTTTGTTTTGCAGCATGCTGTTAAAGAGGCAGCGCACACCCCAAGCACTGAGTGGCGCCCCCAAACTCCTTCCCTGGGAACTACATTCGGCATCTCCACGTCAAGCCAGCATGGCTTGCTTTTTTTTTTTTTTTTTTTTTTTTTGAGAGACAGAGAACACACACTAGCAGGGGGAGAGGCAGAGGAAGAGAGAGGTGTCTTAGGCAGGCCTCACACTGAGCCTGACACAGGGCTCAATCCCACAACGCTGGGATCATGACCTGACCCAAAATCAATCAAAAGTTGGACACTCAACAGACTGAGCCACCCGTGCGCCCAAGCCACCATAGCTTTAAACTGTACTTGAGCATCTGTGCTCTATCCCGATTTATTTTCTGCATCTGTTAGCAAGACATGTGCTAAGGTATCAGAAAGCCTATGAGAGATCTTTTTTTTTTTTTGAGTCTTGGAGCACTCAAAAGTTCTTTCCACATAAATCATGTTAATTGCTTCTTTACTTTATGCCATTTTAGGTTTCATAGGAACGCTCTGCTTTCGGATAGTGGGGGACACCTGTACCTGACTTCTGTTGAGGTAATTTTAACTTTTCCTTAGGCTACAGTTTATTGTTTGTTTGTTTGTTTGTTTGTTTATCAACTTGGGACCAGAGAGAGAGTTTGGGTCCCTCTTCAGTGGTGCAGTTGAGGAGGACTGAGGGGAAAAGCTGCTGACATCTGTTTCCTGCTGGGTAGCAAAAGGCAGTGTGAGAATAAAAGCAACATGCAAAGAAAAGCAGAGAAAAAAGAGAGACCAGCCTTGTGGTTGTCAAGCCCATGTTCCAGTTACTTCTAAAACCAGCTGGAGTCCTGCTTCTTTCACTTGCAACCCAAGTTCTGACTAGTATACACTGACATCTAGTAACAATTCAGGAAATGATGAATAGTACTGTTGACTCCATTGACCATATTTTAGAGACCCCCCAAATCAAAATTCTTCATCTGAAAAAAGATTTCTTACATTTGTGATTTTTCTATGTCAAAGTCTTACAAATGTGTAAATGCCCACTGATACTTTGCCGAATAGGTAACATAACATCTTTTTTAAAAGAAATAAAATTATATGATGTTGGGAATACCCTGAAGTATCCAGTAACTACGGGTGCCATAATCTGGGGTGCCAAAAGCAATAGACATCATATGCAAAGACGCAGAATTGGACTCCTACAAAAAGGAAAACAATTCCAAATTGAAAAAAATGAATTAAATTACAGTGCCTAAAACTTATATTAATATTGTTATTGTGCCTGATACAAGGGTGTCTGAACAAATATATGTTATTCTGTTTTTCCTGTGGAGAATTTCACATAAAGAACTATGAAGAGAGAATATATATATATATTTTTATTTTTATATATATATATATACATTACATACGTGATATTAAAATGTATTGAAATGCTCTCAAGCTCTAAGCAAAATGGCTCCAATAGCTAGGAGTCCAAGACTGTTCCTCCCCTCAGGCTGGATCTAATCAAAAGTGTGAAAGAGTTGGGGTGCCTGGGTGGCTCAGTCGGTTGAGTCCGACTTTGGCTCAGGTCACGATCCCACGGTTCGTGGGTTCAAGTCCCTTGTCAGGGCCTGGCTGACAATGTGGAGCCTGCAGCCTGCTTCAGGTTCTGTGTCTCTCTCTCTCTCCACCCCTCTTCCCCCCCGCCCTCAAAAATAAATAAACATTTTTTTTTACAAAGTGTGAAAGAGGTGGGGCGCCTGGGTGGCTGAGTCAGTTAGGCATTCAACTCTTGATTTCAGCTCAGGTCATGATCTCACAGCTTGTGAGATTGAGCCCCACTTCAGGGTTTTAGCTGTCGGTGTGGAGCCTGTTTCAGAACCTCTGTCTCCCTCTCTCTCTGCCCCTCCCCTGCTTGTACTCTGTCTTTCTCTCTCTCTTTTCTCTCTCTCTCAAAAATAAATATTTTTTGGGGCGCCTGGGTGGCTTGGTCGGTTAGGCGTCCGACTTTCGCTCGGGTCATGATCTCGCGGTTCGTGGGTTCGAGCCCCGCGTCGGGCTCAGTGCTGACTGCCAGCTCAGAGCCTGGAGCCTGTTTCAGTCTGTGACTCCCTCTCTCTCTGACCCTCCCCTGCTCACGCTGTCTCTCTCTCTCTCTCCTAGACATAAATAAAACATTAAAAAAAATTTAAAAAAATAAATAAATAAATAAATAAATATTTTTTTAAAAAGTGTGGATAGCCAAAGTATGGAAAGAGCCCCAATATCCATTGACTGATAAATGGATAAGGAAGATGTGGTATATATATATATATATAGTATACATATATATATGGTATATATATATGTATGTATATGTATATATATATATATAATTGAGAATTACTTGGCGGTCAAAAAGAATGAAATCTTGCCATTTGTAACAACGTGGATGGAACTAGAGGGAATTATGCTAAGCGAAATTAGTCAATCAGAGAAAGACAAATATCATATGACTTTCATTCAAATGTGGAATGTAAGATACAAACAGATTAACATAAGGGAAGAGAAACAAAAATGATATAAAAACGGAGGAGGACAAACCATAAGAGACTCTTAAATATAGAGAACAATCTGAGGGTTGCTGGAGGGGTTTGGGGGGGGATGAGCTAAATGGGCAAGGGATAGGAAGGAGGAGACGTATTGGGATGAGCACTGGGTGTTATACTTAGTGGATGAATCACTGGATTCTACTCCTGAAATCATTATTGCACTATATGCTAACTTAGATGTAAATTTTAAAAATAAATAAATAGATTTTTTAATATGCAAAAGAAGCAAACTTGTGTTCAGTTCTTCTCACAAACACTACATACGTGCATCTCTCAAATCTGTGAACACATTTCTTAGGAAACTGGCAAAATTAATTGCTCCCTGCCCTAAACTCCTATGAGACTGTGCTTCCTGTTGAATCTTCCATCCTATATGGTATTTCCATGTTTTCCTGCTACGGTATGAGCTTTTCAAGGGCAAAGATTGTTTTGAAAAACAATGTGTTAACTAAATTGATTGTTCTCTCCTCAAAATAAGTAAATTGAATAAATGACTTAAAACTCAATAGCTAAAAAATTGCATGGAGATAAGATCCTTGTGTTTCTGTTCCCCGAGGACAAAAGCAATGACTGTTTTTGACCATGACCCAAAGTAACAAATACATTTTCCTTTGTAATACAGAGCCCATGTGCATAGATACATAAAACCAAAGCAGAGATTTCACAAAACATTTATTTTTAAAACATGGCACAAGTTCTGTCTATTCTAGTCCATTTTTGTCTTTTCCATAATAATGGTTGTGATACATTACAGCAATTTCATGACTTCTAATGAGTCATGACCCATAGTTTGAAAATATTGCTCCAGAGTTTGAAAATATGGCTCTGTTGAAAACCTATGGCAAGTGAGAAAGTTGAGTGAAATCCTCAAAGCAGGTGAAGTCCCAGAAACGGCTAGGATCTCTATAGCTTACATAACTTATAGGTCACAGAATTGTGAATTCCTAGAAATATTAGCCCAGAAGCAAAACTTGGAGGACTCTTTCTCCCACTCTCAAAATTTCTTTTATCTGTATAGTACAAGATCTGTCCAAGGTAAACAAAATCTTGAAGGATTTATTCATTCTCTCAATAATTTATTTGGCACTGTATTTTAGGCGTTGGAGCTGCAGAGGTGAATAAAATATGCAAAGTCCCTGTCCTCGTGGAGTTTACATTCTAGTGTGGACTACAGAGAATAAATAAACACAGACATATTTAATACAATTTCAGGTAGGGATAAGTGCTATGAAAGAAAAATGACCTGTGGTAAGGGGCTAGAAAGTGGTGGGGGGTGGGGGAAGAGCTAGTTTAGACAAGGTGGCCTGGAAAGCCTTCTCTGTAGAGGTGCAATTTGAACAGAATCTGATTGAGCCAGTTGAATGTCTCAAGAGATGCATCAAGCAGAGCAGCATGTCGTGAATCTGTGCTAAGGTAAGGGACTGCTAGGCAGGTGGCATGGTCAGTAGAGTTAGCAATCACATCTATGGTGCAGATGGACCCAACCACAGCTCCTCCCAAGGAGCTTAAACATAATCGCTGGCCATCTGGTAGATATAGGCAGTCGTGATAGTAACATGTCCTCTCTTCCTCTTCCAGCATGTCAGCCCCCAGGTATGGGCACTTGACTCAAGGTTCCTAGATTCGGAATTGATAGAAACTTCAATAATTTGATAGAAAATAGGACTTATATTCTGTTATGGGTTGAACTGTGTCCTCTTCCAAATTTCATCTATTGAAGTCCTAACCCCTCATACCTCAGAATGTGACCTTATCTGGAAATAGGGCCATTGAAGTTGAAATTTGTTAAGATGAGGTCATACTGGAGTAGACTGGGCCCCTGATCCAACGTGACTAGTGTGTCTTCACAAAAAGGGGGAATTTGGACATATGCACACAAGGAGGACACCATGTGAATATGAAGATGATCATCGAGAAACCAAGGAGAGAGACCTGGAATAACTCCTTCCCTATCCCTACCAATACCTTGATGTTGGCCTTCCAGCTTCCAGAGCTGTGAGACAATAAGTGTCTGTTGTTTAAACCTCCCAGCTTGTGGCACTTTGTGACAGTAGCTCTAGCAGCCGAATGCATCTCCCTTGCGGGGGAGTTGAGTGCATTCTGTGTGTCGTGAAATAGATAATATGTGGATGAATTGCGGTACATGTGGCAGACTGCTAGTTGTCTGCTTCCACAGTAAGAATATCCCCATTTTTCAGCTAAGCTGACTTCATTTTCTACCCTCTTGGGCAGTTAAGCATGCCCAGGCCTCTAAGCTCTGGCCAGTGAGCTATAATCAGATGTATCTGGTGGCAGCTTCCAGCAGCCTTCCTTAAAAATAGCTGACAGCTGTCTTTTTTCCTTTTTCTGTATCCCTTCTTCCTTCCTGGTGGCTGGAATGAAGATGTGATGGTGGTATTTAATCCGTGAGTGACACTGGGAGTGAAAGCTATGAAGGTGAAGAACCAGAGTGAAAGGAACATGGATCATTAAAAGCTTTGTGGGACAGAGTCACCACACTAACACTGAACTACCCATATCTGGACTTTGACATGACAGAGAAATGGTCTTTTATCTGTTCTTAACAATTGTTTTTGATAGGGAGGTTAACTATTACTTGCAGTGGATTCTAATCTTTTTTAAAATTTTTTAATGTTTATTTATTTTTGATAGAGAGAGAGAGAGGCAGAGTGTGATCAGGGGAGGGGCAGAGAGACAGAGGGGGAGACACAGAATCTGGAGCAGGCTCCAGGCTCCGAGCTGTTAGCACAGAGCTCTATGTGGGGCTCGAACCTATGAATAGCGTGATCGTGACCTGAGTGGAAGTCAGATGCTTAACCAACTGAGCCACTCAGGTGCCACTCTAATCTTTTTTTTAATGTTTATTTATTTATTTTGAGGAGAAAGAGAGGGAGGGAGGGAGAGAGAGAATCCCAAGAGGGGCCTGCGCTGTCGGTGCAGAGCCCGATGCAGGACTAATCCCACAAACATGAAATCATGACCTGAGCTGATATCAAGAGTTGGATGCTTAACTGACTGAGCCACCCAGGTGCCCCTGAATCTACTCTTAACCACTGAAGCATGCAGAATGAAAACAGGAGTAAAACAGAACCCAGCAGAGGATTTTAGCCACCGGGGAAGGGAAATCAGATTGAGAAGGAATAATCAGTGATATGAGGGAATTATACCTGGAAAGCCCTAAAAATATCTAAAAGAAGGGAGAAATGAAGAATTAGATATTACGGAACTGATACGAGGACCAAGAAGTATCTCCTGCTTCTCAAAGTTGAGTACGCCTAGGAATCATTCGGTGTCTCATTAACATGCACAATATGATTCAGGAGTTCTGAGTGTGGAAGTTCTAAAAAGGTCCCAGGTGATGTCCATGTCAATGCTACCGGTCCGCTTGGAGTGGAAAAAGTTTAGGCCAGAGTGGTTCCCAATGTGCCCCTCCTGAACCAGCAACATCAGCATCCCTCAGGAACCTGTTAGAAATGCACACCTGTGGCTGTGTCCATATCCACAGAATCAGAGAGAGGGGAGGTGAGGCGGGGCAGAGGGCAGAGAATGGGTGGCAGTCTGTTTCAACAAGCTCACCAGGTGATTCTGATGCACACGGAAGACTGACAGCCTCTGGTGAGAGCAATAATAACAATAATAATAATGACTACCGCAGACATTGATCACCAGCTGTGGGCCAGGTCCATTAACAGCTTTCTTACATCATCTTATTAGGTCCTCACAACAATCTCTTTCATCAGTAAGGAAAATAAGACTGAGAGAGGTTAAGTACTTTGCCAACATCATGCAACTAGCAAGTGATGGATCCAAGAAACCACATCTGTCTGGCACCCAATTCTGTTCTCATGCCACTTTGCCAATTCTCCCTCAAGGGTCAACAGTAATATCACTATAAACAATTTCAGAAAGTTTGAAGTTAGAAGCAGATTGCAGTGGCTTTGGAAGGGAGGGAATGGAAAAGTGGGTGCAGAATGCTTTTTTCCAAAACTCAGAGTTTGAAGAAGAAAGAAAGAAAGTGGAATCTAGAAGGTAATGGAGTGTGTGTGTGTGTGTGTGTGTGTGTGTGTGTGTGTGTGTGTTTCTTGCTTGACTGTCCATTTTTAAGATGGTAAATGCTCGGAATTAAAAGAGGAAGAGAGAACCTCAAGATACAGGGATGTGTTAGAGATTTCAAAAGATCAGACTTGAGCACAGTCAGGGGAGGATGAATGAGGAAGGAAAGATTATTGATTATGAGTTTTTGGGGAAATGGGATATGTATCCAGGAAAGGGGAGAGACTTAGGCAAAATATAATCATGAACTTTGAATATCTGGTGGGCTATTATATGGAAGGGGAACAAATCTTATTTTTATAGCTCTAGAGAGTGGACCAAGGGATGGAAGTTATAGGGGATAGATTTCACCTTAAAATGAGAATGAACTGTCTAATGATTTAAGTTATTTGGAAACGGAATGAGTTTCCCTTTGAGATGGTGATTTTCTCATAGCTTAAAGCACTTAGGGAAAAGCTATTTGACATCCACGAGGCAGGGTGTATAGAGGATGATTCCTGTGAGGTTACTGGGGGGGTTTTAACCATGCTAAAATTTTATGCTGTGTCCCTGCACTGCCTGTTCCTTTAGTAAGCTGCTCAAGTATAGTACTGCCTATGGCAAGAAAGATCTTCTTGGTGTGGTTTACATCTCGAAGCCTCCTTGCTCTAACTTGAAAGCAATGGAGATAACCTACATCGCTTGCAGTATCAAAACAATTCATGTATTTGAAATCATTTCAATCCCACTTAAAATCAGTGATCCTAAAGTCTCACTTTTTAAAATAAATCCTGTTTCTAAGCTTCCACTCAGTTTTTCTCTTCCTAGATGATTTTGGCTACATAAACAAGTGCTTTAGCAGATTTTGTTCAGTGTTCTGCAGACATCACCATGATTTCATAGATAGAATGTCCCTTCTCCCATAAGATGCCATTATTTCCAACAAGAGAAAATAATAGTTCAATGAATTTATGAAAGAAAATCATGAAAGCCAGTGCATCTTTACAGATCCCAAATCGACCCAGCAGAGGTTTGATCTGTTATGTTTTTTTCCTCATAACCTGAAGACCTCGGCATAACCTGAAAACTTCCCTGTATCTTCACTATGGACGCCCAGGCCATGGGAAAGGAAGCCCAACGAAAGCCCTCTGCCTTCCAAGAAAGTGAACACAACTCACCAGAGTAAGTGGCGGCTTTTTTGCCCACTGGTAAAGGGGCAGAACAAACGCGATGCAGGGAGCGCTGGAGAGCAAGGCCATTGTGCACCTGTTGTGCAGAACAGCCGGCCCAGCGACCATACTGTGGATTGCAGTCAGGGGTTGGTATTTACAGACTTGCTGTTTCCTCTTGAGTTCGAATTCACTGCAGCAGCAAGTGCTTTGTGAAACTTGATTTAACTTAGATTTTGCAAAGTGACCAGAACCTTCCATCTCTTAAACGGGAGAACGAGGGCATCGACCCTTTATTCTTGGCTTGTGAATTTGGAAAGATGGTTTCTAAGGTTACACTTAAGGTTTTCACTTGAATCATGATATACAGGTGAGCTTTTGAACAGAATGTCTTTCTCCTCACATATCTTTGTAATATTTTGTAGAATACAGTGATTAATATACAAGTGTATATACATGCATGCATATATATGTTTGGAAGTGGGTATATACATATATGAATACATATTACATATGAAATTTTGGACATTTCTGAAGCTTCAGAATGAAATAGCAATTCCACTTGCCATACTGTCACATGATGTTTGTGTGCACATAAATTATTAGGAACATGTCAGGAGAGAATGAAAAGAACATATGCCAAACACTGTCCATTCTTTTGAAATACTTTAAAAAGAAACAATATTTTTATATGGCAGTGTTATACTACTATTATTTGAGTCCTTCTCACATATTTGAAGGTCAATAAAATCTACAAACAATGTAGTCCAGAAAGGCAGCATTCTAAGATTCTAAGGTGACCCTTGAAAGTAACTTGCTGGTGGCACATATTACCATCTTTCAGTGTGTTTCAAAAACCTCTACACTTATTTTTCTCACCTTTTAAAGTACCATATGAGCCCCAGATGGGCCTTTTAAATTTATTGGTATTGCAATCATGACATTTTAGTTAACTTGGAAGAATTTTTGTTAAGGTCATCCTTCCTCAAAATATTTGGAAGAACTAGTTTGAAACCTAGTCTAAAAATATTTCTTACTTATTTAACTCCTGAGCTTTTCTATGAATCAGTTAGATTATATGTCCTTCTATTTCCTCTTCTGAAAGGAAAGAGCATTTCAACCTGGTGCCTTTGGAAGCAGGGCTATTAACAGTAGACCACTAGGAGGCAGTGTGGAACTGGGAATCAGGAGCCTCAGCTCTGGTTCTGTTCTCACCGGCTGTCTACGCTGTGGCTCTGTAAACTCTGAGTTTCACTTCCCAAATCATAGCCACGCCACAACTTTGATCCAGCTATTGTTGTTTCCAGAATTTGGTTAAGACTTTGACCCACTTGGAAGGTACCATATACGGAGACACGAGTTGGGAATAGAAGGGTAGTTCACTCGGGGTCTATTTGAGTGAAAGAAGCTGGGGCTTCCTGGGGACTCTCCATTCTTAGGCATAGTGGTTTGGTCCAAGGGTGTCAGGAAAGGAAGGGACTTTGAGTACAGCCAGGGATGTGTTACTCACTCAGCCCTCCAGCTTCCTCCTACACCTGATGTGGGATGTGACATGGCCAATTCTTAGGGCAGGGTATATGCAGGTAAATATCATTCTGTTAATTTGTAAGACGATATTATTGCCTCGGGGATCAGAATACTCCTATCTCTGTACGAACTGGGCAAAGCACTGACTCTCTCTGCGACTCCACCTTCTTTGTCTCTAAAATGGGGGAAATAATAGTATCTATTTTCCAAAATTGTCATGAGGATTAAATGAGTTAACACATAAAGCATTTGACAGAGTGCCTGACACATAGTGAGCACTTAGGTGTTCTCTGTTTTGAAAATGTACTTGGCTGTTTCCTTTGCAAATATTTTTTGTGTGGCCTTAATGAGTCTAATATAAGTAATGACTTACTGTGTTCCATATCTGGGTGAGGTTATAACATGGTCAAGTATTTAATATAAGCCTATACTCGTGCTGATTAATTAGTTCACATAGCCAGTTTTTTAGCACAACTATTTTATATATAAATGACATAGCTCACTTTTTATCAGTAGTGTGATGACTATTATCACCATAATGAATCACAATGCTAAAATGAAACTTTTTTTTCTATTGATGAGCATGTATTCCTCAGGCACAAAGAAAAAAAAAATGTCTATTCCTGGTTGAAGTCTTTTTCAACTAGAGTCATGGCCTTCAAAAGGAGACAATCTATTGATCCCTTCCAGAGTTGTAGTGCAGGATAAAGAAAGGAGCAGAAAAATGAAGCCTTGGGGACATGTTTTGCATGCGTTAGCAAAGTCCAATGTGAGCTTTCTCCATTAGTGTGTCAGAATATGTTTGTGCTATCTTATTCCCATTCCGGCTGTAGGGTCAGAGTAATTAAAAAAAATCAAGTAGTTCCAAAATACTGGGTAAAAGTTGCAAATAAAATTAGTGGACAGCTTTAAACCACATAAGTGAAACATATTTAGCAATTCTGAGGAGATGCAATTGGATTTGCTTCTTTTGCAGTTGGTTTTGAATCATTTAGTTCATGTAAAATATATTATCCCACCAATTTTTAATCTCATCTTTTGAGGGCTTAAGACTTAATAAGCAGCAAGCTAAAAACGTAGTTAAATGTGTAAATCATTTGTACAAATAATCGATAATAGGATTTATTAGAGAACATAATAGCCAGTGTTACACTTAATCTTGAGTAAATGAATAATTTGTGAAGTACTTCATGACTTTTCAGGAAATTTATAATCACATGGTTAGATTTAGATCAGTGCTTTGGTTAATTTCAGAATATAAAATAATAAAAATATTATAGGATGAATTCTTGAAATTAGGGATAAGAAGAGCTTGATTTACGTTATGAAATCATTGTTTTAATTATACTTTCTTCGGCTGTTGGATTCTATTCCCTGCCTTTTAATGCCGTTTAATTTTTTGTGATTTAAAAAAATCCCCTTCACATTCCTCTCTGTTTCTAGCACCCTGTCCCTGCTGTTTTACCTTTCTACACTTAGACATGCATACCATGTTGTGCATAACGTATCAGGGGCCAGTCAATAACACTGCCATTAAAAATGAAGCCAAAATTCGGCATTTATTTTTCATATTTTTCAACAAGGGTGTTTGTATGGTGGTCTTTATGACTCGGTATGAGAACTGTACCCTCTTGCTGAACGTAAAAAGAATGGGCTGGAGTTCTCAGAGGCATATACAAGTTGAGCACCCAGAGGCAATGCCCAGGGTGACAGTGTCTTCAGTGGGTCTCCAGAGACCATGATTTGGCTCTCAGTAAGTTCAGAAACTTGATTTGGTCCATGTGCTTAGATAATCAGCCTCTTGGAAACTAACATTAACCAAATCATCTCAGATTGATGCCTATATTAGAATCCCAATTAATTAGGTTGCAGTGAAAAATACATACTCTTTCCCGTTACCATAATATCTGAGCTGGCCGGGGATGGTGTATCATTTTCCAGCTGTACATAGGTGACCAAGATGTCAAACACACTATTTTACACATAGCAGCCATTCAGTAGGTATTAACTAAATATAAATGATAGAGAGGGAGGGAAAGCAGAGGCAGAGAGACAGAGAGACAGACAAAGGGAATAAGACTGAGGAAAGGAGATAGTTCCAAGTAAATGTCATCTAAATCATAAAAGCTTAAGGGTGCCTGGGTGGCTCAGTTGGTTAAGCATCCGACTTCGGCTCAGGTCATGATCTCACAGCCCGTGGGTTTGAGGCCCCGTCAGGCTCTGTGCTGACAGCTCAGAGCCTGGAGCCTGCTTCTGATTCTGTCTCCCTCTGTCTCTGCCCCTCTCCCACTCACTCTCTGTCCCTGTCTCTGAAAAAAAAAAAAAAAAATCATAAGAGCTTAGTGTTCCATCCATTCCTCAGCAACATAGTTGTGATATACTAGTTAATACTAATTCATATGAGTACTTTAGATTCCTTTTTTTCTCCTTCAAAAGATTTTAATTCTTTTAGCTTCCCTTTTTTTCAGCCTTCTTCTTTTTCTTTATAATTCAGCCTTTCTGCAGAGAGATAACAATATAACTGGTAAAATGGCGATTTTTTCCAAGGAAACTTTTCCAGCCCTACCTCTCAGGGACTCCACAATGGCCAGCTTGCTCAAAATTCCCAAACCTCCATGGACACATATTCATAGACCGTCTCTTTGTTCTTTAGCATACTCTCTTCCAAATTCAGCATCCCCTTCTTCACCTGTATGTACCATCTACAAAGAGTATCTGAAAGAAGAGTGAATGCTTCTTTGAGTAGAAAATATATTTCAACACGTCTCCCCACCTACCCCAAAAGGTAATGGCAATTCCATGTATGTACCCACACCCCCCAAGCAAAAGAAGAAAAAATAAAAAGAACCTTATATCCAATTTGTAAATTCCTATATTCAAAACTTATTGCTACTTGTTACTTCAGAATTATGCATAACTATTAGGGTGCCTGGGTGGCTCAGTCATTGAGTCTGACTTGGACAGCTCAGAGCCTGGAGTCTGCTTCAGATTCTGTGTCTCCCTCTTTCTCTGCCCCTCCCCTGCTCATGCTGTCTCTCTCTCTCTCTGTCTCTCTCTCTGTCTCTCTCTCTCTCTCTCAAAAATAAACATTAAAAAATGTTAATAATAAAAACACAGTTATGCTTAACTGTTGACAATACAAATTTCATCCTGCCTGACATTTGGGGGCCCAGGGTTGTGCAACAGTTTTCTATGTTAAAGAGTCAAATAATAGTTCCCTCATTCCAATTATCGGCCCAAATCAGGACAAGTCATGCGTCAAACAAAGAATTACTGAACCGACAGCTTGAGGCATCCATGGCTGATCAATCGCCTGTGAAGCTCTGAGTCTTGCTCAGAAGGTATACAGGAAGCATAGGACCAGATAGTGTCCCATGGGTGATGTCAAGGAGCCCTATGAGCTTGTCCTGTCCCAGGTCACAGCCTCAAACACAACACTGAGTTGGGAAGCAGCATGCACAGAATTCAGACTTCCTGTCCTCATTTTCTTTCCCAACAAATGTCTAGGGAAATTTTCCCTGTTAAGGCTATTACTATTATCTTCATTATTCATGCTAAAAATAATAATGTTGAGAATTACTGTCATTGTGATGATGCTCATAATGACTAATATTAATCAAAAGTCTCTTCTGGCCAAGTCTCTCACTAGTATTTCATAGATATTGTCTCGTTTCATCCTCAGAACAACTCTATGAAGTTTTATCTTTTTCATTATACAGATGAGGAAATTGAGGCCTAGAAGATTAAAAACAAAAACAAAAACAAAATACAACTTTTAAGATTAAGCAATCACACAGCAATTAGGTGGCATAACCAGCATTGGACTCCTGGATTGTTCGACTCCTCATTTCTTAACTAGTACTTTTGGCCTCTCCTATCTTAAGTCCCGGTAGGGAAATTAGTTGCATGGCACAAGCCAACAAGAGAATCTCAGATTTCTAAAAATCTCATTAGACTGCCTTTTGCATTTACCTTTTGGTCATTCTTGACTTACTTCAGATTGTTTGGCTAGCCCTTTAGGTTCACCTATCTTTATGCTCTGCTAAACGATTTATCATTTTATGTTTATGTCCCACTCTATCAGATGGAAAGGAGGGAAAGGAAGAGGTAGAAGACAGAGCAGTTAATTGTGTTACCATAACAGCTTTGGGTACAGCTGAGAGACTTTGAAACTAATGTATAAAATTAAGCTTCAGGATTATCTACTTCTTTTGTACTTCATTCATCTGGATATAATGAGATGAGTCAGCCGGTAGCTAAATCCCACTTACAATTGTGATGTAAGTATTAGGAGCAAAAGCTTCATATATTATACTTCTTCCGTTGTTGCCCTAAGAACATTTGCTTTATGTGTTCTTTTTATAGTTGGAATTCTGTAAATGTAACTTATGAATAGCATGTAAATGCTGTGAAGCCATAGTTTTTCAATTTCTTGGTATTGACCCAGCTTTTAAAGTGTTTTTAAAGGCAAGCTAATGCATCAATTGCTTTGATGTTTAGTGTTTTCTATTATTTAGCTTTCCCATGAATATTCCTAATTTCTGAAAAATCATAACAAAAGGATATGTAGACAAATGAGTCTATCCTATGTTTAATGGCACCTAGAGAAAACAATCCACAATTTCCCTTGGTATTTCTTTCCAGAATATTTCAGCATTCATTGAAGGAATTACTCTCTAATATCTAAATGCTATTCCTCTGCTCCATCCCCCTAAAGATGGAGAATAGTTTGTCACATGGACAGGGAAGGGTTAACTTACATGCGATGAAATGTTCTGAGTTTTATATATATACGGAGAAGACCCAGAAATTAAAATTTAATAGGCCTCCAGATTTGGGCAGCAATCAAAGATTTTCTCTATAGCAACAATTACACACACCACTGATCTGAGATCAAATATTTATGTCTTCCCCTACATGCTAGAGAACTAGCATTTTGCTAGTTACTGTTATTACCCGGGCAATTCAATAGAGGGCAAAAGAGACTAAAGATGTCATTTCACAGTGGAAACTGTAAGAGAAAGCAATAACAAGCCTGGAAAAGATTAAGCACAATTGGAAATGAGTCTAAACTGAAATAAAATACTGTATTTGAGTAGTTTTTTTAGGGCTATAATTTTAACGTCTACTACAGGGCTGTCGTTTCGCCTATCACTGAAACACACACAAAAGAAGACAAAGAAGCCTGATGCTAGCAGGAAACAAAAGCTCTTCCCCATTTCCTAAAAGTACTTTCTTTGCTAGAAGTGTATTGTTTGAAGAAGACTCTTCCATTATGCCTT
Organism: Hyaena hyaena; assembly: GCF_003009895.1. Classification (NCBI taxonomy): domain Eukaryota; kingdom Metazoa; phylum Chordata; class Mammalia; order Carnivora; family Hyaenidae; genus Hyaena; species Hyaena hyaena. The sequence goes on along the minus strand of NW_024081077.1, from coordinate 291,099 downwards.
GGGGAAAATGTAGCCATTTTGAAAAATGAAACATAAATTATACTTTCCTTTGGAAAAACTTTGTTTCTTTTGGCATTGCTAACATAGAAAGCAGTAACGGAGTAAATTCTCCTCATGCAGGACCCCATCAAGCAATACCAATGTCTCATTCACCTTAACAAGCTAGAGCTTTCTCTACATTGCCATTATTATCACCACCACCATGATCACCACATTACCAACTGCTACATTGCAATATCTTTAAGGGTTCAATATTGCTGTAAATTCCCCCAAACCACATAGTTTTCAGGTACTATTACAGAGCTGCCCTTGAAGAATTTATGATTTAAGAACTCACATTAAAGTATTATATTGCCATTTTTCATGACTTTATTTCTTTTCTTTTCACATTTCTTGTGGTTTTATTTCCTTCCAGGGAGGCTGTGAAATTCTGTTATGTCTTCCCACTTGGCTTCAAATATATAATCCAATGGGCCTCCTAAGGACTTCTTCAATTTCCAGTGGGGTTTCTAAAGTGGGAATGGTTCCAATGAGGATATGGTCCCTGGGCAAAGTGCTTCTATAACCTAGATGCACAGATAAGACCAGAGACGAGAGAAGATAACTAGTAATAGAAAGGCAGTTGTAAGTAAAAGGATGACATGGCTGGCCAGAGTTTAGAAGAAGGAGAGAACCCTAGGTCTGCTGGAGTCTGGGAAGGCTTCGTGGAAAAGGTTTCCATATGGCCAAGAATGAAGGAAAGTTGATCTCCAAACGATGTAAATACCTAATGTGAAGGCTAGGAGGATGGAAGGGGTAGGAATGTTCATGGAGCAGTAAATACATCTGTTATCTCTGATGGGGTATTTATGAGGGCAAGAAGTAGGAGATGAGATTGAAGAAGACCTTGAATGATTGGCAGGTTTAGAGATTTGAACTTTGTTCTCCATTCATGTTGAGTTGAAGATTTCTGGAATAGGTAAGTGACAGGAGGAAGGTGATATTTTAAGAAGATTAACATGGGAGCAAAGTACAGAGCAGATGTGAGAATAATGGAAATTCCCTCCCTCGAATGGGTAGACCCATTAGCAATTCCTATAAAATGCCAGGCATCATTCATTCACTAGCAAACATTTATGTGCTATATGCTATGCACCATTCCAGGCCCCAGGAATACAGTAATTAACAAAGATGGGTCTGGGTTTTGTGGGGCCTAAGGTTCAAACAATTTGAGAAGCCTTCTTTAAGAAAAAGAATACAAAATTACAAATACAAAATTAAATATAGGCCTTTTGAAGAGGTGCGTACAAGTGGGGGTCCCTGAGCATAAGATTCATAAGCTTCATGGTAAATTTCCATGTAGAGAATGAGATAGACAAGGTGTCTGCTCTCTTGATGCTCATGTTCTAGAGAAAGCAGGGAGGAAAGATAGACAATAAGCAAGTAAACAAATGAGATTGTTTTCAGAGAGTGATACTTTGAAGCAAATAAAGTGCCTTGATAAGGAGTAGGAGGTGGGGAAGGGAGATGAAGAGAGAGCAGCTTCTGATGGGCTGTCTTGGAAGGCTGTCTGGGAAGGTGGACAGCATTCCAGGCAGAGGGTCTGTCTAGGGGATGTGCGATAATGTGTCTGAGGAACAAACACAAGGCAAGATGGCAGAACATAGTGAGTGGAATAGAACATGAGGTCTAAAACGAAGGCAGGAGCCTGGTCATGTAGAACCTTGTAGGCTTCTCCAAGGAGGAGCTGGATTTAATCATGTTTCACTTACCTATTACTATGTACCAAACATTTCAGACCTTAGTGTTTTAAATCCATTAAATCCATTTGTTTATCTCACAATTCTGTGAGTTGACTGGGCTCAGCTGGACAGTTCTTATATTTCACATGATGTCAGCTGGGGCTGAAGTTATCTGAGAGCTAGACTAGGCTGGGACAGTCAAGGTGACTCACTCATTTGTCCCATGCCTTGGCAGAAGTAACTGTACTGCTGGACTAAGCTAGACAGTGTCATGGCTGAGCCTCTCTTGCTCTCCCTCTCTCTCTTTCTCTCTCGCCTCTCTCTCTCTTTTTCTCTCTCCATGTGGTTTCAGAGTCTCCCATGAGCTCTCACCAATAAGATAAGTAGACAACTTACATGGCAGCTCAGGGCTCTATAAGTACAAGAGCAGAAGCTGTCATGACTCCTTAGAGCTTCAGCCCAGAGTTGGCACATTGTCACTTGTGCTGCATTCTGTTGGTTGAAATGATTGACAGGGCACTCAGATTCCATGAGGGTATGATAACTGAGAGCCATGGTTCATTGGAGGCTAGCTATCATGGAAGCCATTTACTTTTTAAAAGACCACTCTGGCTGTGAAGAGTGCATTGTAGTAAGACAAGAATGGAAGCAGAGAAGCCAGTTAGGAGATAATGTCCTGGGAAGAGGTTGTGGTTGTCTGAACTATGGTATAGTTGTGGGTCTGGGGGGTAGATGGATCTGGGGATGGACGAAAAACAGGTATGTTTGCCCAATAGTTAGAAACCTGTCTGTCTGGCATATATTGAAATAAAAAGAAGAGGAAGGTACTGGGATGTCGTCAGGGAGCTATGGCGGTTTTCCTGCATGAGGAATTGGTGGAATGAAATTAGTGTTTACAGAAACATCATGGGAAAGCCAAGTACAAAGTGGATTCAAGTAGAAGCAGAGTGCAAGAGAGGGAAAGAAACCTGAGACTGGAGACAAGTTAGCAAGTTCATTCTTCCCCTGGTCCAAGGATTAGATGGTAAATCCTAAACCATAGTAATAGCAGGTCAAGTGGAAAGGATGAGAAACGATAGATGAGACACACGGTATGAATGCAGAGCCAACAGTCCTCAGTGACTGCTTTGATATGGATACTAGAAAAAGAAAGAGGGTCGCCTGGGTGGCTCAGTTGGTTAAACATAGACTCTTGGTTTTGGCTCAGGTCATGATCTCACAGTTCTTGAGTTCAAGCCCTGCATTGGGCTCTGCACTGACAGCATGGAACCTGCTTGTGATTCTGTCTCTCTGCCCTTCCCCCCCCCTAAAAAAATAAATAAATGGTTATTTTTTTTAAAAGAAAAAGAATCAATGATGGGTGCATTAATCAAGCTTAATTTATTGGAGTGCCTGGATGGCTCCCTCAATTAAGTGTCCGACTTCAGCTCAGGAAGCCCCACATCAGGCTCTGTGCTGACAGATGGCTTATTGCCTGGAGCCTGCTTGGGATTCTGTGTCTCCCTCTCTTTCTGTCCCTCCCCCACTCACGCTCTGTCTCTCTCTCAAGAATAAACATTAAAAAAAGATTAATTTATCAAATTTTCTAGCCAGGGCAATAGAGTTGGCTGGTACCACTGCTCAAACTAGGAATTCAGAGAAGGTACTGGCTTTGGGGGGAAAGACCATGTGCTCATTGTCACACCTGTTGCTTTCATTAGGGCCATCCATAGAGAAATGTTCAGGTAGAAATACTTGGGAAATACAAGGTTGGACTTCATGAAGAATGGAGCTAGAGAGGTAGATCCATCTGAATACATATAAGATGCTAGTTGAGGCAGTGGATGAGAAAAGCCATAGTGGGTCTGGGCTGCTGGAGCGAGAGAACAGAGGGGTCAAGGGCAAAAATGTTTTAAAACTCAGATCTGAAAAACTGAGAGTTTCAAACAGAAAGGGAGTGGTCTGTAGTATCAAAGGCTACAAAGAGTATGAGGATGAGGATAATATAAACATTAAGTTTGGCATTTAGGAGATCATTAGCAAGTTTTCAAAAAGCATTTTGGAGTGACCGGATCAAAGATCATGGAGACAAGATTTCATGAAAAAGTGAAAGAAGGGGAGAGGGTTTGTGACACTGGTTCAGACAATTACCTTATAGTTATTGCTTATGCAATGGGTGCAGGGGTGGGTGAGAAATGGGTGAGAAATGGGTGAGAAAAAGTACGTGTTTTACAATGAGAAGCTTTAAAGGAATCTAGAGGGTTGAGTTACCCACTGGCCCTTTATATCACACCACAGAAGAATTACATTTACTTATAAAAGTGACAAAAATAAAAATATACAAAGCTTACCACATTAGAGAAATAGTAGTTTAATTTAAAAAATTTTTTAATGTTTATTTATTTTTGAGAGAGAGAGAAACAGATTATGAGCAGGGGAGGGGCAGAGAGAAAGGGAGACACAGCATCCAAAGCAGGCTCCAGGCTCTGAGCTGTCATCACAGAGCCAGATGTGTGGCTCAAACTCATGAACCATGAGATCATGACCTGAGCTGAAGTTGGACACTTAACCAACTGAGCCACCCAGGTGCCCCAAGAAACAGTAGTTTAAAAGGCACATGACATTTGCTCTGCTCTGAACTAAAAAGACAGTTCCTCCCCACCTTTAAAAAATAAATTTAAAAGAAGAAAAAGAAATTAATCATGATTTCTTTCTTTAGCAAGAATATGAAAACTTGGTTTATCCTTTTATATCCTAAAATATAGTTTTAAGGATCTTTGTTTATAGGGGTGATAGGGGAAAAGAAACCTTAGAGAGGGGGGTGAAATGGCATTTCATTCATTCTTGTTTGACTCTTCCAACATTAGCCAACTTTAATGAAACCTATAACCAGCTGCACTTTACTACCTTTAAAATATCACCTCTTATAGATTTGGTGAGGAAATGACCGGTTTTTTGTTTTTTTATTTTTTGAAGTAGCTGTATTTTTCTTTCTTCTGTAACCCACTTAACAACTAGTTCACATGAATCACAAGGCCAGACTGCTAGAAGTTTGAGATATTGCCAAGAAAACTGGGGGCAAATATTAGCATCTATAAGAAGAAAACTTAAAAAAATAATATCCTTAGGTTTCTAAGAAGTTGACACACAATTTCAATTGCTTGATCCTAAACTATAATAATAAAATATTATTATTATTATTATTATTATTATGCACTAAAGGTAAATTAAAGAAGTGCTGGAGTTCTCTAGCTCCTGTATCTAAGTGGCAGTAATTGGATTCACACAAATCTAAGGTTGAATTTCTGCTTCATCACTTACTTACTGTGCCAGAGGCTACTAACTGCTCTAAGTGCTCATTGTCAATTTATGTTTGGTAAGAAAATATCCCAAGTTTTAGCAGGGCACACAGCTGCCCAGCCATAGGCAACATTTCTCAGTCACCCCCGCAGCAAGGTATGGCCATGAGTCTAAGTTCAGGTCAGTGGAGTGTGAGCAAGCAGGATTTTCACAAATTCTGGGTCATCTCCTTCAGGACAAAGCCAGTTGTCCCTAAATATCCTTTTTCCTTCCCAAGTGCTGGAACATATATATGGTGGTAACCGAGCTTTTTCCATGGCAGAAAGGTACCTGGGGGGTACCTGGGTGGCTCAGTCGGTTAAGCGTCTGACTTCGGCTCAGGTCATGATCTCACCACCCGTAGGTTCAAGCCCCGTATCGGGCTCTGTGCTGACAGCTGAGCCTGGAGCTTGCTTTGGATTCTATGTTTCCTTCTCTCTCTCTGCCCATCCCCCACTCACACTCTATCTCTCTGAAAAATGAATGAATGTTAACAAAAATTTAAAAAAGAAAAACGAAAAGGAGCCTGGGTCTCAAAATGACCTTGTGGAGTATTGCTACTCTGACAGTCTGGAATGCTCACACTGGGGCTGGTAAGAAATCATCAACTTAATTAATGAACCCACTATACTTTCTGGTCTCTTCATTATGGCGGCTCAGACTATAATCTCAAAACCTCATTTGTCAAGAGTCCTTGGTGTTTAACCCCTCTGGATCTCAGTTTCTTCTATAAACTGAGGATAATGCCTATCTCACATCCATTGTGAAGGTTACATGAGAAAATGCATGGGGGTAGGGGGAACCAGAGCCTGGCAGATGAATGGCATATGATAAATATTTTGTAGTATTCCCTTAAATCATTTAGGAACATGTGTTTCATATACCTTTTTAGTGATTATAGAAAATAAAGCAACTGAATGTCAAGTAGCTGAATGTGATTTGCACTGTATAGGAGACACCAATAAACCCATCAAGAGTTGAAAATGTCATAAGTCAGAAATGCATTTAATATATCCAACCAACCAACCAAACACCCTAGCTTAGCCTAGCCCACCTTAAACGTGCTCAGAACTTTTAAACTAGCCTATAGTTGCACAAGATCGTCTAACACAAAACCTATTTTACACTACGGTGTTGTATATCTCATGTAACTTATTGAATACTGTACTGAAAGTGAAAGCCAAAATAGTTGTGTGGGCACAGAGTGGTTATAAGCACATTGGCTGTTTACTCTCCTGAACCCGTGGCTGCAGCTCACCGCCACTGCCCAGCATCACGAGAGAGTATCATACTCCATATCGCTAGACTGGGAAAAGAGCAAAATTCAAAATCTGAAGTATGGTTTCTGCTGAATAAGTATCCCTTTTGCAGCATCACAAAGTCAAAGAAATTATAAGTCAAGCCATTGTAAATGAGGAACTGTCTGTATATAACAGCACTCATGCGTTTCCATCAGATTAAAGGCTTCTTGACACCAGTTCTGAATCTTGTTTACCACTGTATCCCAAGAGCACACGCAGATTAACACTAAATATTTGATGAGTAAGGAGAACATTGATATAAAATGTGAGTTAGTTGTTTTTATATCCATCACTTCCTTCCCTCCCCGTGACCCCACCCATGGAAGGAGGAAGCTCCTATACAGAATGGAGTAACTTGCTCAAGTTGGCCGAGTTAATAAGAAGCAGACTCAAGATTTGAACCAAATCCAGGCCTTGCTGGATCCACATGTTGAGGTCTTTTCACCCTGACTGGATAAGTACTCTTTCTTGAGGGCAGACTCGGAGACAAGTAAGATATTTGTTTACTGGTGGATGGAGAGAAGCAATCTGAAAGAAACAGGGCGAGTCATAGGAGATGTTTTTCTATTTTAAAATTTGGTGAGTACTGCACAGCCCTGCAGCTGTGGTTATTCTCCCCTTCCTTGTTTCTTAGAGGGGAAGAACTGAGCTAAAGCACCCTTCTCACTTCATTCTACCAATCTATGGCATAGCTAGAACTTTTGGATCCCTACAAGAGGGAAAAGTTCAAATAAATTTCTTTAAAGACTCCTTATTAAATGGCCAGTCCTGGTGTTTTTTACACTAGAGAGGAGAGGAGGAGAGAAGCCCCCCACAGGGGTTAGCCATGCCCTAACTCTAGCTGGTTTGCAGTGTCCTTCACAGTTTCATTATCACTATCGTGGCAACACATGAGAGTCCCTGATCCCCAAGAAGATAAGTCAGTGCTCTTCAGCAAGGGGACAAGCAGAACTAGTTCCCCTGTGCAGAGGGGTTGATGGATTATGATCATGAATTATGAATTTGAGGCATATTGGTTTTGACAACTATCTGATAAGAAAGATATTGGCTGACTAGGTTTTAGTTGGATGCTTTTGCAGAGACTCTGGCGTGTTAAAAAAGCAGGTGATGAGTGCCTGGGTGGTTCAGTCAGGTAAGTGTCAGACTCTTGATTTCAGTTCAGGTCATGATCTCATGGTTCGTGGGTTTGAGCCCCACCTTGAGCTCTGCTCATGCAAGCAAGGGGCCTGCTTAAGATTCTCTCTCTAAAAAAAAAAAAAAGGCAGGTGAAGATGGAAAATTCCAGATGAATGAAAAAATTCCAGATGTTCTCTGTTTAGATTCAGAAATGCTTCCTCTATGATATCCCTAGACTACTGGCTGACTTGCAAAACAGAAATTTATAATTGACCATTCTTCCATATTTTTTCTCAGGATCGACACACAATAAAATAAATTAATGTTTATTAATTTCATTGTGTGTGTGCATGTGTGTATATGTGTGTGTGTGTTCCCAGGTTTAGAAAATTTCTACAATTATTATTTGCAAATACTGTATTTGGTCTCAGATATCTATGACAATATTACTTAATACTTTTAATTAATACTCTTTTCTCTCTGTCTTCATTCTTTCATTTTAACCCCTTCCTTCTCTTACCACTTACTCTTCTTTTTCTCTAACCCGAATCACAAAGGTGGAGACTGTTCAAGGTGAGCAGGGTGAAAACCATGTCACTTCCTTTCTGATTCTGCCCCGAAATGTGAGCAAGAAAGAGCCCCTTAAGCTTTCGCCTTCCCAGGTCTAAACTTGGTGGACACTCTTTTGTGAGAAGCTGTAGCTACAGAGAACAGTAGGAGAAAATGCCTTCAATCTAGACTGGTATCTGGAACCATGAATCTACATGTGGATGCTGGACCCCTATGCAGAAATCAAGGCCACCCAACATCCACCCCAGTGGTGGTGACAGATACAGACTAAGAATACTCTGCCCTTACTTGAACTTTGTGCCTTCTGAGGTTTGGATTAGTTCCTGATAGAAAAATAAAATTGTTCTCAAATTAAAACATATAAGGGGATGGGCACCTGGGTGACTCAGTCAGTGAAGTGTCTGACTCTTGATTTTAGCTCAAGTCACGATCTCGTGGTTCATGGAATAGAGCCCCACATCCAGCTCTGAGCTGACAGTGTGGAGCCTGCTTGGGATTCTCTCTCTTCTTCTCTCTCTGCCCCTCCTCTGCTCACACTCTCTCTCAAAATAAATAAATTAACTTTTTTTTAAAGAATATATAAGGAAAGATAATAAGAGAACACAAATGCATTTGGGGAGGGGGAGAACTTGGAGTCAGACTGGGGTTTAAATTTTTGACCTAGTGAAGAAAAAGTATCATGAAGCCAGTACATTTTGGAACTTGCAGGCCTTTGGTAAAAAAAAAATATTAAGTGTCTTTTCTGTTTTTTTGCTATCGTGCGGGAGAGATAGAAGCGGGAGAGGCATGAAGGATAGATAGGGCAGGGTGGGTGCAGCCCAGGAGAGAAGAGTGAAGGGAAGCAGATTTAGGTCCCAGAATTTCCTTGTAAAGAAGAAATGATGTAAATTCTTCCTGGCATGCTCAGTTTTATTTTTTTATGTTTATTTATTTTTGAGAGAGAGAGAGAGAGATAGAGCACATGTGAGCAGAGGAGGGGCACAGGGAGAGAAGAACAGAGGATCCGAAGTGGGCTCTGCACTAACAGCCCAGAGCCCAATGTGAGGCTCAGACTCACAAACCATCAGATCATTCCCTGAGCCGAAGTCAGGGGCTCAACTGACTGAGCCACCCATGTGTCCCCTGTCATGCCCAGTTTTCAAATGTAATCAATTTTCTACTTGGAAGGTAAAGGAAATGGGGTAGTACCAGAGGGCTAGTGAAACCAAACCATGCTAAACATGGTACCAAATGGGTATAAAAATAAATTCCCTTAGTGATCCATACGTACTAATCCACACATAGAAAGGGAATGAATAGTCTGGAAAGTCATTCAAATACAATAACACATTTATGATTATTTAGGAACACTAACCTTACATAAATTACTAGACAAAAGATTTATTAGTGGTTAGAGAAATCTATTAATACTATGTTGCTTAACAGACTTCTCATTCCTAGAATCTAAGAAATACACAATAATCCTATATCACCTACACAGCTCTTCCCCTGGTGTCAAGAGCAAAATTAGAATTCACAAGCTGCTGTCATGCCCCTCCAGCCCAGCAGCCAGTGACAGCTTCCCTGGGACAGCTGCTGGAGGAGGGAGGGGCATGGCACATCCGATTATTAGAGATTTTTTAAAAATTTTTTTAATGTTTTATTTATTTCTAGGAGAGAGAGAGAGAGACAGCATGAGCAGGGCAGGGTCAGAGAGAGAGGGAGTCACAGACTCTGAAACAGGCTCCAGGCTCTGAGCTGGCAGTCAGCACAGAGGCCGACGCGGGGCTCGAACCCACGAACCGTGAGATCATGCTCTAAGTGAAAGTCGGATGCTTAACCGACTAAGCCACCCAGGTGCCGCGAGATTTTTTTTATATGTATATACCATAGTGGTTTGGTTTGGTTTGGTTTTGCCTCTCTTACCAGAGCATGTACTATAGAAAGATCCTAGCACAATGTTCCATATCCTTACATCAAAAAATAAGTAGGGGAGTCTGGGCAGCTCAGTTGGTTAGATATTCGACTTCAGCTCAGGTCATGATCTCATGGTTCATGAGCTTGAGCCCCACATTGGGCTCTGTGCTGACAGCTTGGAGCCTGGAGCCTGCTTCAGATTCTGTCTCCCTCTCTCTCTTCCCCTCCCCTGTGTGCTCTCTCTCTCTCAAAAATAAACTTAAAAATTTTTTTAATAAGTAAATATAAGAGGATCCCATGCTCAAATATAGTTAAGGCAAGCTTCATTAAAGATAAGCAGGATTTGTTTCAGGAGAGCTTCTGAGGGGTTTTGTGAATCCCAAAGACAGTTTGAAACATTTCCCTAATGTACGTGGTCACCAAACTCTATTTCCTTTTTCTTCTTCTCCTTAAAAATATTTTTTTTCTTTAGGGGCACCTGTCTCAGTCCATTGGGAGGCCAACTTCAGGTCATGATCTTGTGGTTTGTGAGTTCAAGCCCCCCCATCGGGCTCTGTGATGACATCTTGGAGCCTGAAGCCTGCTTGGGATCCTGTGTCTCTCCTCTCCCTGTGACTCCCCCACTCATGCGCTCTCTCTGTCTCAAAAAATGAGTAAATGCTAAAAAACAAAAAAAAAGTAAAAAATAAATTAAAAAATTTCTTTAAACCAAGTCATATCAAAGGATTAGAATACTAACCTAAAAGACTTATTTAGAAGTTCAGTATATTATTTATTCAACAAATGTTTATGAAACCTGTCAGACAGCAATACTTAAATAGGCACCTATTATACACCAGGAACTCTCCTAGCTGTTCAGTTCAGGGGGTGAAACAGACAAAGTCCTGGCCCTCAGTGAGGTCACATTTACGGAGAAGACAGATTGGCAACAGGCAAGTAAACAAATAAGCTAGTCTCACAAATGCAGTGGAGACCTCAAAGAGCCTAATGTAAACCATGTGAGCTGAGAGCTGAATGAAATCGGGGATGGAGCCTTGTGGAGACTGGAAGGAACCTTCCCAAGAAAGAGGAACAGCAAATGCAAAGGCCTTGACGTGGAACTCATTTGGCTGGCGTTCAGAAAAGGGAAGATGAGGGGGTGGGGTGGGCGGGGGTAGGAACTCTTCCAACAAGGGGAGAGTGAGGGAGATGAATGCAGGGCGGGCATGGGAGCACCCAGAGGCTTTTGTTTGGGGTTTGTTTTTACTTCTTATTTTGAGGTACTTTCAAATTATAAAGAAGATGCAAAAGTATACAAAGAGCTCCCATATACCTTCCACCTAGGTTCCCCTGCAAATCCATTGTACAGTCACCTAAATTAGGGAATTAATATTGATATAAGCCTATCACCTAAGAGATCCCACTTAACTTCAACAGTTGTCCTAATAATACCCTTTATAGCAAATTTCTTTTTCTTTTGGTACAGGACCCCATCTAGAATCATGGGTTGTATTTAATTGTCATATCTCTTGAATGTACTTCAATCTAGAATATTTCCTCAGCCTTTCTTGTATTTTGAGACCTACACATTTTTCAAGTTCACAGGCCAATTATTTTGTAGAATGACCCTCAGTTTGAATTTTTTCTGATGTTTCCTCATAGTTATTCAGGCTATGCCTTTTTGGTAGGAATTTTACAGAAATTATTCTGTGTTCTCAGTCTTACATATCAGAAGGTATATAATGTTAATTTGTCTGATTTCTAGTGATGTTAATTTTGACTAAGGTGGTATCTATCAGATTCTTCCACTAATGGGTTATTACTTCCTACTTTTAAAATAAATTATTTTGTGGGGAAAAAGCTTTGAGACTATGTAAATACATGATTCCTTAATAAACTTTCACTGTCATTTTATTGATGCTTCATGTCTGAACCATTATAATGTTGGTTGCCAAGTGGTGATTTCCCAATTTTTTTATTCCTTCAACATTTATTAGTTGCATTCTAATGTAAAAGAGAGTTTTCCCTTTCCCCCTATCCATTCATTCATTTATTCATTCATCCTTTCATATCTTTATAGACCCATAGATTCCTATTATAGTCAATGGATTACAATTTGCTGCTGCATCATTTCTTTGGATGCTCAAATTGTCCATATTTAACCATCGAGAGCCCCTTCAGGCTACCTCCTGTGCTCTTCTGATATGTCTTCATCAGTTTTTAAGCTCTTCCTTATTTTCTGGCCCAAGAAGTTTCCAGGCTCGTCTTGTGCTTCCCCTGCCCCAGCCCTGGAATCAGCCATTTCTTTCAAGGCCCCTGGCTCCTTGTAGTGGGGAATGGTTTTAGAAACCAAGATTTAGATGCTAAGTGTGGTCATAGCTCCTAGGATGTTATTGCCTCTAGACGTTTTCATTGGCCTGAAATAGGAAACATATGCACAAACACAACATATGCATATGCATATACACATACCACAAACATACAACATATCTGCATATCTATCTATCTATCATCTATCTATCTATCTATCTATCTATCTATCTATCTATCTATCTATCTATCTATCTATGTACCATGACTTCTCTATGTCTCCAATTGCAATCAAAACCACAGCAGTTATTCTAGCCTTACCCCTGTCCATATTTGTACCTTATTTACTTGCTTGGCTCATTCCTCCTTTATGTAGCCAGTTTTTTTAAGCCCATCGCTGCTTTCTCAACCTTGGAACTCTATCTCCCCTACATGCCCTCAGCCTCTTCCTCAGCTCCGTTTCCTTGGTCCCAGCTCTTCAGCCCGTGCCATCCATAGCTACCTCAGAGGAAGGAAAAAGAAGAAAACTTTCTTAAAGAAAAAATAAGGGAAAAGAAGGGAACAAAAAAGGAACAGAAAGAAAGACACTGAAAGAAATTTTCCCTTTAAAAAATACGTTATAAAACATACAAAATGTAGAAAGAATAATATTCTGGCCCCTACCTAGCATGTGTCCTTAGCAGGGACACTTCTCAGCTCCTGCCCAGCTTTGTTAGGTCAATACCCCCTACCACCTCACTTGCTCTCTGTATTCTTTTGAAACAATCCCAGAAATTATATCATTTCATCTCTAAAGATTTCTATATGCATATCAAAAGAAATTACAATACTATTATAACACTTTAAAAATTCACAATTGTTCCTTAATGGCATCATACGTCTTGGAAGTGTTCAAATATTTTCAGTTGTGGAGAGTTTGAAGCAGGAAAGGAATATATTCAGATAGAAATTTTCAAAGGACCTCTTTAGCCACCAAAAGGTGAATGGGCTGTAGAGAGGAAAGAGCTAAGTCAGGAAGATCAGTTAGAAGTTTTCTGATTGCCTTGACCATAGGTAATGGTTACTTGGATCAAGGTGTATCACGGGAGATAAAAAGAAGGGGTCAGATGCTTGATGTATTTTGGAGATAGGGTGCACCAGACTTGTTGAATAGAGTGGACATGGATGTGAGGAAAAAAAAAAAAAAGTGGAATGAAAAGAGAGGAAAATAAATTTTTGACCTGAGCAAGTGACTAGCTGTTATACTGTATTAATTATCACTTGCTGTGTAACAAATTACCCCCACATGGAATCATTTATCATCTCTTGTGGTTTCTGTGAGTCCAGAATTCAGACAGGTCCCAGCAGAGATGGCTTGTTTCTGTTCCATATATGGAACCTCAGCTGGAAGGCTCAAAGGCTGGAGGCTGAAACCATCTAAAGGTCTGTTCAACTTACCTGTCTACTGGTTAATGATGGATGTCAGCCTGGGCCTTACCTGTGGCTATCAGCTGGAGTATGTACACATGACCTCTTCATGTGGTCTGAGCTTTTTCACAGCATGGTGTTCGGCTTCAAAAAGGGAGCATCTTGAGAGAGATAAAGAGCCAGGCAGAGGAAACTCTACCTTTTCTCTGATCCAGTGTCAGAAGTTACACAGCATCACCTCCTCTGAGCTCTACTGATCAGAGAAGTCACAAACCCTGCCGAGATCCGAGAACAGAGATCACAGAACCCACCTTTCAATGGCACAACGTCAGTCACGTTGTAAGAAGAGCACAGGAAATGGGATAAGTATTTTGGTGCAACTATTTGTAAAATACAGTCTCCCATAGGTGATAGGCCCTAAATGGAGACAACTTGGGTAATGGTGTTTTGGTAGTACTCATAAGTCAATTTCACTAAGCAGGACTATAAAATAGACAGGCGGACATAAAAGTCCAGAGCACCCAAAAGATCCCCAGGTTAGAGATACAGATTTAGATGGTATTTTTAAGTCATGACATTGGATGAAATAACCTCAGGAAAGGATGAAGGTAGAACAGAGGGCTAGAGGGCTGGTAGAACAGGAGTGGCTATTGAGTATGGAGTGAATAGATGAGTGAGATGTCCTGGGAAGCCCAGAGAAGACTTTCAAAAAGGATTTCGAATCACTTTTAAGAATTACCTTCTTGGGGGGCACCTGGGTGGCTTAGTCGGTTGAGCGTCCGACTTTCGCTTGGGTCATGATCTCGTGGTTCGTGGGTTCGAGCCCCGCGTCGGGCTCTGTGCTGACTGCCAGCTCAGAGCCTGGAGCCTGTTTCAGTCTGTGACTCCCACTCTCGCTGACCCTCCCCTGCTCACGCTGTCTCTCTCTCTCTCCTAGAAATAAAACATTTAAAAAAAATAAATAAATATTAGGAAAAAAAACATTGATTTCGATGCTTCATAAATATATATATGTATATATACACATATATATGAAGCTTTTCATATATATATATACATATATATATATGAAGCTATTCATATATAGCTATTCATGAATATAGCGATTCATAAGGGTTAACAGAACATATATAGAATTAAAATATAACTGGACAAGTAAGCATTAACAGTGAAGTGTATTAAACGCTGGTGTGAGAAAATACAGCATACTCTGCAAGTATGTATGAGAAGCATTCAATATAGACTGGAGGAAAATCAAAGTCTTCCAGGAGGAATTAAAATTTAAGTGGAGACCTAATGGATAAGTGAAAGCCAGTTCCAGATGGAAAGATGTGGTCCAAATAGGGAGATTGGCATGTGCAAAGCCTTGGAATTATGGTAGCAAATAAAACCTTCAAATAACTGGAGGTGGTAGAGGTACTGAAGATGCTGAAGAGGTGTTGAGAATGGGGCCTGAAATCATGAAAAAATCTGCCACTAGCTACAGTCCCATAGGAGGTCCATGGGGAATTTGAAAGGAATGATTCCAGCAGTTTTCACTTCAGGAGGATCAGTTCTGGCCATAAAAGGGAGAATGCCTGCAAAAGAATAAGAAAACCAATAAGGAGGCTTCAGCAGTACTCCAGGTGAGAAATAGCTCCAGCAACTCTGATACTTCCACACCACCCAAGCATTCAGCTTTCTGATCTTACCACTCTTGTTCGGTCATGTCCACCCTGTTTTACCTCTTGGATCTTGTAATCATTAAAATCCATACCGACAACTCCCTCCTCTTCTTTCCCTCTGTTGAACTTACCTTGCAAAACCCAACCCTAGTTTTATCCAATTGCCCACCAGTTTGATACATGGAGCTGAGTAGATGTGCCTCGAAAAAAATATGTGAATGTGCTAATAGGTTTCACTTTAAATCTATGACCTTGTGCAGGTCTTTTGTATAATCCTATGCTCTTTCCCTAGTCTATTTGTTTCCCAGCTATCTCTGATAACTATTCCAATTCTTCTCTCAGCTTGAACCTCCTTCTACATTTTTATTCCCTGCCAGTTACCTTTGTTTTCTATTTTACTGAGAAAATCAAAATTATTAAAAGACAGTTTCCAGACCTTGATAACATTATATTAAGTGAAATAAGTCACTCACAGAAAGACAAATACACAGGACCACAATACTGTGTGATTCCCATGTTTATGAGACATCTAGTCAAGCTCCTAGAAACAGAAAGTAGAATGACTGCTAGTTGCCAGGGGCTGGGGGAAGGGGAAAATGGAAGTTGTTCAATGAATATAGAATTTCAGGTTTGCAAGGTGAAAAAGTCTTAGAAATCTGTTGCGCAGTGTGAATATATGTACGCTGAGGAACTATGCACTTAGAAATTATTAAGATGGTAAACTTTATGTTATGCATTTTTACAAATTTCACCGCAATTAAACAACAACAAAAATATAGCTTTCGGTCTACAACCTGGTTCGCTCTCAGCTGGGAGCATTGTGCCCACACAAGGTCTTCTGTCCCCGCTGCTGCCTCCCCACCTGGCCAGGTGGTCTCACACCCTTTTGTATCCAAGCAGAGGTGCTGATGAAGACAATTCAGAGATATCCACACAGAGCTACTCCCCTAATAAAACCTCAAGGCAGAGAGGTAAACTTGTCCCATGTGAAGAGTCTCAGAGTTCTCAGAGTCACAGAGCTCAGGGCTCTGCTGTAGCCCAGAACTGCCGCAGAAGTTACCAAGTGAGACCATCCCTGGGGAGAAGCTGATGGAATTCCTGAACGAGTTTGTGGAAGATGCGGAATGGAATGCACCCCGAGGAGGACCGGCTCAGTTGGGCCCGCGAAATGACGAAGATCGGCATCACCACCCAGAATCTAGGCCAGGAAACTAAATGAGCAGAGGAAAGGTGATGTGCATCCTGCCCAGGCTGGATGGAAACGGACCAGGCAGGACTCAACAGCACAAAGGCTTGGAAGAAAGAGCAGAGACCCTCGTATTTGACCCTTTTGCCCCCATGTATACTGAGAGATCTCAGGGGCCAGTTTGGGAAGAAACTGTAATGTTGGGCTGGACTCAGAGCTCCATTCTTGGGCACCATTTAGTTCCCTGTCCTAACTCAACCAAAAGTACATTTAATGCTTGTCAAAAACATCACTATGGAGGACCCACTTTAGGTTGCCTGCTAATTCTATGAAGTCATTTGTGATTTCCTCCATGATCATCAGCTATAGGGGGAAACGACGTGTAATTGCTGATAATAAATGAACAAAAATCAGCACATAAATAAGTGGTTCTTCATAAATATCCATTTGTGCAGATTGTTTACCTGCTGAAACAGCTCCATCTCAGATGTATAATATACCTTTCAAAGGTTACATCCAGGGCCACTGGGGTGACTCAGTGGGTTAAGCATGTGACTCATGATCTCAGCTCAGGTGTTGATCTCAGGGTTGTGAATTCAAGCCCTGCACTGGGTTCTGCACTGGGTGGGCAGCCTTCTTTAAAAAAAAAAAAAAATTATACCAAAAGAAGGGACATTGTAACCCAGGTGTTGATAAACTTTTTCTGTAAAAGGTCAAATAGTAAATATTCAGATTTGTGGATGGGCCGTAAATCTCAGGAAATGAAACAGATGGTGCCAAAAAGGCTAAGATAATTCTGTGAACTGACTATAGTCATAAAAGCATGTTCCTGTTGATGATAAAAAAATATCTAGCAATGTTCTAGAAAAGGAGATTTTATTTCACTTTTACTCACAAACTATTTGTGAATTAAATGATAGTGAAAATGAAGGACTATATGGCAAATCAATGGACATGGGCAATCATGCCTTAATGTGATTTATCTACTTCCCTAAACCTCTCTCTAGTTGTAACAGAAAGTCATTTCTAATCTCGTTGTTAACTGTGAGACCCTTGTGTTATTTGCTCTTCACAACTCATCTTGCCTTGCAGAGTATTAGATATTTTAAAAATGAGGGGGGAACTGGGCAGCTCTGTTGGCTAAGCATCCAACTTTAGCTCAGGTCATGGTCTTATGGTTCGTGAATTCAAGCCCCACATCAGGCTCTCTGCTCTCAGCATAGAGCCCACTTCAGATTCTCTGTCTCTCTCTGTCTCTCTGTCATAAATAAACAACAAAAAAGTTTTAAAGTCAATTAAATTCTAAATAACTTTGAGATTGTTATAGAAATCCATGCTACTTCTGCCCTTCACCCCCACCTAAGCAATGACTCAGATTTCATAGTATTTGAACTGGGCATGTGGACTTTCAGGGTATTTGATATTTTCCATCATGTGTAGCAATTAAAGGCAAGCTATGGACAAAACTGGGGCCTCTGCTTAATTCTATAACCAACCAACCAACCAATCAACCAACAAACCAAGTGGGAAAGTCTCTTCTTCTCACTTTCCTTATCCTTTTTGTTCTTACGATTTTTTAAAAATTTTTATTAAACTACAGTTGATACACAATGTTACATTAGTTTCAGGTATACAACACAATGATGCAACATCTCTATGTGTCATGCTGTGCTCACCACATGTGTGGCTGCCATCTGTCACCATACAACTCTCTTATAATACCATTGGCTATAGTCCCTATGCTGTGCCTTTTATTCCCATGATTTATTCATTCTATAATTGGAAGCCTGTGCCTCCCACCTCCTTTCACCCATATGTATACGTACATATACATATATATGCTTATATATATACATACATGTATATGTATATGTGTGGATATATATGCACACATCATATTTTCTTTATCCATTCATCAGTAAGGGTATGGGTTGCTTCCATATCTTAGTGCTTGTAGATAATGCTACAATAAATATAGAGGTGCATATATCTTTTCAAATTAATGTTTTCATTTTCTTTGGTTAATACTCAATAGCAGAATTTCTGGATCATATGGTATTTCTATTTTTAATTTTTGAGGAACCTCCATAGTGTTTTCCACAGTGGCCATACTAATTTATATTCCCACCAACAGTGTCTGAGGCTTCCTATTTCCTTACATCCTCTCCAACGTTTGTTATTTTGTCTTTTTTATTCTAGCCATTCTTACAAGTATAGGGTGATATCTCATGGTTTTAATTTGCGTTTCCCTGATGATTAGTGATGTCGAATATTTTTTAATGTGTTTCTTTGCCATCTGTATGTCTTTGAAAAAAATGTCTATTTAGGTATTCTGCCCATTTTAATCAGACTGTTTTTTGGTATTGAGTTGTATAAATTCTTTATATATTTTGTATCCTAACCCATTTTGGTATAAATCATTTGCAAATATCTCCTCTCATTCAGCAAGTTGCCTTTCATTTTGTTGATGGTTTCCTTCATTGCATAAAACCCTGTTATTTTAATGTCCCAATAGTTTATTTTTACTTTTATTTCCTCTGCCTGAGGAAACGTATCTAGAAAAATGTTGTGAAGGCTGATGTCAAAGAAATTACTGCCTATGTTTTCTTCTAGGAGTTTTGTGGTTTCAGGTTTCACATTTAGGTCTTTAATCTGCTTTAAGCTTACTTTTCTATATGGTATAAGGAAGTGATTCAGTTTCATTCTTTTTCATATGCCTATCAAGTTTTCCTAGCCACATTTATTGAAGATACTGTCTTTTCCCCTGTGTATGTTCTTGCTTCCTTTGTCATAGATTAATTGGAAATACACAAATGAGTTGTTTCCAGGTTTTCTGTTCTGTTCCATTGATCTAAGTGTCTGTTTTTGTGCCAGTACCACACAATTTTGATGACGGTAACTTTGTAGTATCTTGAAATCTGGGATTGTGATGCCTCCCGCTTTGTTCTTCTTCTTCAAGATTGGTTTGGCTATTCAGGGTCTTTCCTAATTCCATACAAGTTTTAGTATTATTTCTTGTAGTTCTGTGAAAAAATTTTGTTATTTTGATGGGAATTTCTTTGGATTTATAGATTGCTTTGGGTTGTATGGACATTTTAACAATATTAGTTCTTCCAATCCATGAGCATAGAGTATCTTTCTATTTGTTTGTATTGTCTTCAGATATTTTCATCAATGTTTTATCGCTTTTTAGAGTACAGATCTTTAACCTCTTTGGTTAAGTTTATTCCTAGATATTTTATTATTTTTGGCACAATTGTAGATGGAATTGTTTTCTTGAGTTCTCTTTCTACTACTTTGTTATTAATGAGTAGAAATGCAATGGATTTCTGTATTTTAATATTGTACCCTGCAACTTTACTGAATTCATTTATTACTTCTAATAATTTTTTAGTAGAGTCTTTAGGATTTTCTATGTGTAGCATCATGTCGTGTCATCTGCAAACAGTGACAGTTTTGCTTCTATCTTACCAATTTGGATACCTTCTGTTTGTTTGTTTGCTTCTTTTTTTTTTTTTTTGTCCGATTGCTGTGGTTAGGACTTCCAGCACTATCCTGAATAAAAGTGGCAAGAGTGGACATCCTTGTGTTGTTCCTGCTCTTAGAGGAAAAGCTCTCAGTTTTTCACTGCTGACTATGATCTTAGTTATGGGTTTTTCATATATGACCATTATTATGTTGAAGTATATTCCCTCTAAATTTGTTGAGAGTTTTTATCGTGAATGGATACTGAATTTTGTCAAATGCTTTTTCTGCATCTATTGAGATGATCATCTGATTTTTATCCTTCATTTTGTTGATGCGGTCTATCATGTTGATTTCCAGCTGTTGAAGCATCCGTGCATCTGTGGAATAAATACCACTTGATCATGGTGAATGATCATTTTAGCGTATTGTTGAATTCAATTTGCTAATATTTTGTTGAGGATTTTTGCATCTATGTTCATAAGGGATATTGGCCTGTGGTGTTCTTTCATTTGTAGTGTTTTTGTCTGGTTTTGTTATGAGGGTAATGCTGGCCTCATAGAATGAATTTGGAAGCTTTTCTTCCTCTTTTATTTTTTGGAATAGATTTTGGATCTTCTTTAAATGATAGAATGCAATTGTAAATCCATTCTGGCCTTGAACTCTTTGCTTTAAGATTTTTTTGATTACCAATTCAATTTTGTTACTAGTAATCACTCTCTTCAGATATTTCTACTTCTTGCTGATCCACTTTTGGAATTGTATGTTTCTAGGATGTCCAATTTGGATTGTATCCTTCTAGGATGTCCAGTTTGTTATCGTATAATTTTTCATAGTATTTTTTTCTAACTCTTTGTGTTTCTGTACTGTCGGTTGTTATTTCTCTTTCCTTTTTCACTTTATTTATTTGTGTCCTCTCTTTTTTGATGAGTCCAGATAAAGGTTAATCAATTTTGTTGATTTTTTTCAAAGAACCTGCTGTTAGTTTCATTGATCTTTTCTTGTTTGTTTTTTTTTAAATTTCTATTTCACTTATTTCTGCTCTGATCTTAATTATTTCTTTCCTTCAACTAACCTTGGGCTTTGTTTATTTTTTTTTTCTAGTTCCTTTAGGAACTAGATTGATTCTAGTTAGACTGATTATTTGAAGTTTTTCTTGTTTCTTCAAGTAGGCCTGTATCACTATAAATTTCCCTCTTAAAACTGCTTTTGCCACGTCCCAAAGATTTTGGCCATTGTATTTCATTTTAATTTGTCTTTATGTACTTTTTTATTTCCTCATTGACCCATGAACTGTTTTGTAACATGTTATTTCGCCTCCATGTGTTTGCGTCATTTTTCTGTTTTCTTTTCTTTTCCTTTTAAAAGAATGGAATTTATTTCTCCATTCTTTTTTTTAATGTGTATTTATTTTTGAGAGAGAGAGAAAGAGATCATGACTGGGGGTGAGCAGAGAGAGAGGGATGCACAGAATCCTGAAGCAGGCTCCAGGTTCTGAGGTGTCAGCACAGAGCCCTGATGTGGGGCTCGAACTCACTAGCAGTGAGACCTGATCTGAGCCAGATGCCTTACTGACTGAGCTACTCAGGCGCCCCTGTTTTATTTTCTTATGATTGATTTCTAGTTTCATACCATTGTGGTCAAAAAAGATGTGTGATGGGGGGTGATGGGCATGGAGGAGGGCACTTGTTGGGATGAGCACTGGGTGTTATATGCAAACCAACTTGACAATAAACTATTTAAGGAAAAAAAAAAGATGTGTGATATGATGTCAGTCTCCTTAAATATACTGAGACTTGTTTTGTGACCTAACATGTGGTTGATTCTAGAGGGTGTTCAATGTGCCTTTGTAAAGAATGTGTATTCTGGTGTTTCTAAATGGAATGTTCTATATATATCTGTTAAGTTCATCAGGTTTAATGTGTTGTTCAAAGCTACGGTTTTCTTACTGAATTTCTGCGTATTAATAGTTAAGTTATCTATCCATTGATGTAGGTATGGTGTCAAAGTCCCCTACTATTGTTGCATTACTAACAATTTTTCCCTTTATGCTTGTTAATATTTGCTTTATGTGTTTAAGTACTTCCATGTTGAGTGCGTAGATATTTATAATTGTTATCCTCTTGTTGGATTGACTCCTTTATCATTATGTAATACCAGGCACCTGGGTGGCTCAGTCGGTTAAGCATCTGACTTCAGCTCAGGTCATGATCTCACAGTTCATGAGTTTGAGCCCTGCGTCAGGCTATGTGCTGACAATTCAGATCCTGGAGCCTGCTTCTAATTCTCTCTGTCTGTCTCTTTCTCTCTCTCTCTCTCTCTCTGTTCCTACCCTACTCATGCTCTGTCTCTCTCAAAAATGAATAAACATTAGAAAAATTTATCATTACGTAACACCAAGGGCACTTTTTTGAGATTACATATTGATGAGGCATTTTCACGGAGTGGGTGGAGCAATCAGCTTTTGGAGTAGTACATTTGAATCCCAGTCTTGCTGCTTGTGCATGTGTTCTTTGTTTTTGAGACCTGTGCTCTTACCTAAGGAGAAATATGGTGTCAAATGACACAACTAACCGTTTAGTAGAGTTTGATTCAAGGGAAAACAAATGCACAGATTGGGGCAGTACAGTGCCTTACAAACACACTTCCCAAGGGATTTGGGACAAGAGCGAGTTTTGCAGACCATTGGAAGTGGCAGTGCAGAAACAGATTATGAATGACTTGGGTTGCATATCTGACCTTATTCAGAAAGATGAAGGAAAGAGGAAATAAATATAGAGCCAAAAGTTTGCTTGGTATTTGGGGATTGGCTCAGTATATATACAGGTGACCCTTGAACAACACGGGTTTAAACTATGTGTGTCCATTTATATGTGAATTTTAAAAACAAATACAGTATACTACTGTAAAATGCATTTTATATTTCTTGTAATTTCCTTAATATTTTCTAGGTTACTTTATTATAAGGCCATTGTATGTAATACAAAATGTGTGTTAATCAATTGTTTACATTATTGGTAAGGCTTCCAGTCAACAGTAGGCTTTAATAGTTAAGCTATTGAGGAGTCAAAAGTTACATATGGATTCTCAACAGTGCACGGACAGGGGATCGGCACCCCAACACCCTTGCTGTTCAAGAGTCAACTGTCCTGTGTTTCTGCTCAAGCAGGATATTTATAGGAACACAAAAGTTTGGTTTGCTGACATGACAGCCCAGGCAGGAGTGGCTTCATTTGGGGCCTGGAAATTTATCTAAACAGTAGCAAAAATGTTTAGAGGCATAGACGCTTGAGTCATATTGCCCAGGCTTGAACCCCAATCCAGTGGAAAGATCTGGTGTTCCCAAGTAGCTCAGTGATCAAACTTAATGTCAATCATGGTAGGACAGTCTGTCAATGGACATCTCCTACTGTAATGGCGCCTGAAGAATACAGCATGTCCTATGACAGTTTCTGGCCAAAAATGTGTAACTAAATGTTTCCAGTTAACAGGAAGTACTAGACTTTCAAAAACATTATTGAGCAGAAGAAACCATCCACAGCTGCTCTGTTCTCTTGAAAAAGTAGAAGTCAAAGTCACTGGGCAAAAAAAGTCAGGGAATATAACCAATCACAGTATGTGAAATGTGATTGAGTGCTTGTATGAAAAAACCGACTATTAAACTCTCTGAGACTTGAATATGGAATGGGTTGATATGAGGGAAATATTGTTAAATCTCTTTTATGTGAATATGTTGTTTATGTAGCAATGACATACACATGACATATCATATAGGATCCATTAACATGGTTCAGTGAAATAAATATGCAGAGAAAGACAAACAAATAAATCAAATATAGCAAGATGTTCACAATTGTTGAAGCTTGGATGGATGGATAGGTGTCTGTTACATTATTCTTTCAACTTTTCTATACGTTTAAAAGCTTTCAAAATAAACATTTTGGGGAAAAAAGACTGCTTCCATAGCTCCAGCCAGTACACCTACCAATATGCCTGCATCTATATCCAAGTACTGTATTTTCCCTATGGTTTCCATGATACAATTTTATCCTGCTTTTTACAGTCATTATCTCCAGTTTACAGGCGCTCATCACTTCTACCTACTCAAGGACATCTTGACAGCAATTTTCCCTTCTCTCTTCCACATACCTTCTGTTGTCCCTACATACCCTTCTATCTACTACTGCATTTGTCTACTACCCTTTACATAAAAATTCAATTCAATTTAGTAAATATTTACTGAGCACCTACCACGTGCTGGGGATATGGTAATAAATAAGGTACTGCTTTCATGGAGCTTATCCTTTAGTTGATGGAGACAGATAATACAGAGAGTAAGTAAACCAATTATGTAGTATGTAAGAGGGAGCTAGGCAACAAGGAGAAAATAAAGCAAAATAAGAAGGAAGGGGAATATATGTGTAGGGTTTCCAGGGTTCTTCACAACCTGTGTGGAAGCTTGTATAGACCTTACACCAAAGCACTGGCCTGGCAGGCAAAGCCTGAGCTAGCTATCAGGCCTCATTTTACTCCCCTTGCCCAGGCACCTGTGTACAGTAAACGTCTTGGACTGTCATATGGGGTAGCTCTGGAGATTTTGCTATTTAGATAGAGTGACTTTCAAATTACCTTAGATTTTCCTACAGTTCAAATGGGGAACTATTGGTGGTTTGAGAAGAGAATACAATCTGACTTAAGGTTTAATAGCATTACTTGCGCTACTGTGTTGAGAATGCACTGCACGAGGATGGAGGTGGAAGTAAGGAATTTAGAAAACCAATCCAAGTAAGAGAGGATGATGTCACAGATGAGATGTGAGTAGGGAAGGTCCCATTCTACATATATATTTTAATAGATGTAAAAGGATCTGTTGATGGAGTGAATATGGGACATATAAGAAAGAGAGAAGTCAAAGATGACTCCAGGCTTTGGGTACTGAACAATCAGAAGGATGGAATTTTGATCATCTGAGATGAAGATTATTGGTAGACCAGGGTTTGAGAAGAAGATCAGGAGATTGAATTTGGACATTAAATATAATTAAATCTGAGGGGTGCCTGGGTGGCTTAGTCGGTTAAGCGTCTGACTTTGGCTCACGTCATGATCTCACAGTTCGTGGGTTCGAGCCCCGCATCGGGCTCTGTGCTGATGGCTAGCTCAGAGCCTGGAGCCTGTCTCAGATTCTGTGTCTCCCTCTCTCTCTGACCCTCCCCTGCTCATGCTGTCTCTCCCTTTCTCTCTCTCAGAAGTAAATAAAACATTAAAATAAATAAATAAAGAAATAAGCAAACAAACAAATAAATAAATAAATAAATAAATTTTAAGTGCCTATTAGAATCCAAATGGAAATGAGTATAGAAGTCTAGAGATCGTGGGTTTCAAAGAATTTCAAGGGTTCTCAATAATTGTCTACAGTCATTTTTACCATTTCTTTTTCCTTCATTCTCCTGTGAACCTGTGGTATAGCAAGAAAGATATTTGGTCATCATCCTTAGTTCCTGGAACAAACCTCCCTAAACCCTTGGAATTTTCTAAATGATAAGAGTGTCTTTTGTCCTTCATTTGGAGCCCTTTGGGCTTATGGTAATGAAGTGACTTGGGGTGGTGCCACTAGATAGCCTCAGGGTGGGGCTGGTATCCAGAAGACCAAGTGATTAGAGGGTTGAAACTTTCAGTACCACCCACTGGTCCCTGAGAAAGGGGTAGGAGGGTGCTGCAGATTAAACTCTAAAAACTCTTCAACAAGATTTGATGAAATTGCAGGTTGGTGAACACATGCACATTCTGGGAAGGTGGTACACCCCAGTTACTTGGGGACAGAAGCTCCTATGCTCAGGAACTTTCCGGGTTTTGCTTTAC
Organism: Hyaena hyaena; assembly: GCF_003009895.1. NCBI lineage: Eukaryota > Metazoa > Chordata > Mammalia > Carnivora > Hyaenidae > Hyaena > Hyaena hyaena. Next base: position 265,307 of record NW_024081077.1, on the reverse strand, counting down.
GGACATCGTCATCTGGCTGTACATCTATTCCTTTTATAAACTCCTTAATAATAAACTGATTTATTTATGTAAATGTTTCTCTGAGCTCTGTGAGCTGCTCTAGCAAACTAATCAAACCTGAATTGGGGGTTGTGGGAACCTTGAATCTATAGCCAATTGGTCAGAAGCACAAGTGACAACCAAGATTTGTGATTGGGGTCTGAAGTGGGATATGTGTGTGTGACCGTTTTGTGGGACTGAGCTCTTAGCCTGTGGATCTGATGCTTTCTCCAGTGTGGGAAACCTAGTCAGTGTCCATTGAGAACTGGAGAATTGCTCTGTGATGTTGGAAAAAAATACACTAGAGAATCCATTCCAGACTTGTCCCCTATCACTGCTCTGAAACTGCTTATGTCACCAATTACTTCCCACTGCTAAATCCGGTGGCAAATTTTCTTCATACTCAAAGAATGTTCTTCTAGCTACAGGAGAATTTGGAGTCTTTACAAAGTCCTTTATCAGAGTCATTTGACATAGAAGATCATTTCCTCCAGTTTTGAAAAAAAAAAAATTTAACTAAACTTCACCCTTTCCTGTTCCTCATTTTTCACAGACACACCTTCCTTCTCTCAGTCTGCTTTACTGGTTTTTCCACATTTTCCCAATGCAAGTGTTGGAAGGCAAAGTCCTAGAGCTCAACCCTTGCATCCTATCTCTTTACATAGATTAACCTTCCCTGCAGGTGTGGCTAGTTCGAAGTTTCTGTCTAGTGCAGATATCTCCTCCAAGCTCCAGACCATGACTGGACATCTTCATGTGGATGTCTAGTCACAAATTCAAACTTACAGGTCCAAAACCAAACTCCCACACCCCCTTAATTCTCCTGTAGTCTTACACATCTCAAAAATAGCAACTCCATTTTCCCAGTTTCTCAGGTCAAAATCTTGGAGTCATCCTTGACTCTATTTTTTTTCCCTCAGACTCATATCCAGTACCTCAGACACTCTTCAGGTTTATTTAAAAACATACCTATAATCCACACCTACCACTACCATTCTGGTTCAAGTCCATTATCCCTTACTTAAATTACAGAACTAGTTTCTTTCTTTCTTTCTTTCTTTCTTTCTTTCTTTCTTTCTTTCTTTCTTTCTTTCTTTCTTTTTTTAGTGCTTTAATGTTTATTTAATTTTAAGAGAGAGAGTGCAAGCGAGGAAGGGGCAGAGAGAGAGGGAGACACAGAATCTGAAGCAGACTCCAGGCTCTGAGCTGTCAGTGCATAGCCCCATGAGGGGCTCCAACCCATGAACCACAAGATCATGACCTGAGCTGAAGTTAGACACTTAACTGATGGAGCCACTCAGGCGCCTCTAAAGAACTAGTTTCTTAACTGGCCTCTATGCTTTTTGCATTTACCCTTCTACAGTCTAGTCTATTTTCTATAAAGCTGTCAGAAGGATCATTTTAAAATAGAAGTTAAGCTATGCCATAGGTATAGTCAAAACTTTCCAAAGGCTTTCCACGTTATTCAGAATCAAAGCCCACGTCCTTCTGATGGCAAAACATGATTTGCAGCACCCCCCTCCGCTGCCACCCGTGACCTCCTCCCACTCCCCTCCTCCATCACTATGCTATAGTCACAGTGACCTCTGCTTTTCTTGAAGACATTAAGCATGCCTGTCCTCGAGGCTTTTGCATTTGCATTTCCAGCTTCTTATAACTGTTTCTGGGGCACTGGGTGGCTCAGTCATTTGAGTGTCCAACTCGTGGTTTTGGCTTAGGTCATGATCTCATAGGCTTGTGGGTTAGAGGCCCGCATCTGGCCCTGCTTGGGTTTCTCTCTCTCTTTCTCTCTCTCTCTCTGTCCCTATCCTGTATGTGCATATGCTCTCTCTCAAAAACAAAAACAAAAACAAAAACAAAACTGTTTCCTTAGGGATTTACCTGTTGTTTCCTTACATCCTTCAGATCTCTGCTAAAATGTTACCGTATCAGAGTCTTTCCTAACCACTCATTATATGAAGTCCTTCTTCCAACCATCGTTCTGTCTGACTCTTAACCTGCTGCATTTTTCTTACTAGTACCCATTATTTCCTGACATATGCTTACATATTTGTCTCTGTCCACTAGAATGGAAAGTCATGACGGCAGAGATGTCTGTTTTTGCTTTTAGTTTTTACTGTTGAATTCCCAACACCCAGGAAAGTGGTCAGCATAGTTAGTTCTTGGTAACTAAGGATGAAGAATGATACATACAACAGTGAGAGTGGAGCAACCAGCCTCCAAGATGGCTCCCAATGATCCCCGCATCTTCATGCTTTTGTATAAACCCTTCCCACAGGAAGTAGAGCTGACTGACCTGTGTAACTAGTGGCAGAAATGACAATGGGTGACTTCCAACGTGAGGTCATAAAAGATGTTGTGGCTTCTATCTCGCCCACTCTCTCGCATTAGTCATTGTGACAGGGAAGACAAGATTGTGTCATGAGGTTGTTCAAGTGGTCTACAGACACGCTTGTGTAGGAAGGAACTGAGGGCCTGCTGACAAGCAGCACCACTCGAGAGTGAACTATTTTAGGAGCAGATTTCAAACCTTAGTCAAGCTTTTAGGTGACTACAGCTTGGACTGACATTGTAACTACAAATTAGAACCTAGGCCAGAACCCCTTGAGTACCTTGCTCCCAAGTTCCTGATCCACAGACACTGTGTGAGATGATGCCTGTTATTTGTTGCTGTGAGCAGCTAAACTTGGTGGTAATGTATTATACCACAGAACCTCTTTGCTGGTTCTCCTTAGGAATTTTGTATTTGCTTTTCCTCCTGCCTAAAACTTCATTCCCTTAGATAGTTTCATGTCTTTTTAAAAATGTTTTATTCGGGGTGCCTGGGTGGCTTAGTCGGTTAAGCGTCCGACTTTCGCTTAGGTCATGATCTCGCGGTTGTGGGTTCGAGCCCCGCTTCGGGCTCTGTGCCGACTGCCAGCTCAGAGCCTGGAGCCTCTTCCGGTCTGTGACTCCCTCTCTCTCTGACCCTCCCCTGCTCACGCTGTTTCTCTCTCTCCTAGAAATAAATAAAACATAAAAAAAAAAAATGTTGGAGCCATGAGATCATGACCTGAGCCGAAGTCGGATGCTTAACCGACTGAGCCACCCAGGAGCTCTGAGAGTTTTTGTCTTAATCTCTTGCTTCCATCATGCTTCTGCTAAAATGTCAAGCTATGCAATTATGCACCAAAGGATACAGGTAGCAAAGCAACAAAGGATACGGGATGTGATATCCAGGAGGTATGTGTAATAAGATTAAGCAACTGATCGGACATGGGGGAAAATAGAGAGAGGAAGAAGTCAGTCAAAATGATTCTCAAAGCATTGGCTTATGTAACTAGTTTGTGCCAGGGGAGGTGGAGCCAAATATCTCCCCTTCTCATGGACTCTAGGCTCCAAACCACATTAAAGGGACAGCCTCCAAGAGATTGCAACTCCCATGCAGGATGCCCTCAGGTAGAGGACGGGCAAGAGGCTTACTGGCACTGAGCCACCCAGTGGGCGCACTGTGGCACCGCCACTCTAGGGCAGGAACAGCTGCCATCATGCCTCACCTTGCGACACCACGGAGGCACGCACATGACCCTGACCTTCCCTACGCTTGTGCCTAGGTCCTCTTGGTCCTAGGGGCCCTGGTCCAGGGGAGGGCAAAAAGGAGGGTGGGCGAGGCTAAGACCCTATCCCAGGGAGGCAGAGGGGCAGTGGGAGGCAGGACTGTATGAGAACTGAGCACACTTCACGGTCTCATGGAACTCCAAATAGAAAACAAAATTTCAAAGATAATGTTATTGAGAAGTTTAAGCCGGCAACCACAGAGCATTAAGACCCCAAGCATTAAGTCCCTTTGAGTGCAGGACCCTCTGTAATTGAACTGTTCCTACGCCCATGACACGGGCTCCGTTGGAAAAGATGGTAAACTTGTAAGAGTGAATGAGTTCAACAGGGAAAGATGAGAAGAAAAAGGGACAGGATCAAAAAGCCAGAGAAGCAACAACATTTAAGAAATGGGCAGGGAAAGGGCAACCTTTGGGGAGGCAAAGGTTGTAATTAACGGAAGACCAATGAAGGAAAAAACACTTGGCCTACTACCCCTGATTTAGAAAAGCTTTGCAAATCCAATAACCTGGCCACATATTATTAGGCACATTTTATTTCACTGTTCATAATATAGATGATAGTTTTTCAGAGTCAAGGGTGTGGTTCTTACATAGGCCTATTACTTTATGTTTGAAGCATATATTATCCAGTTGGAAAAAATATTGCATTTTTTATTTTATATTCCCCAAAATATTGCATATTTTCTTCCTGAGAGAAGCTACAGGGAATAAAATACATTGAATGAAAGAATGGAATTTACCAATGACAGACTCACAGGTAACCTAAGTAAATAATTAATTTCCCTTCTAGCAGCAATAGTTACCTTTATACATAGGTCGGCAATGTCTCTTCTGCAACATTTATCAAGCACCAAAAATGTAAGCTCTAAAGTCTATGAAGAATTTCAAATGATTCCTGGAAACCTGTTACAAAATCCACCACAAGAGTCTTCTAACTACTAATGGAATTTGAGCAAAGTCTTAGGCCATACAAACCAGACCATTTGGTGAGAGAACTGTGGCAGAAAGTTGATGAGACTTCAAAAGCATAGAAGTGATGGGGAAAAAGTGATTTTTTCTTTTAACGGATTCAGAATGTCTTTGGAGGTGGTTTATAAAATGGCCAAGAGCCCAGATTCTAGATCTTGGGTTTGAATCCCAGCTCTGCCACTTACTTCCTGTGTGTGATTGATTTTGGATTATTCAATCATCCTGTGTCTGAGTAAGAGTGGGAATAGTTCCTAGGGTTGTTAGAAGGATTAAATGCCTGAATATAAAACATTAAAAGAACTGTGCGTGGCACATAAAAAGTACTGTGTACACATTTGTTAAATGAAAATTGTGATAATCGATCATGTCACTAAAATGCGTCTGGAATTTCTACTTTAGTAAGTGCCATAAAGCTTTGGGGAGAGAATTCACCAAGAGAAAACATTTCTTTTTTCCCTCCTTTTCATTCTTCTTCTTTATTTTCCTAGCGCTCTGCCTTCAGAGTAATGTATTGTTTTCTCTTTATATTAAAAACAATTCTGTTATTTAAGATACTAGATATTTTCTTAAAAGTAATTTCCACATGTCCTATGATGCATATTCATGGCTGTTTTCCCACTTAACGATTGGTCTCAATGTTTTCTTTCTTTCATATGGAAACAAAACATAAGTATATGGGAGAATACAATACACAGTAGATTTAGTGTCATCACAATAATCATAATCATTCCGGTACATCAGTGGAAAACATATAACAAGTTTCTGTGGGAAGTGTGAGACGATGAATACAACAAAGATCTCAAATATAAATTCTAGCCCTTTTGACAAATCAGAATGGACCCATCTGAATTCACCAGCTTCTTTGAAAACAGTTCTGCAGACTCACAATGCCAGAAACTTGCAGTTCAAAGTACCCCCACGTGTCTTAAAGTAGAAATCCCTTTGTATTTGTCTTACTGCTTCTTTTGGTCTCCCGGAATACATTCTTCTATTCTGCCTCAATTTTATTTGAGTTCTCTCTTTGTTTCCTCTGGTTATGATAGTTTCACCCCCTGCATTATAGTCGAGTTTACATCTAACCACTGTCGACTTCTTTGGCCTCTTCTGCATTTTTGATACGGAGGAGCAAGCTCTCCTGGTCCTTTTTTTTTTTTTTTTTTTAAGTTTTTTTAAGTTTTTTTTTTTTATTTATTTCGAGAGAGAGAGAGTGAGCAGGGGAGGGTCAGAGAGAGAGGGAGACACAGACCGAAAGAGGCTCCAGGCTCTGAGCTGGCAGTCAGCACAGAGCCCGACGCGGGGCTCGAACCCACGAACCGCGAGATCATGACCTAAGCGAAAGTCGGACGCTTAACCGACTAAGCCACCCAGGCGCCCCCAAGCTCTCCTGGTCCTAATGGGCTGCAGGGTGATCGGCTTGCGATCACTCCCTTTGTGTGCTGCTGCGGGCGGGGGAAGGGGCGCTTCTCTCGCCTCCTAACCTCTCTTTATGCGGAAATCTTCCTGCCTTTTGTAAACACGTTTCTTTAGATCTCTCTCTTTGTCTTTTTTCTTCTGTTGCTTATAATCTGCGAGTTTGCCTCTTTCCTCTGTAATCTCCATCTCCCTTTCCCCCCATAGAATACACATTCCCTCACTTTGGAGGCAGAGTAATGGATGCTTTAAGATCCTCCATTGGCTCCACCGAGCCGATAAACCCCGTTCTGGCGTGCTGTCTTCAGGGTTCTTCACCTGAGCTGTAGCGGTGTGGACTGCAGAGGCAGTAACCCACGTCAAAGAAAGCAAGCCCATATGTGTCCATATACGACCTTAGAACAGAAAGCCGCCTGGTTTGCAGGCAACGTTCGGGGAACCCTGTCCACTCCCACCCTCGCGCGCCCCCCCCCCCCCCCCCCCCCCCCCCCCCCCCCGAGGTCACCCGCGGGCAGAACGCGAACGCCGACTACTCCTTTTCGCGTCCCGACTTCCTTCTGAGAGCCTAATAAACCCTGGGGAAGTTTAATCATTCCGCAGCGAGCCCGGGCTCTTTCACTGGGCATGCTCAGTGGCCGGGCCCCGCTCGGCCGGCTGGTGGTGCGTCTGGGGCGCAGGGCTCGGGTCGGCGGCTGCCTCGGCTGGCTTCCAGCAGCGCGGGCAGGGCACTGCGGGCCCTGAGCCGGCAGCCAGACGCGCCCCGCGGTCCTCGCCGGGACGCAGGGCCGCGCCAGAGCCGCGGCGTTCCGGAACCCGGCGGCCCCTCAACTTCGCGCCAAGTTCGGAGCCGCCTTCTGGGGGAGCCATGCAAATGATGACCAGAGACATTCTGCTAGAAATGGATCCGGAGGAGGAGGACGACGACGACGGGGATATCGGTGAGCTGGGGTTCCCCGGCGTGGGCCGGGGCCGGAAGAAGTTGGGGACCGCGCGCGGGCGCTGCGCTCTGCGCGGGGGCGGCGTGCGGGGGACCCTCGGCGGCTCGGAGGAGCGCGCGCGCCGGGAAGGAGGGAGCCCGCGCCGCCGTCCCGGGGCCGCATTGCGGCCGCCTCGAGACTCGGCTGCCCGCGGGCCGGCGCCCGGTGGAGGCCGGCGAGGCGCGGGGCGCGCACGGGCCCCCGGCAGGAGTGCCTGGGCGGGCCGCGGACGCAGCGGCAGGGCACTCATGCTGCAGACGGGCAAGTCTGGACTCCGGAGCGGCAACTTTCGGGTCATTTCCTCCGTCCCGAACCTGCACCGGGGATCCGGCCCCGGTTCGGAGAGCAGGGGTGTGACCCACCTGCATCCGCTCTAAAGTGAAAGCAAGGAGGCTCTCGGGGGGAGGGGGAGGGTGGGGCGCCTCGGTAACTGATTTGTGGCCGCTGGTGGCAGCTCGGGATCCTTTTTTCAGCCGCAGAGCCCTCGAGGAAGTGATTGGAGGAAGAAGCCCTTGGCCGGGCGTGGGGGTGGGGGGTCTACCTCTGGACATTTCCTGCAAGTCCAGAAGGCCTTTGGCGCTTGGCGGGGTAGGGAGCGGTTGGGTGGGGCAAGCCTGGGGTGTATCATTTCTAGAGTTAAAAATGTTTAGAAGTTGTAGACGGAACGAAGGGAGAGCTGTTTTAAGAGTGAAACAACTACAGCAACAAACAAAAGGGATGGGAGGAGGTGGGGAAAGGGAGAACTTGGAGGAGCCAAGAGAAAATCGTTGTCAGGGAATGATGACATATTGTGTCTCTCCAGAAGATTGGCAATTAAATTACTGTGCTGGTCTGTTCAGCGACTCCGAGTCTGTTTCCTGCACGCCAAATCAGTTTAAAGCGTTAACAGTTCCTGCTCATGTCCTGAAGTCCTCTTCTTCTGTAATAACTTTAGAAGTAACTTAATGCTAGGTTTTTCTTTATCATTTTTTCCCAGCTCTATTGAGCTACAGTTTACATAGAATATTGTGCAAGTTTAAAGTGTACAACATGTTGAGTTGATACATGTTGCAAAATGATTACCACTATGGCTTTAACCAGTCCCCCCATCAGCTCACAACGTTAGCGTTTCCTTTTTGTGGCGAGGCTTAAGGTCCACTCTCAGCAACTTTCAAGTACGTGATGCAGTGTTAATTATACCCACTGTGCTGTACCTTTGATCCCCAGAACTGTCTTAACTGCGGGAAGATTGTGCCTTTCGAGGAACATCTCCTCCTGTCCCCCATTTTCACCTATAAGTATTTGCCTTTCTCAGACTTATTTCACTTAGCATATTGCCCTGAAGTTCCATCTGTGATGTCCCAAATGGCAGGATTTTCTTCTTTCCCGTGGTTGAATAATATTCCATTGCCCATATGCCAGGGTGAGAAGGTTGAGGAGGGTGCTGGTGGTGGTTATTATATGTATATGTGCGCGTGTACACACACACCATCATATCTTTATCCATTCATCTATAGATCATTAAGTTGTTTTCATATCTTGGCTATTATAGGTACTGCTCACTTAAATCAAGAGACATTGATAATTTCCTTGTTAAGAAGAAACAAGTTGAATAGAGGGGCTTATGCGCCACGATTTAGCTTTACCTTTCATTCATTTGAGAACAATTTATTAGATGGAGGGAGCCAGTAGTACTGCTTTTTATTAGAAAGCTGAAGCTCACAGGTTGATCCGCCTAGCTCTTCTCATAGCTAGTAAAGTTTCAAAACCAGGTGTTCTGACTTGCAAGACCTATGTGGATTAATCCCTTTTCCACCTGGTCACTCCTTTGTCAGATAGTATATAATGCTACTATTTAACAGGCTTTACTGGTAAATCATAGTTACATAAAAAATATAGGAGCAGACTTTAAAAAGTTACAGTAGACTAGCACTAACAATGAACTAGCACAGTTCATTTTATAGGAAAATACACTTGTCTGTTATGGTGAGGTATCACTGTTTATACTGACTTGTAAATAAATAAGGTTAAAAACCCAAATGTTAACTGAAATAAGCAAGAGGCTCTGAGCTTTGTTTTTTCCACTGTGCCATCAACAGATCTCAGTTCAGAGAAAATGACTTTGGTCTTGTCTGTGTTTACCAGATGAGGCATCATAAAATATATCTTAAGTGTGTGGTAATGGGATTTATTTATTTATTTATTTATTTTAAGTTTATTTCTTTTGAGAGAGAGAGAGAAAAAGGGAGAGCACATGAGAAAGGGTGGGTGAGAGAGAGAAGGAGACCGAGAATCCCAAGCAGGCTCCAACCTGTCAGCTCAGAGCTCAACTTAAGGCTTGACCCCACGAATCATGAGATCATGACCTGAGCCAAAAATCAAGAGTCTGACATTGAACCAGTGAGTCAAGCAAGTGTCCTGGATCTTTTTATTTCTTTAATTACAGATGGAATTTATGCTGGTTCTTACCAAGTCAGACGGTAAATATATTTTAAAAAGTTAAATGTCTTGGGGTGCCTGAGTGGCTCAGTCAGTTCGGCATCCGACTTCAACTCAGGTCATGATTTCACAGTTTGTGGGTTCGAGCCCCGCTGCGGGCTCTGTGCTGGCGGCTCAGAGCCTGAAGCCTGCTTTCGATTCCGTGTCTCCCTCTCTCTCTGCCCCTCCCCTGCTCATGCTCTGTCTGTCTGTCTCTCTCTCTCTCAAAAGAAATAAACATTAAAAAATTTTTTAAAAAAATATTTAAGAGTTAATTATCTCTATCCTTCTATCACTCTTCCCTTTATGGGCTACTGATATTGTTACTTTACTGTTTACAGGAGGTATTTCAACATTACTTTATGTCAGGCAACAAATATCATTTAAGTAGGTCTCCACAGTTTTTCTTTATTATACAAATTCAATGTGGATTGCAGTGATTTTATATCAAGGGGAAATGTTTACCGTGTCAATAGAAAGTTTATGACATTGTAAAATAGGTAAGTCTTTTTAAGGGTTAGCAGAAGTAAGCTGATGGTATATAGCCTTTTACAAAATAATTGTAATTTTCAACTATGGGAGAGGAGGTTCTGATGAAATGAAGATTATAATTTTAACTTGTGCCTCTAGTTTTATCTGCAGAATTGTGGTTAAGCCGTTGACATCTTTCTCCTAGTATTTGATTGTCCTTACTGATAGTTGTATAATTTAAAATCCACTCAGGTACTGAAGATTTCTATGTAATCCCTCTATCAATATTAACTTTATAATTCAGAGCAGTAGAGTTAGTTTTGACATAGTTCCTTAGTAAAACATCTATCATCGGCTAATTTACATGGACACAAAGAAGATCTTTTAAAGCTAGATATGGTCCCTGAGTGTATCATATAAATGTTTTACATACATATATGGAAGTGTTCCCTGTAGTGGACTGGGACTTACAGCCTACCCCCCGCCCCGACCAGTGGGTTTCTGCTTACCTTTAAAGCACTGTCCAGTGCTTTAAGTGTAAGAATTACCTCCTTGTTTGACATCAACCTGTCTAGACAGTCAAAAGATGGCAAATGTTATTATGAGCACCTTTTCCATGTTTGCTTAACTCATTGCCACCAGAAATTAGGCCCAAAGGTTTGTAAAGGAGGCAGCCTGTTGGTATGAGAGCATTTTTGCAAAAGACCACTTATTTTCTAAATCAGCTCCAGCCACCGAATGCAGATGTGATCCCTGGGCAGTAGTGGCAGGAAGTATGTGACTTTTAGCCTTTATTGCACTGATGCTGGTGAGGTCACATGGCAAGGCAGGTTTTGAGTACCTGGTGTGCAGAGGAGAACTGTTGGCTGCCTTTCTCCCTCCTTCCCACCTTTAATCCGAATGAAATGCAACATTTTCTCCTGTTCATGTAGAAAGTGACAGAAAAATCTTTTAAAGCCAAATGTAGATATTTTGTGTGCTGTTTTATTGTGTGTGTGTGTGTGTGTGTGTGTGTGTGTGTGGCGGGGGAGGGGGGGTTGTTGGTTTGTTTTTGTTTTTTGCGTTTCTATGGTTCACACTTCACTGAGAGAAAGTGTTCTCAGGAATAAGTCACCTAGGTCAGGTAAAAAGGTTTTGTTTAGATGCCTGGCTGGTTTCTTTGGGATCTGAGTCTGCTTATTGAAGAGTTTACTCTTCTGATCCCCACAGCTGATGGTCATGTCGTTGGTTTGGGGGGTTGTGGGCAGAAGCCCGTTACCTCTGAGTAATGATGGTCCAGCTGTATGTCTCCAGTGTCTTTATTGGCTCCATTTTCGCTGTCACATTTTTACAGAGGCTTCCTGACAATTTCCCTTCACTGTAAAGTTTGTTTAATCACCTGCAAATCTGGTCCTAGCCCAGTTTTGCTTTATCAATATTAACTGAGCAACCCTTCTGTGCTAGGTCCAGGATTAGGTGCTGGGCTGGGTGTTGGGAAACTCAAAATGAGTGTTGCACCCCTTGGCTGTGGAGAAGGGGGTTCGATGGCCCCAGCCACGTGCGGTACGTGCCATTATTGAGGTACGTACACAGCTGTGGAAGGATAATGGGAGAGAGTTTCACAGAGGAGATTGCTGGGCTGGGCCCCGAAGCCCAGGCAGGTGCAGTGGCATAGCAGAAGGAGGGTCTGGAGTTCCGTGGAGTCCCCTGTGGCGGGAGGGGGCAGGGGCCACACCGTGAAGAATCGTCCCTATGTTTTAAGGATTTAGGATTTGGAGCTCATGAAAGAGTTTAAGGAAAGGAGTGAGGGGATCAAATTTGCCTTAGGAAAGATCTCTCCCTGGCGGCAGCATGGTGGAAAATGGGATTGGAGAGGGGAGATGGTAGAGGTAAGGCTTTCTAGCAGTCAGGTTTGGAAATGCCTGCAGTGGCCATGGGAATAAAGAGGAGTGGTCTGAGAGTTTAGGAAAGAGGCGACACATCTCTGAGGCGTCAGAGACCCATGGCTTCCAGAAACAGTGGGGCTCTTGGACTTGAGCTGAGTGATTGAAAGTGGTGGTTGGTGTGCAGGAGGGGAAACTTCTATTCTTCCAACAGGTCTACACTTTTCCCTCTGCTTTGGCTCAGACCATTTCCTTTCTTTGGTAATACCAGACTTAACCTCCCCTGTTTTTCAGGGGCTCCCTCTCCTTCGGAGCCTGTCACAAACTCAGAAAACTGGGTTTACTGATCCTTAAATTACTGATCCTCATTGTCCAGAGTGCCCTCTAATAAATTGTCAGACCCCCTTATTTTTGTGTACTACACAATTAGCATTCACTTTGTATTTTGTCTTTGTTGTTCGTTCTGTTTATCCCCACAACTAGAGTGTAAATATCTTGGGCACTGGAAGTAGGTCATCTGAGCCTTCTAGAGATCATGCAAAATATCCCAAACATTGTAGACATTCATTGCTATTATTAAAAAAAATTCTCTTCCTCACCCTCCTCTAACATATCATAAGCTCCCTAATGGCAGGTGTCTTGTGTGTTTTGTGTTCCTTTGTCCCTCATGCCGAGGATGGTGCTTGCTGCTCAGTAGAAGCCAAGCCAAGCATTCCTGAAAGAATTAAGAGAATTGCTCTTTTTAAATAATTTGATTAACATTATACTTAGTGGTTTTATGGTCCCAGTAGAATTCTCCTCCATGGCACTTTGAGATTTCCTGTTACTTGTTACAACAATGTTGATTGCACCTACACTGCCCGGTTCCTAGGTCCTTGACCTCACTATCTCAGGAGGCAGAGACATGGATAGATAATTGCAGGAAGTCTGTGATTAAGGCTGTAATCAAAATGTGTACCGGAGCAGTGATGGTACCAAGGAGAGAGCATGACTTCTTGCTGAGGGGACTCCAGAAACGGTGCCTGAACCAGCCCTGGGAGGGATGAGAAATAGATAAGGGGCTCGGGCGAGGACAGCGTGGCTCAAGCACTCTTAAATGTGATTTGTTACGAAATAAAGTTTGGTGCTACCTTTGCCTTATTTGCTATGGCAAGGGGATCAGAGATATATTCTCTCCCAGGAGAATGGTAGTTAAAAAACAAAACAAAGCAAATTATCCTTACAGCTTTTCTCTTCAAGTATAGTTTTGCCCTTTTTCTTGTGGTTGCATAAACCTGTTAGTTTCAAGTCCTTAGTCACAGTTTATCTTACGCGTTCTAACTTTCAAGTCCCAAGAATTAGTTTCCAAAAGGCTTCTCATCTCCTTTTATAATTCCCATTGTTCTTTACACCTGACACAAACATAGCTCTGAGTTCCACATGACACCCCTTTCTTTCTTCAGTAGTCACTTACGTTGATTGCCGTGCTTTTTTTTTCCTTTTGGAAACCAGTAAATATAGATCAGATGCTCTTGTGAAGGTTTCTGCCAGATACTATTTAAATTATGACCTTGTTGAAGGGAGATTATAATACATTCTTCAGAATCTCATAATCTAGCTTTAAGTTAGAGGTTGGTTTTAAACTTTCAAAGTGGTATTTGTAGCAGGTTAGGTTAAAATGATATCGTTTTAATAATGCCACTCTAGCTAATAATTGGGGTTTTCTTCTGTTATCCTGCTTATCAGTTTGTGTTTTGTATTCTAGCTGATTCAGTAATACATCTGAAGGAGAAGCTTATATAGTCTTAGAGGGAGATGTGCTATCTTACTCACCTTTGTACTTCACAGCCTGCATATCACAATGCTTTTCTCATAGTAGATACGCAACAAACATTTGCTAAGCGATTGGTTTTAGGGTTTTTTTTGTTGTTTTTTTTTTTAATGTTTTATTTATTTCTAGGAGAGAGAGAGAGGCGAGCAGGGGAGGGTCAGAGAGAGAGGGAGACACAGAATCCGAAGCAGGCTCCAGGCTCTGAGCTGGCAGTCAGCACAGAGCCCGACGCGGGGCTCAAACCCACGAACCGCGAGATCACGACCTAAGCGAAAGTCGGACGCTTAACCGACTAAGCCACCCAGGCGCCCCAGTTTTAAGGTTTTAATGGAAGCTTTGTATGCTATAGATTAAAGCTTGACTTGCTTTTTTTTAGCATTTATTTTTGAGAGAGAAAAAGAAAGAGCTTGTGTGTATGCGCAGGGGAGGGGCAGAGAGAGGGAGACAGAGGATCCAAAGCAGGCTCCGGGCTATGAGCTCAAACTCATGGATGTTGAATCATGACCTGAGCTGAGCTCTCGAGTGGGCCACTCAACCCACTGAGCCACCTCGGCACCCCAGCCTGATCTACTTTTGACACATCATAGTCAGGCTTGGGTTTGTGGGAAAATCACCAGTTTTAAAACAGAAAAACATCACTTCCAATTACTTTCAGCCAAGGAAATGTACTTCTTGACTGGTCCCTCCTGTAAAGACAGAGATCGTGAAAATTTAATACAATCAAGTGATTGTCTTGTCATTATCATTGTTATTACCGCTCCTCCTTTAGCTTTGCCTTGCTTTATAATATTGCAACTAAAATTAGACTCCATCCCAAGAAGCAGCCTAGTTGAGGAATACTAGATGCAAATGTCAACAATAGAATATTGTGGATGTGCACCAAAGAGCAGTTCACACGCTCCTCAGCCAAAATATCAGCTGGGACGTTCGCATAGAAGACAAGGTGAAGGGTTGATAGGCGACTTTCTCTGTCATGGTGTCCGATACTGCCCTGGCCACGTCTGAAGGCTGATGGGAGAGCTAGCTGCAGGGATTTATTCAGTAGCTAAAAATACGGATGAAAGAAAATATATTCTTTTGTGAAACCCAGATGTTGTTTTTATATTTAATGCTTTTAATCTAGGACATTGAAACTCTACTGTTGCCACATTATTTAAAAATACAAATACTTGAAATTGGAGGGAAGAGGATACAAATCTTTAAAATCATCTTTTTTATAATTTTAATTTTAACTTTGGCAGAACTTTAGCCATAGGTCAGGCGTGCAAATAGATGTTCTTTTGCAAAGGACAGTTATGCAAATTATAGGCTTGTTTATAAAGCTTGTTTTATATAAACTGAGTTTGTGTTTGTATAATTGAATTTATGATGATTTCTCCAGACATTCTATCTAGATATTTGTCTGTGGCTTGGCACAGACAAAATGATAGCTAAATTTTTCTTGCGACATCACATAGACACAACCTTAGGCATGTTTTTTTCTCTGATTTGTGCTTGGCTTTTAAGAAAACTAAATTTTAAACAAAATTTATATACCCACCTGACATAAAACTGAGAACTTTAATCTTATTTTATAAGTTTGTTTATATATATGATAGGTATATTATACAACACTTTTATTTGTTGTATCTTTCTATTTCTTTACACTTTTACTTCTTAAATAAATTGTGGTTGCTTAATTTGTGTAAAAGATAAGAGCCTCTTTCTTTTAAGAAAAAAAATTTTTTTAATGTTTCCTTTGAGAGAGGGAGAGAGAAAGTACAAGCAGGGAAGGAGCAGAGAGAGAGGGAGACTGAATCTGAAGCAGGCTCCAGGCTCTGTCAGCACAGAGCCCGAGTGGAGCTGAAACCCATGAACTATGAGATCATGACCCGAGCCAAAGTTGGATGCTTAACTGACCCAGCCACCCAGGTGCCCTGATCCTCTTAGTAAAAAAAGAAAAACCAACCAACAAAACCCACTATTGTTTCTAAGTGATACAGATAATGAAGAAGCAGCATAAATTCATTGATCCGTAGATGGTACCTAGGAAAATTAGGAGATTTTAAAGAGAGAGGGTGGAAAGTGATTCCCTGAAGAGCAGGGGGGAGGGAGGAAGAGTTTGTGAAGACTTTGTTGATGCAGAGTTGAGAGACCAGGAGCAGGGAGATGGGGAGTGGGAAAGGAAGGGCTGGCAGTCAGAGGAGTTTGTGGTTGGCTTTGCCACCTAGAATCTGTCACCTGAGGCAAGTTTCTTGGCTTTTCTGAGCCTGTTTCTTCAGCCCCATGGGGTTGCTAGGAGGATGCCAGGTATATGCACGGTGCTGGGTGCAGGGCAAGTCACTCACATTCCATGAGTGGCACTTATAGTGTCACTGTCCTGATGAATTCATGTTTTTAAAACCAGTCATGGAAATGGCTACTCTTTTAATTTTTTTTTAAGATCTCACATTTTATTCTGTTCTCGTTTCATTTCATTTCAGTGTAAGAAATAGCTACCCTGAACCCCAGAGGTCTTCAAGTCCTTTCCTCATAAACACTGCTGTCTGTTCTGTGTTGATTGTGTCACATTATGTGCGCAGGAAATGCCCACCAAGTTTCAGGTTAAGGATGATCATGACCGTGGCTGTGCTGCAGACACATGTGTTTAAAGATAAAGGAGTTGAAGAATAGCATGTGGGTTCTACAAAGAGATAATTATTGTGTGTGTTTTCCTCTCCCAGATCTTCAGATAGACTGACCGCGTTCTCCAAATTCTCTCGGAATCTTGGCAAAAAAAACCCCCATAACAGCTGATACTTAGCAGGCTCCCAATGAATGGTTCATAAATTTAGGAATTGTTTTTCCATCAGGAGCACCTGTAGTTTATCGCATTCTTTCAATTGCTGTCAGGCAGTTCTAGCCCAAGTATGTGCTTCCACGTGTCACCAGATAATTGTATGTGCAAGAAGTGAGGAAGGAGACATTTAAGTAAGAAGTAAATACCTTTTATTACCAATTGAATGTTGTAGAGCAGAGGAGAGGAAGATGAGTGATGAGATTCTCAGTGGTCAGGATTCACCATGATTCCTTTATTACTACTGAAATGTGGAAACATGGAAGATCGTTCAGAGATGTTCTCCATTCAGTGAAGGGAGGGTGGTCATGTGGCACATAGTGGCCATGGTTGTTGACCTTATGTTAAAAGCCCATTTGGCATGGGGCGCCAGGGTGGCTCAGTAGTTTGAGCATCTGAGTCTTGATTTCAGCAACGTCATGATCTCACAGTTTGTGTGATTGAGCCCCATGTTGGGCTGTGTGCTGACAGTGTGGAGATTCTCTCCTTCTCTACCCTGCTCATTCTCTTTCTCCCCTCCATCCCAAGTTCAAAAGAAACATTTTTTAAAAATGTGACTTTACAGCCTTCCTGTCACCCGCACCCCAGTTCTCAATCATTGTATATGCAGGGAGTCACTTTGGGCCCCTCATTTTCTAAATGTCTTCAGAATTGGAAATGACCTTGTGTCTCTGAGAGAGGACCTTCTCAGCCACCTTGTTATTCCAGCACACCCAAACCCCACTCTCTGACGGTTTTGAGGATGCCTTGGGAATCTACATCCATGTGGGTTTGAAGGGGAAGGAGAGAGACCTGGCCCTTTGTTCCTCTGTCTGAGGGATCCACCCTCTTTCCCCAAAGCCCTGGATTAGTCTAGGTATTAGGGATCAGGTGAAAGTGTTCTTTTCTTTTTAAATTAAAAAATTTTTTGTAATGTTTATTTATTTTTGAGAAGGGGGAGGGGCAGGGAGACACAGAATCCAAAGCAGGCTCCAGGCTCTGAGCTGTCCGCACAGAGCCCGATATGGGGCTCAAGTTCATGAACCGTGAGATCATGATCTGAGCTGAAATCCGATGCTTAACCAACTGAGCCACCCAGGCGCCCTGAAAGTGGTCTTTTCATGAGGTCTGGATTTGCAGGTGAAGACCTGAATTTGATTAGAGGTAATTATACTGGAGCTTAAAAGAAAAGGAGGGCTCTTCTCTATGTTGAAGGATAATTTCTTCCATCTGTTGTAGATTAACTTACTTTGGTTGAGGCTGTGGACTAGCATCTTGCACTGTGGCTGTCTGTGGTGAGGAAGAAATGGGTCTCTCTGCTGGCCTGTGTTTCTTTTATTTATCTTCCATTGGCTCCTCTTCCTGCTCCTCATTTGCCTGTCCTTCTCCTCAGAGTCAGAGTCTTGTGTTCCACCTCTGGCCCAGTGTTCCCATCAGACCGATGGGCTTGGCTCTGCACAGAGATAAAGACCCCTACCACTTACACTTCAGTTTTAGACAGATGTGATTTAAATTCTAGCCCAGACATTCACTAGCTGTGTGACCTCGAGTGATTAACATAACATTCCCCTCATCTGTACAGTGGAGCTACTGTTAGAACTGACTTCGAGGGTGACTACGTCAATAATGACATAATTAAGAAAATCTTACTTTGTAGAATTGTGGTACTTGACACACTGAGAACCCTTCATAATTAGAAGCTAATGATGTTAATATTATGGGTAGCTGTTTTTACCTGTATCTCAAGCCAGGTTTACCTCTCTTGTTTTTCACTAGAGGTTTTACCTTTCTCCCAAGGCTGCACCTTCTATTTGCATAGTTCATTGTATTTGTCTTTTTTTTTTTTAATGTTTATTATTTATTTTGAGAGAGAGATGGAGAGCAAGTGGTGGAGGGGCAGAGAGAGGGAGACAGAGAATCCTAAGCAGGCTTCACGCTATCAGCTCAGAGCCTAATGTGGGGCTTGAACTCACACACTGCAAGACTATGACCTGAGCTGAAACCAAGAATTGGACACTTAACCGACTGAACCACCCAGACGCCCCCGTTTTTGTCTTTTTCATGAAACCATGAACATCTTGAGAACTGTCGGCTCATTGAGCAGCATAGTACTGGGCACATGGCAAGAGATCAGTAAATTCTTACTGCTTGAGTAAATGGATGAAAGATTTTTTTTTTAATAAAAAATGTATTGAGTTTTTAAAAGTTTATTTATTTTGAGAGAGAGAGAGAGAGTGTGAGCAGGGGAGGGGTAGAGAGATGGGGAGAAAGAGAGAGAATCCCAAGCAGGCTCCACACTGTCATAAACAGATTATGAACTGAAATCAAGAGTCAGATGTTTAACTGACTGAACTACCCAGGCTCCCTGAAAGATATTGATTATTGAAGGACTGTGGTAGATTGGAAACGTAGGCCTTTGTAGATAGACTGACCCTTGGATGGGTTTTTATAACTTTGAAGCCTTGGTTTTCAGATCAGAAGAATGTTGTAAAGTTAATATAGAAGGGGGAATGATACTTACTTTAGAGAAATGTTAGGAGGTTTACTATATTAAATATATTAATATACCATGTGTGAAAGGACAAGGGACAATTCCTGGCACATAATAACCAACAAATAATAGAGTCATTAAAAAACAACCCAAAATGGGGAAATATAGTATAAATGACTGGTGTAACAAGTTAGATTTTCCAGTAATACGTGTCACAATAGAAGTATATCATCTCTTGGAATATATATAATATTAGTAAGAAAGGTAAAAGAATATACTATAAAGGTTCATAGTAAAATATAAATGCTACTTTGATAGTCTTTACACTAGAGAAAATACAAAAAAAGTAAGAGCATTTCTTTTTTTAAAATTTTTTAAATGTTTTTTTTCTTTTAAATTTACTTCTGAGAGAGGGAGAGACCGCGTGAGCAGGGGAGGGTCAGAGAGAGATGGAGACACAGAATCGGAAGCAGGCTCCAAGCTCTAAGCTGTCAGCACAGAGCCTGACGTGGGGCTCGAACCCACGAACCGTGAGATCATGACCTGAGCCGAAGTCGGACGCTTAACCAACTGAGCCACCCAGGCACCCCGAGCATTTCTTAATCTAGCAAAGTAAGATTTTAAAACTATCTTGTATTACAGGGGCGCCTGGGTGGCTTAGTCGGTTAGGCGTCCGACTTTTGCTCAGGTCATGATCTTGCGGTTCGTGGGTTCGAGCCCCGCGTCAGGCTCTGTGCTGACTGCCAGCTCAGAGCCTGGAGGCTGTTTCAGTCTGTGACTCCCTCTCTCTCTGATCCTCCCCTGCTCAAGCTGTCTCTCTCTCCTAGAAATAAAAATTTAAAAAAACAAACAAACAAACAAACAAAAAAAAACTATCTTGTATTACAGTCTAAAGAGTAGTGTTCTTGATATTGAGCATGTGAGATTTTGATAAACCTTTAATAAAATATACAGTTTTAAAATAAATATGTAATATTATCATTTGAATGTTCAGTTATTTTAAATGGAAAAATTCTAAAATGTCTGATTTGCCCACAGGGCTAAAATTTCTCCTCATTAAGTATTAGAAAGTTTGGGGCCGCTTGGTGCCTTGGTTGGGTGTTGAACTTCAGCTCAGGTCATGATCTCATGGCTGTGGGTTCAAGCCCCATGTCCAGCTCTGCACTGACAGCTCAGAGTCTGGAGCTGCTTCGGATTCTAGGTCTCCCTCTCTGCTCCTCCCTCTTCACATATTCTCTCTCTCTCAAAATAAATAAACTTAATTAAAAAATTGTTTTTGGAAGTTTGAAGTCAAATAAAACCTGTTTAAATATAAATGATACAGAGCAAAATGATAAAACTGAAGACAAGAGCACACAAATCATGAACTTTATGGTTTGAATTGTTTCGAGTTCAGTGATATAAAATAATCCCTGCCCAATTTGCAACATAGGTATATGGAATAGCATTTTCTTTGTGTGTGCGTGTGAGGTTTGGGACTGATTCAGCCTCTGGCCAGTTGTTAGAACTCAAACCCTGTCAGGCTCCTTCTGGCATCACCAGCCCTAAAAAGTTAGCTATCCCATTCCGTCTGGGTAGACCAAAGCAAGATGAAATGAGGAAGACTTTTTTGTGTTTTTTTTTAAATTTGAGAGAGTGTGAGTGTGCCAGCACGGGGAGCAGCTAATGGGGGGGGGGCTGCATCAGGGAGGGGGAGAGCAAGCGAATGAGAATCTCCAGCAGGCTCCACGCTCAGTGCAGAGCCGATGTGGGGCTCCATCCCACACCTTGAGATCATGACCTGAGCCAAAATTGAGAGATGCTCAACCAGCTGAGCCACCCAGGCACCCCAAGAAGGCTGTTTTTATCCCCAACAAGAGTTAAAATGATTTGCTTTATAGTTAAGTGTTCATAGAAGTGACTTTCCAATAAAAGTTAAAATTTCATCTTTTGGTTACTGCACTTAGAATTGCAGTTCTTATTGTCCATGGATTTCAACCTATATTCCGTCTAGAAGATTGCCAGACCGTCCCATATTTCCTTCTTCCATTTAAATTTAAATAGTATATAGTACCCATGGGGTGCGTACTTCTATAATGAGCACATTGCAGCTTACAAATCATAGGGGAGATGTGAACATTTCTAACAGGCCTTGTCATCTACTCTAAGGGCGAGCAACCCAGCAAATGTCTGTTGAGCAATGGGGTAATCATGGTTTTCCTGAGAGTTACAGTTGCCTAAACTGTGGCTAGTGGCTTGTTTCATACTCCAAGATACTTATTTTGAAGAGTTCAGTCACAATCTTGGCTAAGTTATTTGGCACACACACAAAAATCCCTTTGAAGGCTGATTGTGGAATTTGCTACTAGTGGCCTTCATAAATCAGAACTATTGCTCTTTTAAAACGTCACATGCATAGAGATTTCATTTAACTCCGAGCACTGGATTGATCTCTTCTCCCAATCTTTATTAATTCAGAAAATGTTTACTGAAGACCTCCTATGGGTCGTGTACTATTTAAGGTCAGAGGGTACAGAACCAGATAGAATTCCATCTTTAATGAAACTTGTTTTCTAGTAAGTGGTAGAATAAAGCCCCAAAAAGGACGTAGAAGTCCATTCATTTACCTAATGTCTATTCAGCACTGTTCACGTGACAGGCATTGTGCTCTGTGCTAGGAATTCAGCAACACACAAGCCAGAAATGGCCTCTGCCCTCAACGAGTAGGCTGACTGGCAGGGAAGACAAACATGATTTTGTAGATAGATTACCAGTGAATTATATTTAAAGATGGTGGGGGAAAAAAATCTCAAGCAGGATAGCACAGCTGAGGAGACGACTTGGGTGTTTCTAAAGCCAGCAGAAGGGGATGGGCCCTCACCAGAGGATGACACATGCAGCTGTTATTCTCATAACTCTAAAAATAGCTTGGCCTGAGACTGGAATCTTTAGAAAGTAGGTCTATGAGAAGGCTCAAGATGTACATTAGATGAATGTATAAAACACTATGAATGTTTTCAGGCTCACAACTACAGTTCTGCTGTGCCGGGGCAGTGCTCCCTGAGGAAGCTCTGTTTATCCTGATTTTCTATAGCTGTTAGTGCACTTGCAAAAGTGAGCAAGTAGCTTTGTTGCTGTTTGGTCCTGTGCTCCTTTATTTTTGGTAGATTGGCCAAACTATTAGCACTGGGTCGGAAAGCCACAAAACTCGGTAGGTCACTCCCAGTTCCTTTAATTCTTCCTTTATCGCTCAATTTAGCACACTATTTTCCCTTCCTTAAGTTAAAAGAAGGGGCAGAGATGTTGGGCCGCAGTGATTCTGTGCAGTTTCCCTCTGCAGTGTTGACAGAGGAGGAGGAACGAGAAGGCGCAGGTACATCTTTTCCCCCCATGCTCCGCCTTTTCCTCTCCTGACTTGAATGGGGCAGGGAGCTAGCAAAGAGCACCTTTCTTGGATTTTCAGCCAGGAACTGGTTCTCCAGCCATCCTGCCCTGCTTTGCTAAGGGATGTGACTCATTCAGAGTGACTGGCCTTGGCCGGGAGTTCTAACCAAGTCCCTGAGACATGAATCAGAATTTCTGTGAGGGTGGAGAAGCCCCACAGGGAGGGACCTTGGTGTGCCCCCTCAAGGTTTTGCCTCTTGAGAAATCCTAATACCAGAGAATCACCCTCTACAAGTCCTTCTCTGTAAATAGCCAAAGTACCCTGGTAATGGAGTAATAGGGAATATGCAAATGAAAACTTGTTTTGTTTTCAGTTGCTAGGGTAGAAAGAAATGGATGCAAATGTTATTTTCATTTACTATTTAAAAATCCTGTTTCTTCTGTGCGTTAGGATCTTTCATACATGACTGGAGTCCAGCAGGCAACGTGACTGTATTATTAAGCTTACTGTTTTAGCCATTACCTCTCATTCCTTCCAAACTGGGAATATTTTCTTTATAAATGCCATTGAGATCAAGTAGAAGAGGTATTACCATTAGCCATGCTTTCACCTGAACCCTCTGTTCTTACTGTTTATTTAGTCCCGTGGTATTTTTTTTTTAACACTTAAAAAGCATATTTTACATGCAGTAAAATGCATTGTTAACTGTTCAGTTTGCTAACTTTTGACAGATTTTTTATAATCACCACCCACAACAAGATAGAGGACACTTCCTTTGGTCTTTCAAGTCCTGCCTTCCTCCCCCTGTCCAGGTGAACACTGAATGACTTCTACAATACAGTGGTTTGCCTCTTCTTCACCTGCATGTAATGGAACCCTGTAGAATGTAGTCTTCTATGTGCCTCGCTTACCATATAACTTTTGGAGATTTATCCATGTTGTGGGAATCAGCCATACTCCAGTGTATTTTATAGATAAGAATATCTGGAAAAACATTCTGAATTAAATTGTGAAGCAGTACATCTCTTACAGGTAGCAACCTAATGATACGTAACCTTTTAATTCTATCTTTACTTTAATGTCAAGTATTTTTTGGTCTTTGTTATTTTTATAATTCCTTTAGCAGTTCACACAATGCTTTGCCCATGATAGGAAATGAGCAAATGTTTTCTTAAGTTGGAAGAGAATGTGTGAGGAAGAGTAACTCATATCTCATTTTATAGAAATTCAGATTCTCATGGCCGTGCTGTGATTGTGCCACAAGAATGCACATTCAGTCTGAGCATTAGCCCACTGACAGTTTTACTGATGAGCGTGATACCATTCCAAAGTGGACTCTTTGTGGATGCTTCGCTGCCATGTAAGGAGTTCAGGTGTAATCATTTGTTTTTCCCAAAGGTCAGCTCTTACTGATGTTTTTCGCTGGTAAAAATATTCCAAACAGATATTATTAGTCTCATTTGGTAACTGAAGAGCTCTGAGAACAGAAAAGTGAGGGCGACCTGTGCAAAATGAAGGAGCAATTCAGCGTTGCTACAAGATATCAGATTCCAAATATTTGTTCGAGCACATGTGCTCCAAGTTCCCAGGGAAGTTATTGACTCTGACGTTGTTTCCCTTAAGGATGACTCATGGTTTCTTGAGCCTGGTTTCCACTGTTAGTCATCTTCATGGCTTGGGTTAAAGCAGGCTTTTAGCCTCTGCATGGATTCCAGCCTTAACAGACCCCACTCCCCACCCCCCTTGATTTCCACCTCCTGGCTCAGCCACACAGCAGTCTCTGCGACCAATTCTGGCTCTAGGCAAGAAGGATTTTAAACTTCAGCATTTTGTAGCAGTCCAGCATTAACCTTCTGTTTGTTTTTCCATTTTGATTATTTGGCCTGCCCTTTTTTTTCCCCAGTTGCCCAAACCCCTATGTCAGAAACATGCTTAGGGGCAAGTCTTTTATTTTTCAGGTCCTGTCTTACTCAGAAGTGTCATCTAATTGCCCTCTTTCCCTGGAAGTGGAGTCCTCCCCACTCCCTGGGGGGTGCTACCTGCCTGTGCTCGTGCAGACCCTGATAATTGCCTGCCTGTCTCCCCAGGAGTTTTTTATTTGATTGTTATTTTTGAGAAAGAGAATGCATGAGTGGGAGGGGGGAGGGGAGGGGGGAGAG